>NW_020837956.1:5446292-5953453 GCF_003676395.1 Aethalodelphis obliquidens
ATATATATATATATATATATATATATATATATATATATATGAATCACTCTGCTGTACACCTGAAACTAAAACATTGTAAATCAACTATACTTCAATTAAGATTTTAAAACATAAATTATGCATGTTTAAAGGTGCAAACAATTAAAACATAAAAATCTAATGAACCTCACTCCTAAGAAAAGTGCAAATTAAAAAAAAAAAAGCTGAACCAATAAGGACCTACTGTATAGCACAGGGACCTACATACCCAATCACTTATAATAACCTATAACGGAAAAGAATCTGAAAAAGGATATATATATGTATGTACATATACATATATACGTATATATATATGTACGTATACATATATATAACTGCATCACTTTCCTGTGCACCTGAAACTGCCAACATTATAAATCAAATATACTTCAAAAGAAATTATTTTAAAAAACAAAAGAAGTAATTACCTTCCAAGTACCAACAATGGAAAAGTGAACAGATAAATATCATCTCCCTCGCCAACAATAATGATGCTGAGATAGCATATTTCACCAGTCACGCCTAATAACGTCAAAAAAGCATCAAAAAGCTTGCACTAATCCTCCTACACTGTTGGAAGGAATGTAAACTGGTACAGCCACTATGGAGAACAGTATGAAAGTTCTTTAAAAAACTGAAAATAGAGTTACCATATGATCCAGTGATTCCACTCCTGGGCATGTGTCTGGAGAAAACTATAATTCAGACAGATACATGCACCCCAATATCACTGCAGTGCTATTTACAATAGCCAAGATGTGGAAACAACCTAAATGTCCAACGACAGATGAATGGATAAAGAAGACGTGGCATATATACACAATGGAATACTATTCAGCCATAAAAAAGAGTGAAATAATGCCATTTGCAGCAACATGGATGGACCTAGAGATTATCATATTAAGTGAAGTAAGTCAAAGACAAATATCATATGATATCATTTATATGTGCAATCTAAAAAAATGATACAAAGGAATTATTTATAAAACAGAAATAGACTCACAGACATAGAAAACAAACTTATGGTTCCCAAAGGGGGAAGGTGGGGCAGGGATAAACCAGGAGTTTGGAATTAGCAGATACACGCTACTATGTATAAAATAGCTAAACAACAAGGACCTACTGTATAACACAGGGAACTACACTCAGTATCTCGTAATAACCTATAATGGAAAAGAATCTAAAAAAGGACATATATATATATGTACACACACACACACACACACACACACACACATGCATGACTGAATCACTTTGCTGTATACCTGAAACTAACACAACACTGTAGATCAGCTATATTTCAATAAAAACTTAAAAGAAAAAAAGCTCGCACTATGTCGTGAGGGCTCACGAAGCAGCCTCTCTCCCACATCTTGGCGGCACAGAAACTGAAACAACCTCTATGAGGTCCAAGTTGGCAACCTCTACCCAAATGACCAGCGTTCTACCTTTTGACCCAGAACTTTCCTGTCTCGGAATCCACCCTACAGACAGATCCCCACTGAAACAATGCATAGGTACGGTTCTGTTCTGGACTCTAGCATACGCTGAAAAGAGCCCAAGTCTGGAAGTGACCTATCTGTTCCTCGGTTGGGAACGGAGTAAACAAACTGTAGGAGATCTGTACTGTATGATACTATAAACACTATGCAGCAGTGCAAAGAAAAGGCAGCTCCGATGTGGAACCACCTCCAAGAGATATATTTTGAATGAAAAAAGGCAAAGGGGAGAATATGCATTTAAAAAAGGAAGAAAATAATATGTGCGTATAATCGCTTGTGTATGCTGCTAACTACCATGGAATGATACAGGAGCCTAGGAACACTGCCTACAGAGGAGCCAGGAGGCAGGGGATGGAGATGGAAGGGAAACGTTTTATTGTCTAGTCTCCTGTACCTTTTAAATTTGGTATCCTGTGCAAGAATCATCTATTCCAAAAACTGTTAAATGAAAAGGATGAATAAAGTGAAATTTAACAAAATAAATCATACCAAAAACAAAATAGGGGCTTCAAAGGACTCTAGCCAAAGCAAAGAAAGCTCTGGGATCCTGATCCTCCGTTTCGTCACCTGTGGGGAGGAGGGAACAGCTGTGTGGCTGGCCCACCTCCACCTGGGAGGCTCGAGAGGGGCGAGACGTGTGCCCAGCCTCCACGGTGAGTGGCTGCACTCGGCACACGTGAGTCCCTCCGCTTGCCCGGATGTCCTCAAGGCCCCAGCCCACGGTGTCTGCAGAGGGTAGTAATGATGCTGAGGAGGGAGCTGATGAGGCACAGGAAACCCAGGCCCCCACCTACTAGTCTCCAGCCTGGTTGAGGCATTCAGCCCTGCAGAACCGCCAGAGAGCCGCGGTGGCCAGCAACACGCCCTCCTGGTCCTGTTGCTTCTCCCTCCATCTCCACCACCACACAACACACCCACGAAACACCACCAGCCCCTCCCACCCAGATGGAAGCATCCACCAGACTCTTCACAGAGGGAGGGTGCCTTGCTTAACCCCAAGGAGCAAAAGACTAAGAAAGGGGTTCTGGGCACCATGTTCTTGGGTCCCAGGACCCTCCAGTCAACGCACAGGAAAACGAGCTTCCTGCCACCTCACCAGCAGGGCAGTCGCACCCCCAAAATGATGCCAGGCCTTTACTTTCACCACACTTCTCCTCGGATCTCACAGCCCCTTGAAAGTTGGAATTATCAGGAATCACCTTTTCCATTAAATTTTGGGGAGAATGAGGCTCAGAGAAGCAAAATGACTTTAGCTGACACTTCAGGCGACAGTGACCACCTCCAGACCGCCCAGCTCCCTGTCCTTCACTCTTCCCACACCACCATCGGGCTCCCAGAGCTCCCCCTTGTAAAGATGACCACCCCCAACATGTGCAGGCTTTATTGCTTCAGCAGCTTCCTGAAGCTCGGCCCTCCCCACCAGGGCCTGGGCAAGCTCAGCCTGACAAGTCGGGAACAAGCCAGCCCCCATCGTCTCTCCAGGGGGCCCGCACGCACACAGCCCAGAGAAGAGGGAGGCCTGACCAGTGTCAGCAGCTCCCAGTCCTGAAAGAAACGTCCGGGTCCTGCTCAGCGGCCAGCGACCTACCCCTTCTTCAGGTTTGTCACGTAAGCGCTCTGGAGTGCAGCTTCCAGGAAGTAGGTGGGTTCGTAGTCGACCGGGTGAGATCCTTTCAGGTGGCGGGATGTGGTGTTACTTGTGATCTGGGAAGGGGAACACAGAGAGAGCCGCTGTCTCTAAGTTCCGAGGCCGAGAGGCCAGGGCCAGGGTCAGCCCAGGCAGAGGTGACGGCCCCATCGCCACCCAAGCCCCCAGCCCCCTTAGGGGCACGTAGGGCAATACTCAGACCAAACTCAACCTAACTTGCTTTAATTCAAAATAGGTCTAAAGCACTCTCCCTGTGCAAATGCTGCATGCCCATAACAGCCCTACAAGGCTGGTTTTCTCTGCACCTTACAGATGAGGAAATTGCGGCTCAGAAAGTGCCCGAGGAGACAAAGCTGGCCTGGGCCTGGACCTCAAACACTAGTCTGGCCAGCTACACATTCCAGGCTCTTTCTACTACTTATTGGTGCATTCTTTCAATACTCGAGCGCCTACCAGACGCCAGACATTGCACTGTCCCTGTCACATAACCATGTAACCTCAGAACAGCCCAACAGCTGACCCCTGGTTCGTGGGAAAGCTGAGGAACAACGGTTATTAACTGAGCTGTCGCTTAAGCCACAGCTCTGAGAGGGTCACCCAGCCCCACCGAGATGGGCCTGCCTTCACTATGCCACCTCCCTCTCTGATATGAGGGGAAAAAAAAAAAATCAACGAGCCATCCACCTCTTTCAGAAACTGAAATAGGTTTTAGAGAGATTCTTAGTTCCTCCGAGGTTGGTGCTGGGTCTTAGGAGGGACATCCAGCTTTGCAGTGCACAGGGTGCACAGGGTTCTACGGCCTGCCCCCCCCTTGACCTGAGATAACCAGCTATCGGGGCCCATTTGTCCACCCAGTGCCCCTGAGGCACTGATTCCAGCCCTGGACACCATTCCAGCTCATCACCTGAATCCCCTTTTAAGAGTCCAAAACCCAGGCTTCTGACTGAATGGGTGACTTTCAATGTTTCATGAAAGCTTCCTCCAAACTATATGTAATTCAAACACGAAGAGCTCCTGAAACATTGCATGTGACCTTGGCAGAGGTCAACTCAAGTCTCCACGTGGACCTCTGCCAGGGAGTACACTCGAGTCCTGTTTCTGCTGAGCCGCCAATCACCTCTTTCCCACTGAAGTCCAGCCAAGCAGAGGGCCTCTAGGACGGCGACTCTCAACAGGGGGGCAATTTTGCCCCTGAGACATTTGGCATTATCTGGAGACACTTTTGGTTGTCACAGCTGGAGGGGGGTTGGCTGCTGGCAGCCCATAGGTAGAGGCTGGGAGTGCAGCAGAATTATCCGGCCCCAAACGTCAGAAGTCCTGAGGCTGAGAATCCTGCTCCACGGGAACTGACCTGGCATGAGGAGGACGCCTCCAAAACGGTCCATCACAAACAGGGGCTGGGTTGACATTCTGGCATTTGCCAAAGTAGGTGAGGTTCAAATATCTCCTGAGCGCTGAGTCTCTCAGATCGTGCCCGCCTCCTCTGTCTGGATGCCAATCCTAAATCTCCTCTGACAAGCCTGCCATCTAGTATCTACTAAACATCCACTAAACAGAAGGCTTAAGCACCACCCCAAAGTCACAAGTCATACAGGGTCCAAGCCCTGCCAACGCCACTTATGAACGGTCCGAGCTCCGGGAAGCTATTTAACTCTCCACACCTGAGTTTCCCCACCTGCACGGTGGGAATAACAATCGTAACCTGTTGCAGTTGGTTACTATTTGAAGGTTAAATTAGAGAACAACTTTGAGTCAAGTACTCAAAGTAGTGCCTGACATGAAAACAGGGATGCAGTAACCGTAAGTATCTTTGTTGAATATGGCTGCCTGTACCCCCGCCATTTAACCAGGAGTCCCCAGAAGGGAAGAACTGGGGTAACATCACAGTATGCTGCTAACACCTGGAACTGCTGTCCTGTTGAGAGTTCATTCAGGCCCCCCGAAGCACAAGCAGGGAGATAAGTAGGCCTGAGAATCTCCAGACCCCTGTGGCCAGCTCTGCCAGCCTCTGCAAGGCTTTAAGAATGGTCCTCCTCCCCGCTAAAGGGTCCAGTAGCGAGCTTCCAGAGCACCTGAGAGCTGGGAAGAGTGCCTACATGGACCGGCCTGACTGTACCCTTCCAAGGGAAGAGTAGCGGGCAAATGGCCTAATCTCCCTAAACCTCATGTATTAAACAGGGATGAATGTAATACCTACTTCAGAGAGCTGCTGTGAGGGGTAAACAAGTTAACGAACACAACAGGGCTGTCACACTTTTGGTCGTACAAGCTGAGCTCACCAAGGAGGTTGCCAGCCGCTCGCAGGTGGCGTGGACTCTTCTGTTTATTAAAACTCTTTTCTGGCAGTAGAGAGTCTCATGCTTACGGAATCAGGATACTATACTATAATGAGTTTTCCAACGGATAAAGCAGAGCATCTTCAGGGCAGGTGGAGGGTCCTCTTTTCTAATTTGTACAAGCAGGACCTACAGTTTTAGTGGGGTGGGGGGGTTGCATAGATACAGGTGCTCAATAGAAGGCAGTGATGACCAATGGGGCTATTATTTCCAGCTCACCTTCTCCAATTCCTGCAGGAACACCTGAGCGATCCAGGAGGCCCTCTCGAAACAGGTGATCACTTCCTCCTCCCTCTCGGTCAGGCGGTGGCGGGAAGCGATGGAGTTGGGGAGGCGTTCCAGGGAGAGGCCTGCGGGACGAGGGGAGCAGCTCGGACCTGCCCTGCTCGGTGGGGAACGGGGGGCCCAACTCCAGGCCCCTCCCAGGGGCCCAGGGTGGGCTCATCCGAGGAGACTCTGGAGCAGCCAGTGGGAGGCAGAGGTCCTGGGAGGGGAAGGAGGGGGCTCAAGCCAGGATGGTATTAGCAGCGGCTGGGATCAAGGGGTGGACGGACAGCAGGCACCCATGCCCCACGTGGGGAACCACACTGGTGGCACCCCCATGCCCAAGTCCTGCCTGCTGGAAGCAATCCTGACGCCTCCTCCCAGCTGCAGAAGAGACCCCTCCCCAGGCACTCACCATGTTTACATCATGGAGTGGTTATTTCCATCTAGCTCTTCTCTCCCCCAGTAGTTCAATGGGGGCAAAATGAGCCTGTTTGGACTGCCACAGTCCCTAGCACGTGCTAGATGACTTGATTACACAGCATTTATATGCACCCCTCCCGTGGAACCAAACAGTTTCTACCTCACCTAAGTCAGGCGCTCAGGTCCTATGCGCCTGCAGTGGAATTTGCTGTTTTTGCGTCCCTGGCATCCATTTCCCATTCTTTCCACAGCAGCACCTCTCTTTCCCTTTGAGCACCCATTTGTGCAGCCTCGCTCAGCCCTGTGGCTCACAGGGCGAAGACCCCGCCCCACCTCAAAGGCAGGCACGTGATCCAGGCTGACTCATCATCAGGGCCACAGTGGTTGGCTAAGGGTGTGCACGTGGCCTGGTTTGTGCCGAGAAGACCCAATCCCAGAATTCTTACCCCTTCCACTGGGCTTGTTAAGCTGCTAAGAGGCCAGCCTGGAAATGTTAGGGAAAGGCTGCCTTAAAATGAAGCTACATAACGTGAATGTCGTTAACATGATTGTACACTTGAAAATGGTTAAGGTGGTGTATTTTATGTTTTGTGTTTTTTACCAAAATTTTAAAAAATTTAAATATAAAAGCATAGCTCTAAAGCAAAAAAAAAAAAAAAAAAAAAAACCCCGAAACTATAAGAAACTAAGAAGGGAAAGCTGTAAAGGGAAACAACTATATTTATGTCTGGGTTTTTGGTCTTTTGCTTTTTTTTTTTTGAGACAGGAAAAAGATTGAATAAACTCAGTCATGAAAAAAAAACAAACGAAGTCTGCACAGAACAGAGATGAGACTTGATGGAAAAGGGCAGATTCCTAAAGACACTGTTTGAACACTCGCCTGAAGCACTACCCCCTGAAACTTTCCAGTACATGCACCAATAACCCCTTCCCCCATTTTCTCAGGGAGGGGTGGGGTCAAAGTCCACTTAAATTGTGTTGCTGTCACGTGCAACTCACAGTCCTGACTAGAGAGCACTGTCCTAGACTGCGGTTCTCGATGGGCAGAACCCAGATCCTTCTCACCTTTGTGCCCACATGGTACTTTATATGTAGTAGGTGCTCAAAGTGAAGTGACTGAAGGAAGGTCCAAGAAGAGAATCCTCAACTCTCTCCTGCCCTCTGGCCCCAATATCCAACTGATGACCAAGCCCTTAACATTTCAAGCCCCCCCTCCCCTTCCCTTCTCTTATCTCCTTATTTTAGGCTTTATCTCTTGAGTGGATGACCACCTTGGCCTCCTAGCTGGCCTCCCTGCCTCCAGTCTCACTCTCATCCATCCTGCTCAAGGATCCCAGGGTGATCCTTCTAAAACTCCACTGCTTAAAACCCTCCACTGGGGTCCCCACTGCTGCAGGGTGAGGTCCAAACTCCTGACATTCCATACCATGCCCTCCAAGATCCATCCCTGTCACCTCCCCAGCCTTGTCTCTCATCATGTTACACATCAAATGTTTGTGTCCCCTTGAAAGTCATATGTTGAAAACCTAATGCCCAAGGTGATGGTATTAGGAGGCGGGGCCTTGGGCAGGTGATTATGTCCTGAGGGTGGAGCCCTCATGATAGGGATTAGTGTCCTTATAAAAGAGACCCCAGAGAGCCCCTTCCATCATGGGAGTACACAGCAAGAAGTTGGCAGCCTGCAACCTGGAAGAGGGCTCTCACCAGAACCTGACCGTGCTGGTGCCTTGATCTCAGACTCCCAGCCTCCAGGACTGTGAGAAATAAGTCTCTGTTGGGTATAAGCCACCCAATCTGTGGTGCTTTGTTCTAGCAGCCTGAGCTGACTATGACACCATACCTGCTGCATCCACGCCCAGCCTCCTGCTCCCACTGTGCTCGGGTTGCGCCTCTTGCCTGGAATGCACCCTCCACCCCACCCCCCAGAGGCCACCCAAAATTACAGCTCACCTTCTGCCACTGAGTGCCCCCTCCTCTAGGGAGCCCCTCCAGTACACCCTGGTATAACCAACCATTCTCTCCTTGGGCCCTGATCTACACTTTACGTATTCCTGCCCCACCATTTTGTTATACTTATTTGTTCACGTGTTTGCTTGGCCAGACTATAGGCTCCTTAAAGGCACCAACCTTAACACGTTCACCTTTCTATAACCTGCCACACAGTAGGCGCTCAGCAAGCACTGGCTGGCTGAAGAAACGACAAGCCTGGTGGTGTCTGACAAAGTACAAAGTACTCTACAAACACAAGGTAAAGATACTGCTGTCCTTGGCTAGATTCCCAACTCATATGGTTTCAGTGACCTTGCCCTCTGCCAGACTGGGGTGTGAATGGGTCCGAAGGTCGGGATGCCTCGGCCTGGGGAAAGGTGGACACAGACCGCGAAGGCCCTTGCTCAACACAAAGACTCAGTTACGCGGGTCACCAAGTGTCAACGTGCCTCCTGCCAAATGACTCACGACCCGGAAAGGACTAAGGGGGAGGAGGAACAGAGGGCACACTGGAGAAGACGTGGCAAGAAGGCAGGAGAAGGCTGGTCCCCTCGGCTCACTGCCGGCACTGGCCCAGCCACTCCTCTCCAGACCCACGGCCCCCGTGTACCCTACAGGACAGTGGGACATAGAAACGTTCAGGGCCTGGCCTGGAAGCCAAGTGGAAATGGCAGGAGGGCAGAGCCAACTCCAGAAGACACAGAGAGGGTCTGTTTTAACACATCCTTGTGCTTCCCCCCCCCCCCCCCCCCCCCCCCCCCCCCCCCGCCGAGATGTGCTGCTGTCTGGGTTCCCTCCTGCCCCACCTCTGGGCCCAGAACTGGGACGGACCAGGTTCAGGCTGCCAGTCCCCAGCCTCCAGTGGGCTGGCCATGGCAAAGCGGTGAATTCAGCAGTCTGTGGGGCCGCCACATTCCCCGTGCTCCATTTGTTCCTTCTGCTCCCAGCAGGGGCCTCTCCACCAGGCTTCTCTGAGAATTCTAAACCCCATCCTCCTTGAAAGCTCACAGCACACCACCTCTTCTCTGAAGGCTTCTTAAGTCTCCCGCCTTCAGAGCCAGCAGCACGTTTTAGCTGCGCCTCCTCTGCGTATGCCTTTCCCCTACATGGTGACCATCCTCTCTGCCCATTTCTGGTTGATCTTTGCACCCAGCGAGAGCAAGGCCTGGGGCTTAGTGAGTGGATGGACACACAGACGAACACACACATTCACTCATGCCGAGTGTAGAGGCCGGTGGCGTTTCTCCCTTTCCATCTAAAAAATGGTTCTTGTGGAATTCATAAACCGTGGCGTATTTATACAATGGAATACTACTCAGAAATAAAGAAAAGGACACACTCTTGATACATACAACACGGGTGAATCTCTCAGAACTTATATTGTGCAGAAGAAGCTACATATCAAAAAGTACAGGCCATATGATTTCAGTTATATGACATTCAAAACAAGGGCAAAATTATAATCTATATTAACAGAAACCAACCAGTCATTGCCTGGGGTGGGTTTGGGGAGGGGATCAATTGGCAAAGGACCTGAGGGAATTTTCTGGGGAGATGGAAATGTTCTTTGTCTTTATTGCGGTGTTGGTTACATGGGTATCTATACTTGACAAACTCATCAAATTACACATTTAAGATCTATGTACAGTATAAAAATATATCTAAAAATAATAAATATATTCCTTTTTGAAAGGAAGCAATTATGATTCCAGAGGACTAATGAAGATCAAAGTAAACGGGCTACAGTCACTGAGGTAGTGGTCTGTGAAAAAATTTCTAACATATAGCAGACCAAAAAGCTTCCTGGAGCTGGCAACAGCTCTTCCTAGTGAGGGTCACAGTCCAGTCACCCCAGTTCTGCCCATAAAAAGAGGCTTCTTTGTCCGCCTGCCAGTGCAGGGGACATGGGTTTGAGCTCTTGTCCGGGAAGATCCCACATGTCGCGGAGCAACTAAGCCCGTGCACCGTAACTACTGAGCCTGCGCTCTAGAGCCCACGAGCCACAATTACTGAAGCTCACGTGCCACAACTACTGAAGCCTGTGCGCCTAGAGCCTGTGCTCTGCAACAAGAGAAGCCACTGCAATGAGAAGCCTGTGTACCGCAACAGAGAGTAGCAGCCAAAAGTAAATAAATTTATAAAAAAAAAAAAAAAAAAAGAGGCTTCTTTGCCTTACATTTGCTCTTTGAGTCATATGACGGGCCATTTTCCTGTCACAAACATCTGACGGGAAATCTGCTGGGGATTCCAACCCTCGGGTTCCTTCATCCTCTGCCCTGTGTGTTTCTGCACAAGTGGCCCGACCACAACACTAGCTCCAAGATGGAGACGGGCTGCTTCTGAGCCCGCCCCCAAAGGATCCCAGTGGATCCCAGCCCTGTTGAGCGGGCAGGAAGCCAAAGGCTGTCAGGAAGCACGGGCACTGCCTCCTGATTCCCACTGGCAGAGGGGCCTTTATGTGAAAACACCCAGTCGTGCGAGCCAGGGGAGGTCCCCTTTCAAGAGGGGCGCTTGCTTTTTCATTAACTTTGAACTTTCGGTTTGGAGGCAAACTGACCCTGGCACAGCTCAACACCCAGGCTGGTCCGGGCCTCAGCGGTCTCAGTGACTCATCACATCCCAAACAGCAGCCCTTCCAAGAGGCCCCGCCCTTGGAGCCCTGGGCACTGGATGCGGAGATGGAGAGCACGATGCCTCCCCTGTGATGGAACTTTCCAGATGGGTGGACCCCCGCCCTCCTGCCTACCCAGCTGGTCCAAAAGTACAGGGCACCCGAGAGGCGTAGGCCCTGTGGGGGTGGAGGACGGGGGGGGGAGGAAGAAATGCAAGTCATTGCTTCAGCCTTCAGGGAGGAAGCCTCAAGGCCGGGTTGGGAAGAGAACCCTGATAAATCACACTCAAAAGTGGGCAACTGTGGGCATATAAAATGGCAGAGCTGCTGTGGAGGACAGGCTGGCCATTCCTCAGAAGATTAAAACCAGAATTACCATATGATCCAACAACTCGACTTCTGGGTATATATGCAAAAGAATTTAAAAGAGGGCCTAGAAGAGATACGTGTACTACACCCATGATCATAAAGCGTTATTCACAGCAGCAAAAAGGTAGAAGCAACCCAAGTGTCCACTGATGGATGAATAAAGAAAATGTAGGATAGGACTTCCCTCGTGGCACAGTGGTTAAGAATCCGCCTGCCAATGCAGGAGACATGGGTTCAATTCCCTGGTCCGGGAAGATCCCACACGCCGCGGAGCAACTAAGCCTGTGCACCGCAACTACTGAGCCCGCGTGCTTACAGCCTGTGCTCCACAACAAGAGAAGCCACCACAATGAGAAGCCTGCTTACCACAACGAAGAGTAGCCCCCGCTCACCACAACTAGAGAAAGCCCACGCGCGGCAACCAAGACCCAATGCAGCGCAAAAAAAAGAAACCATTATTTTTTTTTTAATTGTAGTATATACACACAATGGACTATTATTCAGCCTTAAAAAAGAAGGAAATCCTGCCATATGCAACAACATGGATGAACCTTAAGGACATTATGCTGAGTGGAATAAACCAGTCACAAAAGACAAAGTCTGTATGATTCCACTTCTGTGAGGTACCTAGAGTAGCCAAACTCATAGAGACAGAAGACAGCATGGTGACTGCCAGGGGCTGGGGGAGGAGAATGGAAAACTGTTTACTGGGTACAGTTTCAATTTTGCAAGATAAAGTGTTCTGGGGATTGGCTGCACAACAACATGAATGTACTTAACACTACTGAACTGTACACTTAAAAATTTTTAGGATAATAATTTTGTTATGCAGCTAAAAAATTCTTAATGGTTAAGATGCTAAATTTTTTTTTTTTTTTTTTTTGCGGTTCGCGGGGCCCTCACTGTTGTGGCCTCTCCCGTTGCGGAGCATAGGCTCCGGACGCGCAGGCTCAGCGGCCATGGCTCACGGGCCCAGCCGCTCCGCGGCATGTGGGATCTTCCTGGACCGGGGCACGAACCCATGTCCCCTGCGTTGGCAGGTGAACTCTCAACCACTGCGCCACCAGGGAAGCCCAAGATGCTAAATTTTATGTTACATTTTACCAATTGAAAAAAAAAAAAGCAGACAATTTGACTCCTTGTATCAAAGTTTCTGAAAAGTGTACACATTTCAATCCAGTAACTCTACTTCTAGAAATTTATCCTTAAAAAAATAATGTATGCAAAAAATGCAAAAGTTGAGCTTCAAGGATATGCAGTGCAGTATTGTTTATAATGGCAAAAAAAAAAAAAAAAAGAGATTTAACCTGCAGGTTCAATAACAGGAGACAAGTTTGCTAAACTACAATAGATTCTTACAATGAAATGCTATAAAGCTATTTTATGTAGTGACGTAGATGTATACTAGAAACTATTTCGTAAAATATTAACTTTAAAAAACAAGTGTATAAAATATATGATTGTATGAACTTATTTTCGTTTAAAACATAAAAACCTATAGGAAAAAAGACTGGAAGGATATACCTCAAAATGTTTAGAGAGATCTTAGTCTCAGTTTCCCCAAAGACAAAATAAGATCACTCACAATGCCCACCTCATAGGGTAGCTGTGAAAATTAAATTAGATGGGTCTTATAGAGAACAGAAAGTACGCTCTCAGAAAACGTTTCAAGTGATGCTCAAAATGACCTCTCATGTAGGGGTTTAGCCTTTCCCTAGAATGACAAATGAGAAATCTAATTCACTGAGAAGATACTCCTTCCAACACCCCTCAGCTCAAAGTGCCAACTAGATCCAGGTCTTCTGGCTTCAACACCGTCCGTTCTCTCGGCCCAGACTCCATGCGTCTTTCCTTACCCTCGGTAACCCACCAGAGGTTCCCACATCTCAGGCTTCTGGCCAGCATACGGGGGCCTGCCTTTCCCATGTGTATCCAATGGCTGAATTATAGCTGTCTAACCTGGCAGGAATGGGCCCTAGTGTTGGTGCTGGTTTCTCAAATACACCCCCCAAAACCCTGTCCATACTCCACACCTCCACCAACTACTCTCTGGGGTGTTCTCCAACGATGGAGGAAAAGCCTGCCAGGAGAAGATGTGGGGAGACCACTCCAACTCCCCGTGGTCTCCCTCCATGAGTCCACTTACCCTCCTGTCCTGTTTCGTATCTCGCAGTCCAGGCAGAACCTCAATGAAGGCTTGGTAAGCACACAATGAACACACCCAGCCTCCTTCCAAGACACCCTCATCTGCTCACTCCTCTCCACCTGGAGGCCAGCCTCTCACTCCGTGGACCACAGTCTGTGGCCAGGGCAGCAGCACCAAAAGTGCTGACCTGCTTCCCCACAAGGCAGACGGCCCACGCCCCTTTAAGAAGGAAGCCAAAATAAACAGTTAATTCCTGCCATACCAGGACTAAAAAAAACCCCAAACCAATATCCCACCATGTCCTGCCCCAGGAGCAGCCTGGTGTTCTTTTATTTTTGAAAGTTTTACTAAAGCCATAAAATCCCAGGTGAGAGCAGAGGAGCTGGGGGTTTCAGAGGCTGAAAGAACAGAAAAAAAGAAAAAAAAAAACCTTGAGGGGTGAGAAGAAGAGAATTTGCAGATCATAGTTCTCACAGCTGCCTAACGTTTTTTACATTTTTACTTTTCACAGCACCTTCACAATTGAGCATCTCACTGCAGTATTTTGGGTGAACCGGGGCATTTTCCTTCATAGCCAGGCAGGTCTTCTATCAGTGAGCCAGCAGGCAAGCCTGCCCAGAGTGGCCTCGCTGGTGCTGGGCCGTGAACAAGCGGCAAAGGGGTTTGCTAGGCTGAAACACAGGGCAACACTGGTTTTCAAGGGGCCCACAGACACAACAAGCCCCAAATTAGGCAGCAACGACTCGGTCTTTAGGGCTCAGGGCAGGACTCATGGCTGGAGAGATGGGGGGTCATTCCCCACATCATTACCACATTGAGCGAGCACCAGAGAAAGGAAAGCAACACAGGCCGCAGGAGAGAAGGAAGCCGTTCGCCACAGAACGGCCCTCTGTGAGGCGGACAATGACACTGGTGCTTTTGGGGGCTGAACTGGGTAAGGCTTGAGATGTCGAAAGAACAGTCCCTGAAGCATCCTACACGTCCGTCAAAGCTGGGGCTACCCCTTAGGACTCACACCAACAGAAAAGAGGACAGTTTGTCACCTGGATCTACAACGGCTTTGCCTAGTCTAGGGCCCAGAGCGCTCTGCTCCAGATGGACCCAGACAGCATGCAGACCAACAGGTGAGCTGACTTTACGGGAAACAGGCTGGGCCACACTTCATGGTATGGCTACCTAAGGCCAAAGTTCTGGAACACCAGCAAAAGGGAGACCCTGAGCCTTCCTGCTGGGCTCTCAATGCCCCCTCATTTCCCAGTCCTCCCATGCACAACCTCTCTTAGCTCCAAAAAGGTTTGACAACACCCCGCTCCAAACAAGCCACCTCCATTTCCCAGGGGCCTCCCTCTGGATTTTCCTTTACCTGGAAGGCACCTCTCCCACTCAGCAGCAGCTGATTCCTCCTAAAGTTCAGCCTCACCTCCCAGCTCACATGGGAAGGCCCCACAGCTAGCTGGGTCTCACTCACTTCCCTCTCTGGAACAGAGTGTGTCAGTTAAACAAGTACTCCCTGGCCATCAGGGACGAGCCCCAAAGCCAGAATCAGAGAGAGCCAAGTTCAAATCCTCACCTGGTCACTACTGGTGTAACCCGAGGAGAGTCAATTCTGCCTGAGCTCTGGGGTTCTGTCCTCCATACCTTTCACCTACTTTGGTAACAGCACCCTGATTTTCCTTCGAGGAACCATTCCTCCAACTCAGTCCACAAGATTCAAGTGGGGAAATCCCACCCCGGGCACCAAACCAGCCACCTAAATGCCGGTCACTGAAACTGGTTCCAGGGTGGGCATGAGACCAAACCAGGTCAACGAGAACCTTCCCCAAGGCTTTCTCTCCTCCTGAGGTTGTGAGTTTAGGTTGCAGGACCACGTAAACCTGGAGCTGTCGAGAAAGACCACAACACGTGGAGTCCCTGGACCCAGCTATGTTTGATGCTATCTGCCCCCAACGACTTACTACTTACATAGGCCCATACGTTTTCAGTCCCTCCCCCTTTTGGTTGTTGCTTTTCCAGCTAGCTGGGGTTGCATTTTTGTCATTGCAACCGTAAGTCTGATTATACAGAAACCAATCCCTAGAAGCATGATGTCAGAGGAACAAGTCGTGAAAGGCAGGACTGGCTGAGCTGGGGTCAGGCATGGGAGGAAATGCAGAACTGGCTGAGCTGGGGTCAGGTATGGGAGGAAATGCAGGACTGGCTGAGCTGGGGTCAGGCATGGGAGGAAATGCAGAACTGGCTGAGCTAGGGTCAGGTATGGGAGGAAAGGCAGGACTGGCTGAGCTGGGGTCAGGTATGGGAGGAAATGCAGGACTGGCTGAGCTGGGGTCAGGCATGGGAGGAAATGCAGGACTGGCTGAGCTGGGGTCAGGTATGGGAGGAAATGCAGGACTGGCTGAGCTGGGGTCAGGCATGGGAGTGAGGATTGTGCCACTTCTCGGCTAAGAAACTGGAATTCCAGATACAAGGCGGCAGCAATGCCAGTTGAAATGCAGCCTATTTGGTCTTGAGGCGAGACCTTGGGCCACGAAGGCTGGAGCTTTAGGCTGTCTGGTAGAACACTGCAGGGTAACTAGCCTGTGCTGGGGCCCACAGTGAGGCCTACAGGAAGGGGTAAGCTGCGCTCCCGGCAGCCGTTTGGAATGACACAGCTTTGCAAACAGGCCCTTTTTGCCTGTGGACAAAAATAGAGACGGCTGAGAATCAAATCAGACAATCGGAGTTGGCAGTTCTCTGCTCCTGCTGAAGGTAGTGCTGGAAGGGGCAGGAAAACCGGACCCCATCAGGAGCTAAGGCTGCGGCCCGGGAAAGGCCTGATTCCTCCAGGACCCCCCAAAGAACCCTGATGTGGGTCTAACCTTGCTAGAGTCCCCTATGTCCCCAGGGCCCACTTAGGGCCCCCTCTGGGCTACCCTGAGGGGCAGAATGACAGTGCCCAAAGGCATCATCCATCCTGGCCAGCCCCCAGGCTCTGCAGTAAGTGTCAGGACCCTACCTCTCCTTTCTCAGGGCTTCTGGACGTCCCATACCCTCCTCTGTCTGTGCGAATGCATCTCGGAGGTAACCCCTCTGGAGGGGTCCTCTGTCATAGGCAGGACTCAGGCTTCGGAGACAACCACTGGCCACCAGCCCAAGCTCTGCTATTCACAGGCTGCACGATCGTGGACAAGCCTCAGTTTTTCCATCCATACAGTGGGCATATAACAACTCCCTCCCATTCTACAGAGATCAATTGAAAGTTAACCCACCAGCCCACAAATATCAATATCTATTAAACAAGAGTTCCAGGGCCGTGTTTCTCAAACTGTAAGGTGAATACATGTCACCTGGGAATGCTGTTAAAACGTAAATTCTGATTCAGTACTTCTGGTGAGGGGCCTGAGAATCTACATTTCTAGACTCCTGGGTGGCGCACATGTGATAATCCCACACCCTTACCACGCCCACACCCTCAACAATCATACGCTCAGGTTCCAGAGGGGAAGGGTCCACACCTCAGGTTTCTGGGTACACCATCGAAGTCAGGTACACCAGAGGAGCTTGGAAGACTGGGGGAGAAGGGACCAAATGGGGGATTGTGCTAGGCAGGGGAAGGGCCCTCAGCCCTGCCAGGGCCGGCAGGTGACTTGGGAGCAGCCGGCCACAGTACAGGCCAGACCCATTAACCTGGCAGCCAGGAGGAGCTAGAGGCAGGACCTAGGGAGAGGGAGTTCTTCCTCCAAAGCCAGAGGCCCCAACAGGGCCCAGCCCACCTCCCGGAGGCCAAAATGAGGCCCTAAAAATCCAGGCCTCCGCTCCTGGCAGGACCAGGTCAGTCTGAGCCCAGTTGTGAAGTTGGGGGACAGTTCGCTCAGACAGGGAAGTGAAGCTATTTTGTTTTTCTATCTTAGTGAAAAATCTGTGGTGTTCATACTGTTTCTAAACAAACTTGACATGAACAATAACCTTTTTCCCCTTGGAGAAGTTGGAGGGTCATATATCACCCACCTCCCCACCAAGCAATATATACATATGTGCACGTAATGTTTCTGCACTTCAAGCAAGAGAAACCCACGACTGCTTCAACTGCCCCCTTCTCTCAAGCTCCTGGGACAGTGTCTGAAGCCCTCCCTGGGAATCAGAAAGCATCTTCTGGTCTAATCCATGTCCCCTCGACTTCAGAGCAAGGCCAAGTCCTTGTGAGTGACCCGCCAGAGGACACCCTGCCTAGTCCCTCTGCTCTGAAGGGGAAAGCAGGTGCACTGAGTATGTCTTTTGTGGGTGAAGAGACCCAGAGCCCGCTCTTGAGACACCCATACACACGCCCCCACTGAGCCTCCAGGCCTGGCTGCTCAGGCCCCTCCCACCATGACACACTGCCCCGCCCTCCTCCCGCCAACCAGGTGTGCCTGAGAACTCAACTCCCTGCCCCACTGGAAGATACCAAGTGGAACCATGGAGCGGAATACGATGCAAGATGATAAATGAGCTGACATGTAATGGCCTAGCCAGGCCGAGTCCTGTGGAGAAGGCACATCAGGCTCCCGCAGGAGGCCGCCTGGCATCTGACAGCCTGAAAAGAGGCAGCCTGGTGGCAGGCACTCTGGTTCACACACAAACCAACTGACACTTCACTTGCACCGGCCTCAGTTTTCTCATCTGTAACCTGAGAACTGGCCTAGATCATTTCTATGCTTCCTTTCAGTCTAGAATTCTGAGCAGCCCCATCAAGGGGTGTTTACAAGCTCTGGCTGCCTGGGTTCAAATCCTGGCTCTGCCAATGCCAGTGAAATCCACGAGAGTCCCTTCACCTCTCTCCTCGCAACTCCTGGGCTGTAACATGGCATTGAAGAGAACACCTACTCAGGGAGGGGGGTTACTGTGTGGATTGAATGAGGGCACACCTGGCATGGAGTGTTTAATAAATATATATTATTATTCTGTGAACTCTGTGGCATACTGCTGCCACCGTTCTTATGATGGCCTGAATGTTTGTGTCCCCTCAAGTTCATATGTTGTAGCTTTAACCCGAAATGTGACGGTATTTGGAGGTGGTGCCTTTGGAAGGTAATTAGGGTTAGATGAGGTCATGAGGGTGGGGACTTCATGATGGGATTAGTGGCTTTATAAGAAGGCAAAGAGAGAGGGATCTCTCCATGAGCACCCATGGAGGAAAGGTCACGTGAGGACATAGCAAGAAGGTGGCCATCTGCAACCCAAGGAGAGAGGCCTCACCAGACACCAACACTGCTGGTACATGGATCTTGGGTTTCCCAGCCTCTAGAACTGTGAGAAATAAATTCCTATTGTTTAAGCCACCCAGTCTATGATATTTTGTTATGGCAACCTAGCAGACTAAGACAAGCCCCATGCTCATAAGTGAAGTCAGGACCAGTGACCAGCCATCCCCGTCCCCTACTCTCTGCATTGGGAGCCATACCAAGTCCCGCCAAACCCAGGAAAATCAACACCATGCACACCCTGGAGGCCACGTGCACAGTCTCGAGCACACGCAGGGTCAGATGAACCTCAGCATGCTGAGCAGCAGGGCGCAGGCATTGCGACAGGACAGGGAGGACGGGCAGAGAGGAGGCAAGCAAGGGGGAAGCCTAGTGCAGTCAGTGGGGGGCGGGGAGTCAGTACAGCCCATGAACGAGCAGCCCACGCCAGGGACACCCAGCTCCTTACCTCCCCTGCAGCACCTGTGACCACCGGGCCTGTGTTCCCCCAAGAAGCTGGAGGCGTGCTGGAAAGAGTAGAGAGCAGGAGACAGGGAGCAGTAGGTACCGAGCCAGGTCTACAGGAAGAAGTACCGGAAAGGAGCCCTAAGAAAGGGTGTTAGGTTCGGGAGTCCATGGCATAAGTGGTTTCCAAGAGGCCAGAAAGACCCAAATGCCAAATGAAGATCACCCCCAAGACCAGCCTGTACCGGGGGCACAGAGCAGGGGATGAGAGAGCAAAGGGAGAAGACCCCACACACTGGACTGTCCCAGATGGGCACCTGCCTCCCACAGGCTGGCACCAGGTCTGTCTGGGGGAAGATCTCAGCAGATTTCCTGGGATTGTGTGAACAGTCTCTCAATGGGGAAAGGGACCCAGGGACCCACGGACCCACAGGTGGACAAACAGCTCTCAAGAAGCCCCATCGGCCATGGTTAAAGGAGGCTGTGCCCTGCAAAGATGTCACAGTCAATCTCCCAGGACACAGAGGCGTGGGAGTGGGGACTCACAGTGCAAGGCCAATGTCAGAGAGTGGAGGTTCCAATCCTGGATCCACCACAAATCTCTGGGTAACTCCAGGTAAGGTACATCCCCTCTCTGGGCCTCAGTTTCCCTGTATATAAGATGGGAGAATGTCCCCATGTCTAAGAGAAAAGAAGGTGACAAATACTTTACCAATGCCAGACACCAAATCCCCACAGGGTCACACGTGTTTCTAGACTTTTCTCTGGGGGTTGGTTTGTGCTGGAATAAAGAGATGATCAAACATCCAGGATTCCTGGCAACAGTGTGGACAGAGGGGCTCCTGGGACCTCAGTGCCACCAAGAGCCACCACTCGGGCTCCGTGATCCCAGGATTCAAGGACCCAGGGAAGGTGGTGCCTGAAGCACAAAGTCTGGGGGAGGGCTTTCACTGCCATGTAACACCTTCAGGGTCAGTTCAAGGGCACTCTTTCCCCAGGTGGGCATCCACAGCGCACGTGATGAAATTCCTACATCACTGACCCTGTGTGCCTGGCTCCCCACCACAGCATCACTCGCCCTGGGAACTGGCTCTGACCTGCCCATCACAGGACCCAGCATTGCCTCCCTGGGCGGCTCACCGCAGGTGCCCAGCAAATACCTGAGGAGAGCCAGGCTGCTCTGTGCCATTGAGCACCTGATCGGTAGCCAACGCCAGTCACTAGTGCCACTCTAACAACGGGTGGCACGCTTTTAAAGCCTTTCTCACCCTGGTTACAACACAACTGATTCCTCTCGTTCATGGTAACCCTGTGAGGGTAGGTATTTCGACCCTGTCTTTCAGGTAAAGCCACTGAGGCCAAGAAAGGTGAAGAGCTATATGCCCAAGGGCACACAGTCAGGTGACTATCTGTCGACAGAGCCAGGGCAGGAACCTGAGTCTTCTGACCTGACATCCGGCCCAGCGCCTGCCATCAGCCGGCATGTGCTGATGTGGTTGGTTACCCTGGCATCCACCCGGCTGGTCAGTGCCTGGGCACTCCCGGGGGTTAAGTACCTTAAACGCTGCCCTGCAGGCCCACCCTCAACACAGCACTGCTGCCCTGCAGCTGCCACCCGCTCCCGGCACATGGGGGCCAGAGTGTAACGAGCTGCGCACAGTGGTGGGGAGACCCGGCCGGTGCTCACACCTACCTTTGATGACAAAGGCCTCCGCCAGCAGCCGCATCTGATACAGGGGCTTATTCTCCATGGACATGTCATCAATCCCGGCCCGCGCGTACATGCTGATGGCATCTCGGTACGAGCCCTCCACGTAATGCAGCTTGCCCAGGATCAGCATGGCCTCACACATGTACTGCGGCTGAAAGGCCAAGGACCACATCAGCAGGGTCCTGCCCCAGAGACGCCGGCCCCACCCCCACCGGGGACCTGAGAATGAACGCTCTCCTCACCGAGCCATGAGGGTTTGCCTACGATCCTGCTCAGAACTCCCCTCCTCTTCCAGGAAGCCTTCCCAACCCTCAGACACATGTGGACAGCTCCCCTCTCTGCACACCTGCAGTCCGTGGCCTATGCTGTGGCTCTTAGTGACATTCTTATGAGTCCCTAACTGCTTCATGTGCGTGTACCTTATGCCCCCAACTAGACTGCAGGCAGCTTGCAGACTGGCCCTGACTCCTCTCTCCTGAAGCTCCCAGAAGCTTTGGCCCACCAGTGGGCAGTCAGGGGCCCAGCCAAGTTTTGCGGGGCCTAAAGCTTATGTAACTGGGGGGCTCCTCTATATATGCATATATGTACAAATATATAACTAGGTGAAAGGCCTTGGAAAGAGTCCTGCAGGTGAGGCAGCTGAAGCCCGCACTCAAAGCAGCAGAGCCCCTGCGGGGAGACGGCCACCCACAGCAGCCGCACGGACAGAAGACAGGAGGAGAGTGAAGGCCCGCGAGGCCACTGCCCTCTTCTTATCAGAATCAAGTGGCTGCATTCAAACCGCTTTTCTTTCCCCTACTTGACCAAGTGCCGCTTACGCCCAAATCTCCACCCCATACAAGGACTCTTAGGGCCTCCCTCAGAGCCCAAGGACGTGTGGTCAGCCCTGCCTGAGAGTCCTGGCCTTGGACGCAGGCCCAGAGCTCCCACCTTCTGAGGCCACTCCACTTCCATGTCTGTGCTCGGCCGACCCACCACCCTCTTGGCCAGGCTCTGGGCGCCACCCCTGCCACACAGCATCAATTCTGTCCACAGAGCTCCCAGGAGATGCAGCGTTGGTCAGCACCCCGGCCTCTGTCACCAACAGGAAGGTGACTCCCTGCAGGGAGAGCAGAGTAGTCTGGGGAACCTGTGACCCCAGGGGAGGCGTCCACCACTCCTCGCCATCTACTGCCCTCTCAGAAGCCAACGAAGAGAAATGGAACACGGCAAAGCCAAATTCTCCTTCCTCACTGGTCTTTGGTTTTTGTAAATACACGTTCTTCCTTTGCTCACACAAGCCCCCATCTAGAAGAGCCTTCCCTTCCCCTCGGTCTATCCAGATCCTCCTCTATCCTTCGGAGACTTGCTCAGGCCCACCTCCTCCTAGAAGCCTCCCTGACTACCAGACAGCTCCCTTCTGCTGACCTCCTACAACGTCTCTACCAAGTGGACCCACTGGGCCCCTGCATGCCTGACCTGTTGACTAGTGATTAACTCTCAAAGGCTGAATTTTTCAAGGGGACTTGCTAGTCTCCCCAGACAGGCTGCCTACACCCTGGGCCAGGGCCACAGATCACACCCCCCCAGAGGCACGTGGCCCACAGTCCCTCAAGCTGAGCAACAGCTCTGCCATCCCTGCTCCCCTGGTCTCAAGCCACAGGCACATTTCCTCCCTGCTCTGGCCTGGTTTTCCCCATTGCTGAGGGTGAGAAAATAACAGCCACCCCTCAACTCCCAGCACAGCAATGCCAAGAGCATTAATAGGGCAAAGTCCAGAAAACAGCTTTGAACTTTTCTTTAGAAAGGAGCTAGATAAACACAGGCCATGAGTAATTATTATTATTATCCTGTCCTACTATAAAGGGGGAAAAGGGCAGCGAAGCTCAGGACACGTTTCAGGGCAAGATGACAGGGTGTAGCTCAGAGTGGTTCCCGGTGGATCAAAGACAGTTGACAGCAGAGCTTCCACCAAAGCTGGCAGAAAATTAAGGACAAGGTGGTGAATGTTTCTAAAGCTGAAGTTATACTATTGAAAACGTTACCCTTAATTCTTAAGCACATCTGTCTTGTGTTTCAGTGTTGTTTTTTCTTTTATGGAGTGATGGTTATAGAAGACGGTATGGTTTTGCTGTTGTGTTTTGGGGCTTTTTTAATGTCCTTACTTGGCAGAATGAAAAGTTGGCTACACTCAGCAGAACCCATGTCTCTGAATTTGAACCTGGCCTGTCAATCCAACAGTCAGGGAACCACAGAGCCCAGGCCCTGTGGAAGGATGCTATGTAGGAAGTCACTGGGTCTGGGGAATAGTCCCTCTGCTGGGTGGGTCAGGCGTGTCACCTAGTCTTTTTGTGCCTCAATGTCTCTGTCAATAAAAAGGGAAGAATGACCTCACGTGGATACCCAGGTAAGAGGAAGAAGAGATGAGGAAATACTTCACAGATGCAAAATGAGACCTGAACAAGCAGGAGTGGCAGCATCACCACCAACGTTAGCTCAAGTTTCTCAGTCATTATTTCATTTCTACTCCAGCACTACGGAGACAGCACCAGGAAATGGCAGACAGCAATGAGAACTTGGGAGCAGAGGCAAATAGGCCCGCGTTCAAGACCTGCACTGTGGTCCTTGGCTAAGTGACTAACCTCTCCTAGGTCTCAGTTTCTTCATCTGGAAAATGGGGATAATAGTAAATACCATTGCAGAAGGTTACAGAGAGGCACCAGTGAGAGGGTGCAAAGCCTGGCACTTGCTGGATAACAGAAGTTAGGACAAATGGCTCATTGTCACCAGCCTCCAAAGCACTGAGCTGTATGGGATCTCAGAGATGACTAAGAGTAGAAAGTTCCAAACTACCCTGAGGAGGCGCCCCAGGACCCACCTCCCCTCCTCATCCCATCAGAGCTACTCGGGATGCAGGGGAATCCACCTGAGATTTCATCTGCTGCCAGGAAAGAGCATCCCCCCAGCCACACCCTGGCCTTTGGGGTAAGATAGAGAATCCCACAAACTATTTTTAATATTTTATTTTCCCTGATCAGCAGCAAGTTTTTGGCCTTGGCTCAGAAAACAGTGAATTTCTCGATTTCATTGGTGTCTATGTATGTCTTTGATTAACAAAGCACGGTAAAATTTTAAAATTAACCGCTAGCCATTTTTTAATTTTAGTTTTTTGGTCGCACCACACAGCTTGCGGGATCTCAGTTCCCTGACCAGGGATTGAACGCAGGCCACAGCAGTGAAAGCCCAGAATCCTAACTGCTAGGCCACCAGGGAACTCCTAAGCATGGTAAAATTTGTACTTAATAAATGTGATATGGTAGACAAAATAGTTTTCACAATAATACACGTGGATACCATTCAGCCAATACAAAGAATGAGGTACTGGCATGCAGAAAGCTTCAAGTGCAAGTTTTCAGGGCAAAAGTGCAACTTGACAAATATGAATCCTATGACTAATAAGAAAAGAAATCTCCACACATGTGTATGTGTGTTTGTTAACGCACAAAGAAAGCATATGGGATTCACACCAAATGGTGACTAGCGCTCAACTCTGGGGATGGAAGTGGGCATGGGGCTAGGGGTGGAAACAAGGATGTATTTATTAGTCAAACTCTTTATTTTATTTAGTGAATTTTTTTTTACAATAAGCCTGAGTCATTTCTATTTTAAAAAGAATTTTTAAATATATAATAGAGTCTACTGGAAAGAAAAAAATTAAAAGGGTCCTGGTGGGAAAAGCTTGAGACCCATGAATCAAGTCCAACCATCTTGATTGGCAGATGAGGAACTGGAGGGTCCAGGATGTCAGGGGACAGGCTCAGGGTCAAGCAGCTATTTTAATCCGAGACAAAACCTCCCAGAGCTACAATAATCCCTGTCAAGGAGTCTAAACGCAGTTACCTTAAACTTCCAGTATAGTCTCCCCACACTGCTTACAGAAAATGCCCCCCACTTCTTGGCCTGCTGTTCCAGTCCCACTCTCTCGCCCTAATGTCCCTTTACACCAATTACACACCAGTCCCTTACACTCTTGCTAACTGACATACTTTAAGGAAATTATTCTAAGAGGAGCTCTTTGATTATACACTGCTTCCGTAGCTTGGAATGCCTTGTCTTATCTGTGTATGTCTATATCCTGACCTCCTTCAAGGTCCAGCCCCCAGATGGGTCCAATTCCAGCACTATCATAATCCTGAGTTGACTCCCCACCTCACCCCAGGGAGTGTCCCCCTCAGACTTGCCTCCCCATGTATGCTACTCCTGTAGCATGTGTCACAGTACACCTTGAATAATTTTTTAATAGGACTAGCTTCCCAGTAGCCTTGCAACCTCCCTGAGGGCAGGGTCCATGCTGGACTCATCTTTATTGCCCTGAAAGTACATGATACAATGCCTTGCACATAGTAGGTTGCAATAAAATATGTAAGTCAGGAAATATATTACTTTGGAACATCTCTTGAAAAATCATTTCCCCTTGGGGTCTCTAATGACATACCCATACTTCTTTTATAGTTCAGGATACATGGTAATTGAGAACAGTTTCAAACTTGAAACTGCCTGAGAATCACCAAGAGAGCTTGTTAAAATGCAGGTTCTGAATCAGATTTTGCATTCTTAACCAGCTCCCAGATGATGCCCATACTGCGTGTGGGTGGACCATGCTTCGAGCAGTAAAGGTCTAAAGAAAGCTGTGACTATACTTCCCTCTATACTGCCCCTCAGTGCCTTGCATATAGTAGTTGCTCAATAAGTGCACATGGACTCGAACTGGCTTGCCATGTTATGGAGTGCTTCCGTTGCTAGCCAACTCAGAATGTTTGCCTGTTTCCAACTAGATCATACATTCACTGAGGTTTTATTTCCCTGAGATCCTCAAAGAAGCCAAAGGACCAGGCACAAACTAGATCAACCAAACGCTGTGTAATAGAAATATATAACTTGGGCCACAAGTGCAAGCCACAAGTGTAATTTAGATTTTTCTAGTAAACATTTCTAGTCACATTAAAAAAGGTAAATATAGGTAAAATTAATTTTAATAATATATTTTATTTAATATATTCTAAATATTATCATTTGAATATGTAATCAATATAAAGAATTGACGCTCTTTCATATTCCGCGTTTTGTACTAAGTCTTCAAAATCCAGTGTGTGTTTCACACTCACAGCACAGCTCAGTTTGGACAAGCCATGTGGCTAGTGGCTACTGTACTGAACAGGGCAGGCCAACCCTTAAGGGACACTTGCTGCTCAGGTGACCAAATGACCCCAGAAGGTCCTCACAGCAGAGACGAGGCAGGAGAGAGGAGAGACAGCTCCAGGCTGGGTGGGTGGGGGGGTCTACAACTTACCGGCAGCCTCCCGTGATTAAGGATACTGCTCAGATGGTTTCTGGCTTCATTCATCTTCGGCTCACTCTTCTCCAGCAGAGGGATAGAGTCTTTTATCTTGGAGTGGTTCTCCTTCAAACACTGCTCCAGGAGGGCCTCGGCCAGGAGCAATTTCCCAAAGCCATCTGGAAAACAGGGCAGGGATCACAGTGGCTACGTGAGGACAGTAGTCCCCTGAACATGGCAGATGTGGAGACTGGTACACGCCCCTGTACCCACCCAACACCCCCAACCCAGCATTTGAATGGCTCGGATCTGAGAAAATAAAGACATAGTTTCTACGCACTTAAAACAGCCTTTAAAGAAAAAACACACATTCTACCATGGTCACAGCACCAACTGCCCCCTTGGGTTTATTTTCTGTAGTTCAGTGTTTGAGGAGGTGGAGTTCCCAGGACTTGGAACAAGCCCAGAATTTCAGAATTTAAAATGAGGGACAGAGATTGGTTCAAGATGGCGGAGTGGAAGGATGTGCGCTCACTCCCTCTTGCGAGAGCACCAGAATCACAACTAACTGCTGAATAATCATTGACAGGAGGATGCTGGAACTCACCAAAAAAGATGCCCCACATCCAAGGACAGCAGAGAAGCCACAATGAGATGGTAGGAGGGGTGCAATCACAATAAAATCAAATCCCATGGCTGCTGGGGGGGTGACCCACAAACTGGAAAACACTTATACCACAGAAGTCCACCCACTGGAGTGAAGGTTCTGAGACCCACGTCAGGCTTCTCAACCTGGGGGTGCAGCAACGGGAGGAGGAATTCCCAGAGAATCAGACTTTGAAGGCTAGTGGGATTTGATTGCAGGACTTTGACAGGACTGGGGGAAGGGGAGACTCCACTTTTGGAGGGCACACACAAAGTAGTGTGTGCATCGGGACCCAGGGAAAGGAGCGGTGACCCTATAGGCGACTGAACCACACCTACCTGCTAGTGTTGGAGGGTCTTCTCAGATGCAGGGAGTGGCTGTGGCTCACCATGGGGACAAGGACACTGGCAGCAGAAGTTCTGGGAAGTACTCCTTGGCGTGAGCCCTCCCAGAGTCCACCATTAGCCCCACCAAAGAGCAGGTAGGCTGCAGTGCCGGGTCACCTCATGCCAAAAAACCAACAGAGAGGGAACTCAGCCACACCCATCAGCAGACAAGTGGATTAAAGTTTTACTGAGCTCTGCCCACCGGAGCAACACCCAGCTCTACCCACCACCAGTCCCTCCCATCAGGAAGCTTGCACAAGGCTCTTAGATAGCCTCATCCACCAGAGGGCAGACAGCAGAAGCAAGAAGAACTACAATCCTGCAGCGTGTGGAACGAAAATCACATTCACAGAAAGACAGACAAAATGAAAAGGCAGAGGACTATGTACCAGATGACGGAACAAGATAAAACCCTGGAAAAACAACTGAATGAAGTGGAAATAGGCAACCTTCCAGAAAAAGAATTCAAAATAATGATAGTGAAGATTATTCAGGAGCTTGGAAAAAGAATGGAGGCAAAGATTGAGAAGATGCAAGAAATGTTTAACAAAGACCTAGAAGAATTAAAGAACAAAGACCTAGAAGAATTAAAAAATGAACAGAGATGAACAATACAATAACTGAAACGAAAACACACTGGAAGGAATAGCAGAGTAACTGAGGCAGAAGAACGGATAAGTGACCTGGAAGACAGAATGGCAGAATTCACTGCCATGGGACAGAATAAAGAAAAAAGAATGAAAAGAAACAAAGACAGCCTAAGAGACCTCTGGGACAACATTAAACACAACAACATTTGCATTATAGGGGTCCCAGAAGGAGAAGAGAGAGAGAAAGGACCTGAGAAAATATTTGAAGAGATTATAGTAGAAAACTTCCCTAACATGGGAAAGGAAATAGCCACCCAAGTCCAGGAAGTGCAGAGAGTCCCAGGAAGGATAAACTCAAGGAGCAACACGCCGAGACACACAGTAATCAAACTGACAAAAATTAAAGACAAAGAAAAACTATTAAAAGCAACAAGGGAAAAATGACAAATAACATACAAGGGAACTCCCATAAGGTTAACAGCTGATTTCTCAGCAGAAACTCTACAAGCCAGAAGGGAGTGGCACGCTATATCTAAAGTGATGAAAGGGAAGAACCTACAACCAAGATTACTCTACCCGGCAAGGATCTTAATCAGATTTGATGGAGAAATCAAAAGCTTGACAGACAAGCAAAAGCTAAGAAAATTCAGCACCACCAAAAAAGCTCTACAGCAAATGCTAAAGGAACTTCTCTAAGTGGGAAATGCAAGAGAAGAAAAGGACCTACAAAAACAAACCCGAAACAATTAAGAAAATGGTAATAGGAACATACATATCGATAATTACCTTAAATGTGAATGGATTAAATGCTCCAACCAAAAGACACAGGCTTGCTGAATGGATACAAATCAAGACCCATCTATATGCTGTCTACAAGAGACCCATTTCAGACCTAGGGACACATACAGACTGAAAGTGAGGGGATGGAAAAAGATATTCCAGACAAATGGAAATCAAAAGAAAGTTGGAGTAGCAATACTCATATCAGATAAACTAGACTTTAAAATAAAGAATGTTACAAGAGACAAGGAAGGACACTACATAACGATCAAGGGATCAATCCAAGAAGAAGATACAACAATTGTAAATATTTATGCACCCAACACAGGAGCACCTCAATACATAAGGCAAATGTTAACAGCTCTAAAAGAGGAAATCGACAGTAACACAATAATAGTGGGGGACTTTAACACCTCACTCACACCAATGGACAGATCATCCAGACAGAAAATTAATAAGGAAACACAAGCTTTAAATGACACAACAGACCAGATAGATTTAATTGATATTTATAGGACATTCCATCCGAAAACAGCAGATTACACTTTCTTCTCAAGTGCGCACAGAACATTCTCCAGGATAGATCACATCTTGGGTCACAAATCAAGCCTCAGTAAATTTAAGAAAATTGAAATCATATCAAGCATCTTTTCCGACCACCACGCTATGAGATTAGAAATCAACTGAGGGGAAAAAAAACTTAAAAGACAAACACAGGGAGGCTAAATAACTTGTTACTAAATAACCAAGAGATCACTGAAGAAATCAGAGGAAATCAAAAAATACCTAGAGGGCTTCCCTGGCGGCGCAGTGGTTGAGAGTCCACCTGCCGATGCAGGGGACACGGGTTTGTGCCCCGGTCCGGGAGGATCCCACATGCCGTGGAGCGGCTGGGCCCGTGAGCCATGGTCGCTGAGCCTGTGCGTCCGGAGGCTGTGCTCCGCAGCGGGAGAGGCCACAGCAGTGAGAGGCCCGCGTACCGCAAAAAAAAAACAACAAAAAACTTCCTAGAGACAAATGACTATGAAAACACAATGATCCAAAACCTATGGGATGCAGCAAAAGCAGCTGTAAGTGGGAAGTTTAGAGCAATACAATTCTACCTCAAGAAACAAGAAAAATCTCACATAAACAATCTAACCTTACACCTAAAGGAATTAGAGAAAGAAGAACAAACAAAACCCAAAGTTAGTAGAAGGAAAGAAATCATAAAGATCAGAGCAGAAAGAAATGAACTAGAAACAAAGAAAACAATAGCAAAGATCAATAAAACTAAAAGCTGGTTCTTGGAGAAGATAAACAAAATTGATAAACCTTTAGCCAGACTCATCAAGAAAAAGAAGGAGAGGACTCAAATCAATAAAATTAGAAATGAAAAAGGAGAAGTTACAACAGACACCACAGCAATACAAAGCATCCTAAGAGACTACTACAAGCAACTCTATGCCAATAAAATGGACAACCTGGAAGAAATGGACAAATTTTTAGAAAGGTATAACCTTCCAAGACTGAAGCAGGAAGAAATAGAAAATATGAACCGACCAATCACAAGTCATGAAATTGAAACTGTGATTAAAAATCTTCCAACAAACAAAAGTCCAGGACCAGATGGCTTCACAGGTGAATTCTATCAAACATTTAGAGAAGAGTTAACACCCATCCTTCTCAAACTCTTCCAAAAAATTGCAGAGGAAGGAACACTCCCAAACTCATTCTATGAGGCCACCATCACACTGATACCAAAACCACACAAAGATACTACAAAAAAAAGAAAATAACAGACCAATATCACTGATGAATATAGAGTCAATCTGTGTGGCAAACTTCATTATTGTCTTATTGGAAGAAATTGCCTCAGACACCCCAACCTTCAGCAACCACTGCCTTGATCTGTCAGCTGCCATCAACATTGAGGCAAGACCCTCCACCAGCAAAAAGACTATGACTCACTGAAGGGTCAGATGACGGTTAGCATTTTTAGCAATAAAGTACTTTTTGCATATAGATGCAAAAATCCTCAACAAAATACTAGCAAACAGAGTCCAACAACACATTAAAAGGATCACACACCATGATCAAGTGGGATTTATCCCAAGGATGCAAGGATTCTTCAATATATGCAAATCAATCAGTGTGATACACCATATTAACAAACTGAAGAAGAAAAACCATATGATCATCCCAGTAAATGCATTAAAAGCTTTTGACAAAATTCAACACCCATTTATGACAAAAACTCCCCAGTAAGTGGGCATAGAGGGAACCTACCTCAACATAATAAAGGCCATATACAACAAACCCACAGCAAACGTCATTCTCAATGGTGAAAAACTGAAAGCATTTCCTCTAAGATCAAGAACAAGACAGGATGTCCACTCTCGCCACTATTATTTAACATAGTTTAGGAAGTCTTAGCCACAGCAATCAGAGACAAAAAAGGAATACAAATTGGAAAAGAAGAAGTAAAACTGTCATTGTTTGGAGATGACATGATACTATACATAGAGAATCCTAAAGATGCCACCTGAAAACTACTAGAGCTAATCAACGAATTTGGCAAAGTTGCAGGATACAAAATTAATGCACAGAAATCTCTTGCATTCCTATACCCTAACAACAAAAGATCAGAAAGAGAAATTAAGGAAACAATCCCATTCACCATGGCAACAAAGAGAACAAAATACCTAGGAATAAACCTACCTAGTGAGGTAAAAGACCTGTACTCAGAAAACTATAAGACACTGATGAAAGAAATCAAAGATGACACAAACAGATGGAGAGATATATCATGTTCTTGGATTGGAAGAATCAATATTGTGAAAATAACTATACTACTCAAAGCAATCTATAGATTCAATGCAATCCCTATCAAATTACCAGTGGCATTCTTTACAGAACTAGAACAAAAAAATCTTAAAATTTGTATGGAGACAAAAAAGACCCCGAATAGCCAAAACAATCTTGAGGGAAAAAAACAGAACTGGAGGAATCAGACTCCCTGACTTCAGACTCTACTACAAAGCTACAGTAATCAAGACAATATGGTACTGGCACAAAAACAGAAACACAGATCAATGGAACAGGATAGAAAGCCCAGAGATAGACCCACACACTTATGGTCAACTAATCTATGACAAAGGAAGCAAGGATATACAATGGAGAAAAGACAGTCTCTTCAGTAAGTGGTGCTGGGAAAACTGGACAGCTACATGTAAAAGAATGAAATTAGAACACTCCCTAACACCATACACAAAAATAAACGCAAAATGGATTAAAGACTTAAATGTAAGACAGGACACTATAAAACTCTTAGAGGAAGATAGAGGAAGAACACTCTTTGACATAAATCACAGCAAGGTATTTTTTGACCCACCTCCTAGAGTAATGGAAATAAAAACAAAACTAAACAAATGGGACCTAATGAAACTTAAAAGGTTTTGCACAGCAAAGGAAACTATAAACAAGACAAAAAGACAACCCTCAGAATGGGAGAAAATATTTGCAAACGAATCAATGGACAAAAGGTTAATCTCCAAAATATATAAACAGCTCATGCAGCTCAATGTTAAAAAAACAAACAACCCAATTCAAAAATGGGCAGAAGACCTAAACAGACATCTCTCCAAAGAAGACATACAGATGGCCAAGAGACAGATGAAAAGCTGCTCAACAACACTAATTATTAGAGAAATGCAAATCAAAACTACAATTAGGTATCACCTCATACCAGTTAGAGTGGGCATCATCAGAAAATCTACAAACAACAAATATGGATAGGGTGTGGAGAAAAGGGAACCCTCTTGCACTGTTGGTGGGAATGTAAATTGATACAGCCACTATGGAGAACAGTATGGAGGTTCCTTAAAAAACTAAAAATAGAATTACCATATGTCCCAGCAATCCCACTACTGGGCATATATCCAGAGAAAACCATAATTCAAAAAGCCACATGCACTCCAGTGTTCATTGCAGCACTGTTTACAATAGCCAGGTCATGGACACAACCTAAGTGTCCATCGACAGACAAGTGGATAAAGAAGATGTGGTACGTATATACAATGGAATATTACTCAGCCACAAAAAGGAATGAAATTGGGTCATTTGTTGAGACGTGGATGGATCCAGAGACTGTCATACAGAGTGAAGTAAGTCAGAAAGAGAAAAACAGATATTGTATATTAATGCATATATGTGGAATCTAGAAAAATGCTACAGATGAACCAGTTTGCAGGGAAGAAATAGAGACACAGATGTAGAGAAACAAACATATGGACACCAAGGGGGGAAAGCAGTGGGGGGGGGGTTGTGGTGGGATGAATTGGGAGATTGGGATTGACATGTATACTAATATGTATAAAATGGATAACTAATAAGAACCTGCTGTATAAAAAATAAATAAAATTCAAAATTAAATTAAATTAAATTTTAGAAAAGGAAAAAAAAATATTGAGGGACAAAGTCACACCCATGCTCCAAGGTGATAAGTTCTTACACAAGGAAGGAATTCCCTCCAGACAACTGAAGAGGAAAAATATACAAGCTGGCTTAATAACACATTGTCAGGTGCTCCTATCTTCCATGTAGCAGAATTGGTTTTCTCTGTTATTAAGGTATTTTAGCATGACCCAGGGATAACCTAGCAACCAAGGAGAGTTAAGGCCAGAAGCAGATTTACTGGTGTAGCACGGCAATCCTTGGGACTTTCTGGAGTTCCCGCACACGTTAGCTCGTCCACAGACCTCACCCCTTGGCTAGTGATTTCATACTGCTTGGGTTACTTTGCTGTCTCCCCCACAGCACTGAAAACTGCAATCCTGGAGCCACCGTATCCCTGCTACCTACAGCAGGGGCGACCTGAGTGGGGGGGGATCCAGGTGCTCAGGGTGCAGGGTTTGAGGTTGAGGGTGGTTTCAGGACCACCTTGGGTGGCTGTGCTTCGTGACTGGCTCCTGGCCTGTCCCCCTCAAACAGAGCAAGGACCATTTAATACAGGCACCCAATAAATAGTCGCTGAGTAATGGGATCCTTTCCACTCCCCCATGGGGAAGCCCTGAGGCTCAGGGAGTTCTGTGCCCATCCAAAATGCCTCCAGGGGGGCTTCCCAGGTGGCACAGTGGTTAAGAATCTGCCTACCAATGCAGGGGACATGGGTTTGAGTCCTGGTCCGGGAAGATCCCACATGCTGCGGAGCAACTAAGCCTGTGCACCACAACTACTGAGCCTGTGCTCTAGAACCCACGAGCCACAACTACCAAGCCCGTGCACCACAGCTACTGAAGCTCGCGCGCCTACAGCCCATGCTCCACAACAAGAGAAATCACCGCAATGGGAAGCTCGCGCACCACAACGAAGAGTAGCCCCCGCTCGCCACAACTAGAGAAAGCCCATGCAGCAAAAAAGACCCAATGCAGCCAAACATAAAATAAAATACATAAATTTATAAAAAAACCAAAATGCCTCCAGGAACATGCGCTCGATCCCACGTCCTCTAGTGCTCTTCCTGCTGCCAGGATGGCATTCTCAGACCTACTCAGAATGCCACTCACTCCTTACTCTCAGGACCACTGCAGTTTGCTCACAACTCAAAGCCACAGGTGTAAAATTGCACGTCCCTGGATAATTGTCTCTCTTCGTGAGGGAGATTCCCCACAGAGCATCCCGGAAGCCCAGATGGATGCCACAGCCTAGTAGCCCATCCTTTGCGACCTACCTCATGATTTCTAAAAGTAACATTAGGAGGAAATGGCCAAAAATGATGGTTTAAACTATCATCCATCACTAGTGGGACAGAAGTTGGTAGAACCTCTACAAAGGGCGACATATATCAAAATTATTTGTTGCACATCCCCATTGACTCAGCAATCCCATGCCTACAGATGTCCTCAAACACGTATGTGTAAAACGACCAACATATAAGGTCATTCCTGCTGCGCTGTTTATAATAGCAGAAAACCAGAGAAAACTTTATGTCCATCAACAGAAGGCTGATTAAATAAAGCATGATATAGCCATTAAAAGGGACACCATGCCACCATAAAAAGGAATGAGGAGGCACTGTATGGGCTGTCATGACATGAACTTCAAGATAAACTGATTAGAAAGTAGAGCACACACAGTGGACCACTGTGTGTTTATGCATGAAAATATGTAAAAGGATAACACAAACATCTGCTAACTTTTCTACCTTACAGGGACGGGGGCAGAGATCGAGGGAGGCTTTTCACTCGTTACTTCTGGGTACCTTTGGAAGGTCGACCCATGTGAATATATTACCTAGTCAAAATTAAATTTAAATCGACCCAAGAATAGAAGGAATCTTCTACGTTTCCAAAAGCTCAGCCAGGAGGGGGAGTGGGCTGCTTAGAAGTGGGTGCCTGAGCAGCATTCCTGAGCTGTGGGCCACTTGGCAATTGGCTGGCCCCTTCTAATCTGTTTTGCATCTGTAAAACCTGAGGTAGAGTTATGAACCTCCTCCTTCCCACAGAACCTCATCCCTCTCCAGGCTCCGCCTGCCGGGCTGGTCCTGCCCCTCCGCCGTCAGGTGCTGCGGTGCGCACAGCTCCCGCCCCGCAGCGGTCTGCAGGTGCCAGTCTGCAGCCCAGCCTTCCGGCCACCGGGTCCCGCCTCCGCCACCCAGCTGCCCCGCCCGGCGATCCCTAGGGTTCCTTTCCTTTCATGCCAAGAGAAACCAGCTTCCTTCTAGGCAAACCTCAATCTTGAAATACTCCCCAGGGCCCACACCTCTCCTCAAAATGTCCTCTGAACACATGTGTGGTCCGTGGGCTGGGGTGGGTCTGTGCGTCTTTGTGACCCAGTCCCGCGGGGTGAGTGCAGAAATTTAGAGTATATGTTCAGAAACGCTGATAACCATGTGACAGAATAATTGTTGAATCAAATACTAAAAAATTGGTTGGGGGGGGGAGCAGGTATCAGTTGATGCATTTTAAGAAGGTATCGGAACACAACAGATTGGGAATCTAAAAAAAGAAAAACAGAACATAAAACTGAGCCTTCACCACAGAGCGTTTGAGAAGCACTGCTCTAAACTTCAAAAGTACCTTTTACTGAAAAAGGGGGGCTGGTATTTGCTGATGGCCCACTGAGTACCAGGTACTTTATTATATAGTATCATTTGATCTGCACAGCCCTGATAGGTAGAAATGATCCCCATTTTATAGATGACAACAAAGATGCAATGTTGTTATGGTCACAACCCACATAACGTAACACAGCCAAAGAACAGTCCCTCTTCCCCACCTCCCACACAGAGCAGAGCTTCTGACAGTTTGGAAATGAAGAACAGTCTAAGAGCTGTAAACAGTAGGTTAAAAGCGAATCGTAATTCCAAGGGCAGGAATAAGAGTAGTTCTCACTGTCACACACTTGTAAGTTTCAGACTGTTTTGTAGATTAACACTCCGGATTCTTCTCCAGAGTCTTTTTGCCCTCCCTCTTCACACCCAACTCAGTCTCTCTGTTTTTCCGTTTAGCATACACTCAAGTGGATATCGGGAATTTACTTTCTTTTCTTCCTTGTCTAACTCTCTTCCCTGCTCCACATTTTCCATCCCACTGTTCTCAACTGGTCAGTCTATGGAACTGAAGGGTAGTTTGGAATAAAAAGTTCGAGGTTTTCAGTTGTTAAATAAGAATCCAGGTGGATCGAGGCTTTCCTATCCTTCTCCAAAGGTAAAACAGATTGCTCTTCATCATCCTAGCGTACGAAACCTACTCCCTATCCTGGTTTGGGTAAAGTGTTCCAGCTTCTCCCTTGCTGGGGCATTAGGAAGGCGTTCCTCCCAGACAGTGCAACAGACTCTGGGAGCCTGGCTCCTGATTCTGGCAGCCCAGCCCAGCCCTCTGCTCTTAGCAGAGGTCCAAAGGAAGTCCCCACTTAGTGGCCCGCCCAGTCTCCCCACCTTGTTTAGGAGGCCTCTGGCGGCTAGCTTCCTCTCCACTCCCACCCCTCTCCAGGCCTCTTGCAGCGTGCCAGTTCACAGGGACCCACTTCAAGGACACCGGCCTCCTCCCTGGAACCCATATTTGCAGGGCAGTGCTCCCCATTCTTCCACCTGCCAATTCAGTCAGGAAAGGTGGTTCCAGCTGGCAGCCCAGGTGCTCAGACCAGACCCTTCCCTACTGGGTCAAATGGGGCCACGGTGGTCTCTGCAGCTGCTCACTTCACAGGACTGCAAAGGGCTGGGACCTACCAACCGCGGCAAGAGGAGGAAGAGGGCAAAACTAGTGAGAGGCCACCTGCCTCAAACGTTACTCCTGCTAACTTCGACTGAAAAAATGCTCAGAACAATTTCCAGTTTTTTTAAAAAAATCACTAATTAAAAAAAAGATAGGGGATGACTACAGATTAGGAGAGACTCCAGATGGATGGAGAGAGTAGCAGATGTGATTTAAGCAAGTACAGTAAAAGAATATTCGAATCTAGGTGGTGGGAATACAGGTGTTTACTGCAAAATTCTTTCAACTTTTTGTATGTTTGAACTTTTCATAATAAAATGTTGGGGATAAAAGAAAGATTCAACCCATTAACCAAATGCAATGCGTGGCCTTATTTGGATCCTCATTCTAGCAAACAAACTGTAAAATTAAATAATTAGATGAGGGGGAGCTGTAGTAAAAATATGGTAGTTTTATTTTTCAAAAGAGTTCTTGTTTAATAAATACATACTGAAATACTGCAATGTGGGGGAGAAACGGCCCAGGGTGTAGCTCAGACAAAACTATTCATGAGTTTGTGATCACTGACACTGGTTGATGGGTATATGGGATTCATTTTTCTCTCTACTTTTTTGACGTTTTGGAAATTTTTCTCAATAAAGTGTTTTGTTTCTTTTTAAACCACTTGGATGGGGCTCTTTGTTTTTACGTGAACAAAACCCTTTACAGCTAGCCACCCTCTGGGGTTCCCCTGCTCCATCCTGACCAAATCTAAACCGGATGTGAGTTTGAAAGAAAATGTACAAACAGTAGTAACCACCTTCCCCCTGGGCAGGTGGTGGGGAGCAGCCTCCCCAGACAGGAAAAGGGGGCCCCTTCCGCAGGAGCATCTCCTGATCCTTTGCTCCCACCAGACCAGAAAGAGGTCCCCCCCCTTCAGCTGGGTCTTCCCCTTGTGCTCCCTGGAGTGAAACCCATGTTCTGGGGGCTATCCTTCGTTTCTTTGGGAAATCCCACAGATACAGCAGGGCCTCTGTCTGTAAAATAGCGTTCAGCTGGGGTTTGTCCTCCTCCCTCAGCACCTTCCTCACCTCTCCCAAATTATGTAATTATGTTGAAGCTTCTGGTCGTTGAGTCTAACACACCAGGTGGGACTTTTAAGAATCTCCCTCCCGGGCTGCAGGTGGCTCAGTGTTCACACCCCCTCAAAAAAACAGGCCCTTGATCCCTCCAGTGATCAAGGAACCCAGTGGAGAGGGAACCAAAATAGCAGACAATCCAAAAAATGCCCTAAGCATGGGCTTCGGGAGTCATTTGTTTTCCTTCCTTGTGTGTGTCTGTGTGTGCACGTGCGTGCAGGCATGTGTGCGTTCTGGGATAAATGTATCTGGAAATAACAATGGGAGAAAATCGCTCATAGGACCAAACCCCAAAATTGGCAGGAGAGACCCCACTGACCTTAGCCTCCCTCTTTGTGCTAGTCAGTTCCCACAGTGAAGCCAACCCAGGCTCCACACTCCTCCCTCTGTCACTAGTAGACCTGGTGTCAGGGACTCCGGTTTGGGTACAGTCTCTGCCACATACTCATTATGTGACCTTTCTGGGCCTTGATGTCTAAAATGGGGACAATAATTCCTGCCCTCCCCACAGGGCTGTTTACAAAAAAAGTTTTTTTCAAATACAAGAAGCACTTTATAACTATACCATACCATTTATAAACTATGCCATACCAGTGTTTCCCCATAATCCTTCATAGAGTACGGTCAAAGGAAGTTTGAGAAATGTGGTATTTATACTCTAACCTCGGCTTGAACATCATACGCAGGTGAGCATATTAAAGGCTCTGAGAAGTCCTGCAGTTAAAAAAGATCAGTTTAACAACATTGAATCTGTTAGGTCTAATGACTTAGCCTTTTTGGCTCCCCAAACCCTTTTATCCTAGAATACCAAGGAATTAATTACTCAACCTCCTTATGACCTCTGAAGAACAGCTGAGGAAGTAAAGCCCTGGATAGACTCAGGTGGCCCCGGTTACTGTCTTGGGCCCAGCATGCTTCTCTGTGGCGCTGCCAACCTCACCCAGATTCCCACACTTGACCAGGCCCCAGTGCCCTCTGCATGGGTCATCTTCCATTCCACCCTCACCAGCCCCACCCCACCACATCACCCCACACAGGGGACAGAGGGGAACCTGAAATGTATCTGTCCTTCCCTGGAAGGCGGGGTCTCATCAGTTTCTACCAAACGTGCATCTTTAGCTCTGGCCACTACCCCTCACTGCCACGCTCAGACCTACCTCAAAGCCTCAAACCGACTGTCCATCCCTGCCACCTAGCCCCCTCGATGTCCATCTATCCTTCCTCCTCATTGGGCAAACATACTCTGCCCTTCCCAACACCACTTAGAGGCCAGTACCAGTTCTGCTGCTTCCTGAAAACTCCTCTTCCTCTAAGCACCATAATCTAACACAATTGCCCTCTGATCGCCCCTCTGCCTTCCCATTCATTTTGTCAACTCTTCAAGCTGGGATTTTGTTATACTTCTTGGAGAGGTAATGGTGCAAGTGGTTAAAAGGATGTACTCAGAAACCTAGGTTCAAATCCTGGTTCCACCACTTATTGGCTGGATGATCAAGTTATTTAAGTTCTCTGTGCCTCAGTTTCCTTATCTGTAAGTGGCAAACAAGAGTACCTGCTTCATGGGGTTGTTGGGAGAAACTGAGTTGATTACAGTGCTTAGTACACTGGCACACAGTGAGTGAGCCAGTTAGCTATTACTGTTACTATTATCGTTATCATTCTGTCTCCTCACAGAGCCTTCCACAGGCTGGGCAGTCTTTAAAACTCTTTATATCTGTATTTATTTACTCCCTGCCTCCTTCCACAAAGGCTCTAAAGTTGGCTGCGCACAAAGAGAGGGCTCAGGGCTGAGCTGAAGGCACCAGGAACAGGTTTGAGGTTGGAGACTGGGGCGGGGTGTTCCCCCACTGCCACATCAGGGTGCCTTCCAACCCCAGCACAAGAGCCCAGCCCAGCCAAACCAGCCCTACTGCTAAAGCCACAGACTGCCAGGGCTAGATGCGTCCCGAGCCAGAACTCAGAAGAAGAAACTGAGGCTTACCAGGCCTCTTTCCCACTTCTCCACCACTCCACCCGGCGCTCGTTAAGCCCCCAATCATACTGGCTGTGCACAGAGCTTCGCCGTTAATTTGACTTGGGGGAAAGAGGGGGAGGGCAAGGAGAGACAGGCACAGCCTTCACCTGACGGAGTTTAGGAACCGGAATGGGGATTGGAGGCGCGGCGCAAGAGTCCGGCCTAAGCCCCAATCTGATGCGTGCCGAAACCACCATTTCACAGCAGTCGGAGCAGCCCACATGATCCGAAAGGGCAGAGGGCAAAAACCGTTTCTCTCTTTTCCCCAAAGCATGTGAGTTTTCTCCTTGGGCAGAAGAACCTTCCTTACTACCCTGGTTGCTCCTAAGACCAGCACTGCAGGAACGGTAATACCGAAAGCAGCCACCGCCGGCCCCACGCAGTCGGGGCCCGCTTCCTGGAGGAGGCGCCTTTCGCGCGCTCCGCGCCCGTGAACCGGCCCCTTCCTTCCCTCACTCACCGGTGTCCACAGAGGTGAGCACGGCGTTCGGGCTGGCTCGCCGGCCGCCCCCGCCGCCGGGCACGACTAGCGTCTGCATCTGCCGGACCAGCTCTGGCATGCGGTCCCAGTGGCCCTCGGCGCGGCAGCGCTCCAGCTCGCTCTCCATCTTCAGGTGGGAGCCGTGCGCGCCCTTCGCAGCCATCTTCGAGCGGGCGCTGTCATGGGAGGTGCGGCCGAGAAGTGGAGACCCGGCCGGGGGCGGCGTCCCGGCTGGGGCACACACGCGGGCGGGGTCGACCCGGGCGCCAGCGGCGGCCGGGGCCCGGGTGGCAGCGGGGGCCCGGGCGGCGGCCGGCGGGCAGCAGCCGCAGCAACCAGCGCACCCCCGGCGCCTCGGGGCTGGGGCTCCGGCTGAGCGGCCCGGACGCGTCCAGGAGCAGCCTCCGCCTCTGCTGCAGCAGCTTCAGGCGCCGCTGCTGCCGCCGTTGCAGCTGCTGTCACAGCCCCCGCCCCAGGCCTGGGCGCCGCCAGCTTCGGACCCGCCCCCGGCCGCGGCTCCACCCCCGCGGGGGCGTGGCGCGGCCTCGGCGAGCCGGGAGCGCGTCACTTTAATGCTGCGCGGAGCCCCGGAGGTCGGGGGCGCCTCGCTCGCCACCCCTCCCCCATCCCATCGGGGCTCTTGGCCTGGGAGACCCCCGCCCCGACGACCCGGCTTTATGTGGTGGCCCCGTCACCACCGCTGTCCGGCACGTCACAAATCCCGGGAGAGGCCGGCCGGCCGGTCACTCCCAACTCCTAGAGCGAGCCTCCCCGGAGAGCCGCCGGCTGCCGCCCGGGTCCCGCCCTGCTGGGCCGCACGAGCCTTGCGCGCCACACGCGGGGCTCTCGGGAGAACCCGCCGGTTCGGAGTCCAGCGACTCTCGGGACGCCTCCACCGCGAGAGACTTGAACGTTGTTTTTTCAGAGCGGTGTTCCTCTTTCCAACCTGTCTGCCCCCAACCCAACTGGCAGGCCTGTCCTCTGCGGAATCCCGTTGCTCTGGATTTCTTAAACTTTTTAAGCTGTTTCTCCAACTTGGTATTTACATATTTAATTCTGGTGTCTGAAGACTGATCAAAGCTGTACCGAGCTCTAGGACTTAGCTCGCTGCTGTGCGGACGAAGAAGTTCAAAGGATTATAGGGCGGCTCCGGGGGCAGAGGCGGAAGACACCCTCTGCCTAACACTGGTTATGGTGACCCCGCCTCGGGGCGACACCAGCGTACAGTCCCGTGTGGGGATGGAGGCCATCACTCAAGAAATCACAGCGAGACCAAAGCGACAAAACAAAACTAAGTGACATAGTGCATGGCACAGACCGAAGATTCCAGAATACGGGAGAGTTAGAGCAAGCTTTTAAGTGTCAGGAGACTCACTGCTTCGTGCTTCCAGACAACTGTAACCGTGGGAAGTTTTTGTCAAGTGGAGCTCAGGCTCCTGGGCCCACAAGGGGTTATCTGTTGAAGGCAGCCTTCCTAACCCCCCGCCCCCCCTTGTCGCCCCCAACTCCCCCCCCTCCCCCGTGGATATCCTCTTCTGTAGGTTTCAAATGCTGCTCCATTCCTTGTTTGGGGGGCAGAATTCCTCACCTTGGCTGCCGCTCTGGGGTCTGTCCTGAGCTCTTAGAGACCAGGAGATAGATGAAGGAAAATGGGGACAGCTTTGGCAGTTTACTCAATTTACACAAACTCCTCCTCACCTACTCTTGTCAACTGCTCTAGCCGGCTTTTTGTTACCCTTTGCCTGCCCTTGCTGGTCACCAAAACCAGATTTCACTTGGAGAGAGATGTGCGTGTACTGTGGGTGAGGGTGGCCTGAGGACACCCTGCGATTTGCCCCAATCTGGTGTTCCCCAGAGTCAGCCCTAGGGCAGGCAAAGAAAAGCAGAGCTGATAAGAGGAATCCTGACAAAATAAGGAAAACAACTCTCCTCCCTCTTTTCTCTCCAATCCTTTGCCAACCCCTCCCCCAGTTTGCTGGACTCCAGGGAACTAACTGAAGGGGTATTGCTGCCTGTTTCTTCCGCGGGTGCATCAATATTTGTGTGGGCATGGGAGGGAGGAACACAGCATCATGGTGAAAGCTTATGACAAACTGCCCCTCAGCACCACAGAACACATGCTGGACCCCTTCACGGCTCTTTTCCAGCAGAGACAGGACCCCAGCCCATTAGTGACCAACATCTTTCAGGGGAGTAAGAGGCTGTAGGAACAAGAACAAAGAACAATCATGATCCAATCAGTAATATTTTCCAAAATCAATGACAAATAGAAAGAGTGGTGGATGTTTTTATTTTTTAATAATCTGGGATTTCTCAGATGAGAGTTTAGGACACATTCTGATAAAGACCGCTGTCATTTGCCAGCTCAGAAATGCTACCGAAATAACTTGCTGATCAGGTGAAGCTGAGTTCATTGCTTACCACAGTGAGGGAGAGCACTGCCTTGACAATCTTTGTAGCATCTCAGAGAAAAGAAGGAAGTTCGCAGGAGGTAAATCGACTTAATGAGAAATGTGTATTTTCAGGGAGCAAGAAAGATGGTACAGCACGAGGGACCATCTGGTTTAAAGGAGACTCTAAAGCCAAGCCAATGGGAGACTATTTGTTTAGCTGCTGCCCCTTAACAAAGTGGGAAGCTCTTGCCATTAGATCACAAGAGAGGCTAAGCTATTAGTCTTTATTCTCATGAAGTTAAGGGCTTAGTGAGATCTCTGATTTACTTATAGGTTGAAAGGCTTATGATGTTTAGTTAGGCCCCGAGTAGGAGGGTATTGAACACCTCATTTCAACTCACAAAAAACAAGTTCATGTTTGTTCTCAGAGAAAAGGTTTGGTTACCAGAGACTTGGGCAGGTCAAATAATGGTATGGGAGTTTCAGAAAACTTGGGAACACACAGCCTGCAGTGGCCAGTGAGACTCAGGAATCCTCATAATTGTCTCTTAGTTGGCCGGGTACCTTTTGCACAGTTGGTTGTCTGGATTGAGATTTGCCTCCACGGAATAAATCTTGTCTTAGGTCGTGCACTTTCCTTTGACAAATTGTTCACTTCTCTTGGAAACCATATGCCCTCCCTGAGCTAAAAGAGGAAGCAGAGAGATGAATCAGCCTTAGAGCTTGCCTCACCTTTGGAACAAGAAAGATTATCCAAATATTGGCTAAGAATAGGGTCACAGGGCAATTTAAAGCTCTGGAGGTCCTGGTTGAGGACTTGTGAAAAGTAGAAGGGCATCTCAGAAACTGAGGCATACCAGTCCAAGTATGTTGTTGATTTTCCTTGGAGAAGACAGGTATTAACTTTTGATTTAAAGAGACACCAAAGAAAGCACAACAGAGTTCTACAATTGTACAACATGTGGTCAGTCTCCTTAGGCCTTGAGGATAAAACAGTATTTGAGTTTGGTTCTAAAGGGAAGTGGAGAGTGACTTATTTATGGCCCCAGGGACCTAAGTGAATCTATACTCCTGCCACTGGGCTTTTGACTGGGAGGATAGGAGTATTACAAGGACTAGGATGAGGTATGAAGACTCCTTTCTCTTTATGGCTTTTGATTTTAGTTTTATTCCTTCCTTAGTGCCTTGTTTTAAAGGCTATTGTGCAAACTTGGGTAGAGGTTTAGGCGGGTCAGTCTGAACCTTGATGGGTTTAGTTCTAGTAGAATGTCTGACTTTCTGGAATTGCTTGCCCACAGGTGAGCTTCAATCTATGTTTGATTTACACACAAAAGTACTGGCAAATAAATAACCGAATTAGCCAGGACCTCATTATGAACAGGGAGGTCCTCAGGGACTGGAGGGAAGAGGCCGTCAGGAGAGCGTTTAATGTGGCAATTCCATTCACACAGTAAATCCCTTGCTATTAAGTTAATGAGTGTAGTGTCACAAAGGAGAAAAGAACATTCCTTGGTTAAAAGTACGGGGCTGATGGTTAAGTGCCGGGGCCTAGGGAAGGTGTGGTTTTAGATATTTAGGATTATTAGATAGATGCCTGACCAAGTAGTTTGTTGACTCCAAGGAAAGGGTTGTACAGAGGGTCCCTGACTTATGATGGTTTGATTTCTTCCAACTTTAAGACGGTAGGAAAGTGATATCAGTTTGGTGGAAACCACCCTTAGAATTTCGAATTTTGGTCTTTCTCCCCAGGCTAGCAAAGTGCCGTAAGATCCTCTCTCATGATGCTGGGCAGGGCAGGGCAGCTTCCAGTCAGACACGTGATCACAAGGGGAAACAACCGATACACTTATAACCATTCTGTACCCGCACAACCATTCTGTTTTTCACTTTCAGTACAGTAGTCAATAAATTACAAGAGATATTCAATACTTTATTATAAAATAGGCTTTGTGTTAGATGATTTTGCCCAGTCGCAGGCTAATTAATGTAAGTTCTGAGCACATTTAAGGGTGGCAAGGCTAAGCTATGATGGTAGGTTAGGTTTACTAAATGCATTTTTGACTTAGGATATTTTCAACTTATGATGGGTTTATCAGGCTGTAACCCCATTATAGGTTGAGGAAGATCTGTATCATAGTGCTCAGGTTTAAGATTGATATTATTGTGACCATATCAATCAAAATTGTAAGACTGTCCTTTAATTTTTAGAGAAATGTTTCCTTGTGGGTTTGCAGGTAGAATGGGAAATGGAGCACCTTCACTGATAACTTCTTTCTTTCTTTTCCCTTTAGTTTCTTCGTTCTAGAGCTCTTTTAAAATAGAGCTCTTTCAAGGTTTTGGAGGTCTGGCCATGGGCCTATTTCCCACCCTACTTTTTGCTTGCATATTAAATCCTCTATTTCTGCTTTGAGGCCATTCACAAAAAGATAAGAGGGAGAGCCAGGGTCACATCTGCTTCAAGATTTACTACTGAATGCAACGTATTAAAGAACCTATCCCTAAAGTCTCCATCAGGCTTCTCTTTTTTTTGGCTTGAAGAACTGAATCAGAACACTAATTTCACAGGAAAGGCAAAGGATAGCCTCCGAAAGTCCTTGACCGACATCTGCAGTGTTTCTAAGTCCCTTCAGCTTCCTATACAATTCAAGGTCTTTTAAGTTATCATTGGAGGTCTTCCAATTCTGACTTTTTTATCGAACTTTTTGCAACATATGCACTATTGGTATATATCTGGCCACTCTGGACTACATGTCCCTCAAACTATTCTAAATTCCTCTGCAATGTTCTATCTTATCTAGGCCTTGGAGAGTCTTAGGCAATGGCTTTCAGCTGAGAATGGAACCAGAGCTTAAAATTCACCATAAGAGTTTTTCTCTGTGCTGAAGGAGGTTTCCCTTAAAGAGGTTAAGTGAGGTTTGGGGTACCTGGCTGGCTAGGAGGGAAGGAGAGGGGGTCAGAGGGAGAGATGGGGCAGCAGTAGATGGAAGAATGTAGGATAGAGGAAGAGGAATAGTGTGTTTGAGTTGTGATTTGTGGGAGATCTAAAAGACAGTTTTAAGTTCATATTTTTCTTTTGCTTTGGCCAAGGAATCTGTTAAGGAGGCAGTTTTGGAATCCAATTTCTTTTGGATGCCTCCTCATGCTAATAAAAAAATGAAGACCGTTGGATGTTTGGAATTATGTTCCCTTTTCCTTCAAAGGCACTTCTCAAGTGAATAACTTTGTTCGTATCAAAAGTTCTTATAGTGGGGCTTCCCTGGTGGCGCAGTGGTTGACAGTCCGCCTGCCAATGCAGGGGGTGCGGGTTCGTGCCCCGGTCTGGGAGGATCCCGCATGCCGCGGAGCGGCTGGGCCCATGAGCCATGGCCGCTGAGCCTGCATGTCCGGAGGCTGTGCTCCACAACGGGAGAGGCCGCAGCAGTGAGAGGCCCGCGTACCGCAAAAACAAAAACAAAAACAAAAGTTCTTATAGTGGCCACTGTCATTCTGAATTATCCTTGGTGAAATGATGCTATTTAGAAAAACAAGTGCACAGATTTGGGCAATAGCATCAATACAGGTAAGAAGCAGAAGTTGGGTCCAAGGAAGGCATGGACTGAAGTTTATACTAAGACTGGGAATGTCAGTGGAGAGTTGCTTGTGTATCCTGTGGCTCGGGGACCCCCAACCTCACAGCTAGACCTTACCCAATGGCAACTCTGTTGAACTTACAGTTCTCAGCAGATGAAGGGCGTGGAGAGATCTCTGCTGATCCAAACTCTCACAGACAAAACTAGTCTGAGGAAAGTTCTCATAAGGTGTTGTTCAGTGGCCTGAAACAAAACTTTTCCCTGGGCTGGCTTAGGGATGGACTTATTGGGACCCACACCTGTCCTCTTCACCATGAACTTTATTCTAATATATGCACAACAATAAATGACCAGGATGGACATAGACAAATAGTTGCCTGGTTAGTGATAAGGTGGATATGCACCAAGGAGAAAAGATTTTCAAATATGGTCAGGTAATCAAAGGATTCCTGAAAAGAGTTCCTTATTGCTAGGAAACAAAATAGATTCAGTATTTGGGGAGCTCAACAAAAAGGAGACTTAAAATAAGAAATTGGAACTTGGGCCCAGGACAAGCCTTACATCCCTCACTAGTGAAGCCTGAAAGACCCCTGAGGGGATCGAGGGCCTCAGAAGGGGACACTGTTTCTGAAGCAGGGGTCTTGCGCTGCAGTGGTGAAGAGGGTCTCCATTGGATCTCGGTGGAGCTCAATAATTGAATGGTGGCTCCCTGAAAATACCCTCAAAACAACTTTGTGATGATGTAAAGCTGAGTTCTCATCGCAGGAAGGGAGAACACTAACTACGCCGCAGAGCCAGAGTACCGTCTAAAATGGGGAGGCAAAGTCGGGATATTTATGAAGTGTTGGGGTCTATTTGAAGGCAGCTTTTCCACTGAGGGGGCTTGATTAGGGACTGGACAAGAATAATGATACAATAGTTGAGGATTATTAGGGCAAGGGGAGAGTTTATTTGTTTGTTTTTGTTTGTTTGTTTTTTGTGGTACGCGGGCCTCTCACTGTTGTGGCCTCTCCCGTTGCGGAGCACAGGCTCCAGATCGCAGGCTCAACGGCCATGGCTCACAGGCCCAGCCGCTCCGCGGCATGTGGGATCCTCCCGGACCGGGGCACAAACCTGCGTCCCCTGCATCAGCAGGTGGACTCTCAACCACTGCGCCACCAGGGAAGCCCAAGGGGAGGGTTTTGAGGCAAGGATTTCAGAGTCTTAGAGAGTGGTTGGATGCAAAATATTGAAAAGTCGCAAAGTTCATTTAAATGCTTTTCTTCTTGAAATTTCTGCAAAAAATGATAGTTACAACTTTTATTATCCCGGGCAAGAGTTTCCTGCAATAGAAAAGTGATGTCAGTGTCAATAGTAAGCTGTCAGGATGTTTGGTTCTTCCTATGCACTGACTCAAAGTTGTATTATATATGATTATTGCAACATCCCCTTGCCCCCATCAAATCACTCCTATTTATACTGGTTATCACAGTGGCCATGAGTCGTTAGGCCATCCAGAGGGAGAGAGAGCCTGATGAAGAGATGTTCTCCCACCTCTTCAGATGTTCTCTCCAGCCTGTTCTTTCACACTATTGTATTTGCCATTTGGGGGTCCCCACAGGAACCCTAAAAAAGTATACTAACTTTGAATATGAATTAAACCTTTAGTTCACAGTCAACAGTCCCTTCATCCACCCAGGTCATCAGGGTGTGTGATGTAGAGCGGAATGACAGCTGCCTTTCCAGTCTTCTGTAGTCATAGCCCAAATCCTTATATAAAGAAACCAACTTTTACTTATTATCGTGATTATTGGCTCATAGCATTTCTGGCCCATGATGTAACTCATGTCTTAATTATCAGTGCTGTGGACTGGCTAGCCCAACCAGCCCTCCTAGAATGTTGACATGAATTCTGCCAGGGGCTGGCTTGTATGGTCAGTCTTTCCCTTTGACAGCTGCCAGAAAAGCTGGGGATAATCACTAGATAAGGAAAAAGGCCGTACAAAGGCAAGTTTCAAAACCATGAATTCTTTGTGCTTGTGTGTAATTAGTAATTATTTGTTATGTTTTTTATTTTATTTTATTCCTTCCAGTTTTATTGAGATATAAGTGACGTACAGCTCTATATAAGTTAAAGTATACAGCATAATGATCTGACTTACATACATCCATCATCTCACAGAGATACAAAATAAAAGAAAAAGAAAAAAAATACTTTTTTTCTCATGAGAACTCTTAGGATTTACTCTCTTTAACAACTTTCATATATAGCACACAGCAGTGTTAATTATATTTATCATATTATACCTTACGTCCCTAGTACTTACTAATCTTATAACTGGAAACTTGTACTTTTTGACTACCTTTATCCAATTCCCCTCCCCCCAGTTCTGTTAATTTTAGAATCCTAGAACATTAAAAGTTTTCCTAGTCCTGGGAGATGAGAGCTCTGGAGCGTCTCCTATCTCCACCCACCCACTTCATGACTGAGCTATTAGCACCTCCCTCCATGCACGAAACTCCCTCCCATCAGCCTGTCTGTTCTGTTCCCTGGGCTCCCAGGTGACGCCTGCTTCTCTTTGGTGGCTTTGGTGGCATCTTGCAGGACTGCTGCAGTGGTACCCTCCCAAGAATGGGGGCCCATCCTTCCTCCTAGCCTTGGTCAGTACTGGTTCCCTGCCCAGTTACTGGCATCCTGGGGAGAGAAGCCAGCCTCACCCACCAGCGCCCAGAGCCTTTTCAGCTCACCTTAGCTGGTCTGATTTTAAGCCCTACCACTCCTAAGGCCAACCTGAGTGTCTGCCCTTCAGTGATTATAGCACTTTTAGGCCTTAAACAATAGCTTTGCTCTATCTGCTTTTCAAATCTTTCTTTGCTATCTGTTTAAGAACATTTTTTATTGTGAAAAATAACACAATTAAAGTACATAAAACATAATTATTATAAAGCACCTTTTTTAAAAGTTGAAGTATAGTTGATTTACAATATTATGTTAATTTCAGGTATACTACATAGTGATTCAATATTTTTATAATTATGCTCTATTTAAAGTTATAATAAAATATTGACTATATTCTGTGTGCTAGACTAAAGCAAACTCTTGTTTACCACCAACTAGAGTCAAGAAATAGAGTTTTACCAGCTTGCTAGAAGTCTCCCTTTATATCCCTTCCCAAACACAACCCCAGCCCTCGTAAAGGTAACTGCTAGCTTTTATGGTAATTACTCCATTGCTTTCTGATATCCTTTATTAGATTTAGGAAGTTCCTTCTATTCCCAGTTAAAAGAATTTTTTTAAAAATTATGATTGAAGTTGATTTTTACAAATACTTTTTTTTTACATTTTTTGAGATAGTCATTTTTCTCCTTTAAATTTATTAATATGGTGAAATACTTTGATTTGCAAATGTTAAACCATCCTTGCATTTCTAGAACAAGATCAATCTAGTTGTATTAGCTTCCTATTGCTTCTTTAACAAATTACCAAACACATAGTGGCTTAAAACTAGCACATTTGTTATCTTACAATTCTTGAGGTCAGAAGGCCAGAATGGGTCTTAGGGGCTAAATCAAAGTGTTGGCTTAGAGCTGCACTTCTGGAGGTTCAAGGGGAGAACATGTTTCCTTATCTTTAGCAGCTTCTAGAGGCCAGCTGCATTCCATGGCTGGTGACCCCTTCCTCCATCTTCAAAGCTCATCACTCCAATCTGTGCTTCCATGGTCACATCTTCTCTCAGACTCTGATCCGCCTGCCTACCTCTTATAAGGAGTCCTGTGATTACATTGGGCCCACAGGGATACTACAAGATAATCTGCCCAAGGATTCCCTGGCTTCCCTGGTGGCGCAGTGGTTGGGAATCTGCCTGCCAAGGCAGGGGACACGGGTTCGAATCCTGGTCTGGGAAAGATCCCACATGCCGCGGAGCAGCTAAGCCCATAGCCACAACTACTGAGCCTGCGCGTCTGGAGCCTGTGCTCCGCAACGGGAGAGGTCGCGACAGTAAGAGGCCCGCACACCACGATGAGTAGCCCCCGCTTGCCGCAATTGGAGAAAGCCCTTGCACAGAAACGAAGACCCAACACAGCCAGAAATAAATAAATAAATTATAAAAAAAAAAAAAAAAAAAAAAAGATAATCTGCCCAGCTCATGGCCCTTAATTTAATCACATCTACAAAGTCCCTTTTGCCATGTAAGATTGATATTCACAGGTTTTGAGGATAAGGATACGAACATCTTTGGGGCCATTCTGTCTCTGACATTGGTTGTATTTTCTTTTTTTTTGCGGTACGCGGGCCTCTCACTGTTGTGGCCTCTCCTGTTGCGGAGCACAAGCTCCGGACGCGCAGGCTCAGTGGCCATGGCTCATGAGCCCAGCCGCTCCGCGGCATGTGGGATCTTCCCAGACCGGGGCACGAACCTGTATCCCCTGCATCGGCAGGCGGACTCTCAACCACTGCACCACCAGGGAAGCCCCCTCTTATCTTTTTCATATTTATAGAATTTATAGTGATATCTGCTTTTCATTCCTGGCATTGATTATTTGTGTGTTTTCTTTTTTTATTTTTCTTGATAATTTGCAAGGATCTGCAAATTTTATTGGTCTTTTCAAAGAACCAACTTTTGATTTTGTTGATCCTCTCTATGGCATGTTATTTTCCATTTCACTGATTTTTGCTGTTATCCTTATTATTTCATTTATTTTACTGTATTTGGGTTTCTTTTGTACTTCTGTAAGAGTCAGGATTGGCTAAGTTAGGCTGCAGTAACAAACAATCCCCCCCAACTCTCAGGGCTTTCAACAACATAGTTTATTTCTCACTCATGCTGCCTGTTCCATCCAGGTTAGCTGGGTTCTTTTCCACATTGTCTTCACTTTGTGGCTCACACTGGCCGAACAGCCACTGTCTATAGCATTGACAATCATTGTGGCAGAGGGAAGAGACAGGATGGTGAACCGTATGTAAAAATTCTGCCTAGATGTGACATTTAACACTTCTGTACACATTCCATTGACCGAAGCAGGTAATACAGCTAAACCTGATGCCAGTGCCCAGAGGGAGTGAATCTTTGTGAATAATAATATAGTATCCCATGCCTTATTTTCTAACTTTTTGAAGTAGAATCTTAGCCCATTAATTTTTAACCTTTCTTATTTTCTAATATATGCATTTAAGGCTATAAATTTCCTCTTATCAGCTGTATCCCACAAATATTTATACATAGAAATTTTGTTAACATTCAGTTCAAAATATTTTCTAATTTCCTTTGTGATACCTTACTTGAGCTATGTGTTATTAAGAAGTATTTCTTAATTTTCAAGTAAATGTGGAGTTAAAAAAATTTTTTTTCTAGTGTAATTGCATTGTATCAGAGGATACGATTTGTATACTCTCAAATCTCAGACTTTTTTTAGACCTCACTTTCAACAACGCGATCTTGGGAAGAGGACTTTGAGCCTCAGATGAGACCCTAGCCCTGGCCAACATTTTGATTTCAGCCTTGTGATACTTTGAGCAGAGAACCTAGTTGATCCTGGACTTCTCTCTGAACTGTGAGATAATAAGTGGGTGGTGTTTTAAGCTGCTAAGTTTGTAGTAATTTGTTATGCAGAAATAGAAAATTAATAGAGTGTTTCTGCTAGTCGATAAATCACTCAGTTTTTGTTTGTCTAAAAATGTCTTCTCAGACTTCCCTGGTGGTCCAGTGGTTAAGACTCCGCACTTCCATAGGTTCAATCCCTGGTTGGGGAACTAAGATCCTGCATGCTGCACGGTGTAGCCAAAAAAAAAAAAAAAAAGTCTTCTCATCTTTATTCTTTTTATTTTTTTTAACTTTTTCATGTTTATTCTTGAAGGATGGTTTAGCTGGGTACAGAATTTTGGACTAGCAATTTTCTTTTAGCACTTAGACAATATTACACTGTTCTCTGGCTTCCATTGTTGCTGTTGAGAAGTCAGCTGTCTGTTGCTCCTTTGAAAATATTTTTTTCTCTTCTGCTTATCTTTAATATTTTTTTGGTTTGTTTTTTGCAGATTTATTTTAATGTTCCAAGAATAGATTTAATTAAATTATCTTGGAATTTGTTGCTTTTCTTGATTCTGAGCTTGAAGTCTTTTATCAGTTCTGGAAAATTCTTAGTTATTATCTTCAAATACTGTCTCTGCTCATTCTCAGCTCCAAGTAGACTCCAAGTAGGTATAAGTAAGACCTTCTCACTGTATTCTGTGTCTCTTACCCTTGCTTTTGTATTTTCTCTCTTGTTGTCTCTCTTTACTTCATTCTAGATAGTTTCCTCTACCATGTTTTCTGATTTACTGACTCTTTCTTCTCATGTGTCTAGACTGTTGTTGAACCCATCCCTTGAGTTTTTAACATCTCTTATTGTATTTTTTTGTTCTCAAATTTTTATTTGATTCTCTTTCCAGTCTGCTATTTTATCACTCTTCTATTCTATCACAGAGGGACATCTTCCTTGACTCCCCCCATAATCACCTTAGGCTTGTTTACATCCCCCCCGTCCCGCCCCGGCCACTGTGTGCTGCCATGGCAACCTGGGCTCTAACAGGCATTTACCTGTTCTCTTACATTCTCTCCCCAGCTAGACTATAAATATCTTGAGGATAGAGAATATCATTTACTCTGTGTCTCCAGCATTTATCACAGTACCTGGTAATAGCAGTCACTCAATCAATGTTGTGGAACTCAACTGAACTTTTACTAAAGAAACCTCCATGACCATCAAACACTGCCCCACTTTGAGGAGATGGAAAAACTTCAGTTAAGTCTCCACTACTCACAACTGCTCTTTGTGTGAGGAGATTCTTCTATGGAGGGAATGCTAAGAGCTGCTATTTCTGCATCCAGGCTGATGAGAGGAAAGAGTGGAAAGCAAAATAGACACAGAAATAAGAGGCTAGGGGCATCTCAGGTGAGTTTCTGGGAATGAAGAGAAATTATTGGACAAGATCAAACTTTTCCAGGCTGTGGAGGGGCGGGCTGGAGGTGTCGGTGCTGCCATGTCCTGGCGGTGCTACCGGAGCGGCAGCCTTGCGGGAGACTGTAGAGCCGGAGGTGGAGGAGGTGGGGCTGCCGCTGAAGCCGGATGTGGATCTAGTGCTGTGTACCTCGGTGGGTGAGAATCCAACAGGCCTGGAGAGGAGCGCCGACTGCAGGTCTCTACTGACCTTAATGCAAAGATGAAACCTGATGAAACGCCTATGTTTGACCCAAGTCTACTCAAAGAAGTGGATTGGAGTCAGAATACAGCTACATTTTCTCTAGCCATTTCCCCAACACATCCTGGAGAAGGTTTGGTTTTGAGGCCTCTTTGTACTGCTGATTTAAATAGAGGTTTTTTTAAGGTACTAGGTCAGCTGACAGAGACTGGAGTTGTCAACCCGGAACAATTTATGAAATCTTTTGAGCACATGAAGTAATCTGGGGATTATTATGTTACAGTTGTGGAAGATGTAACTTTAGGACAGATAGTTGCTACAGCAACTCTGATAATAGAACATAAATTAATCCATTCCTGTGCTAAGAGAGGAAGAATAGAAGATGTTGTTGTTAGTGATGAATGCAGAGGAAAGCAGCTTGGCAAATTGTTATTATCAACCCTTACTTGGCTAAGCAAGAAACTGAACTGTTATAATATTACCCTTGAATGTCTACCATAAAACTCTGGTTTCTATAAAAAGTTTGGATATACAGTATCTGAAGAAAACTACATGTGTCAGAGGTTTCTAAAATAAAACCTTTAAAGAAAGACATCTGTCAAATGAGCTGATGCAACAAGGCTACACTCTCTTCCTAGAGTTAAAATATTTTGTTGCTGCAACCCAGTGACCTCCATAAATACTGGATTGAAAAAAACACTGTACTACAAGTATAATGACATTTAGAAGATTACTTTGGGCTGGTGAGACATGCTCAGTTTAGATTACAGATGAAATTATTAAGGGGATGATTGTTAACCAAAGGAGTATATTTTTAACTTGAATCTTTTCTTGCATTGTATTTTTCTAAAGTTCGGCTTTATTTCTTAGTAGTCAGTATAGGTAGTAAGAAGTTACATGTCTGCTATCTGTACTGCTCATTAAAAAAAAAAAAGCATACAGTGAATAAGGCTGTTTCTTATCACATTCATAAAATTAATATTTTTTTCAAAGAAATATATCTAAATACCACTTAGGGGTGTATCATTTCACATATATTACATGAAATTGGATGTTAGACATATTATAACTAAATGTAGTTCAGTCCAACATTTGCTGATCCTAATACTATACTGGCAAACCTGGTGAGCCTTTAAAATAAGGAGAAATGAAAATTAACTTCTTATAAAATGTGACAACTTAAATGTACATCTAAAAGTTGATATAATTCTAATGTAGCTGAAGTACCACCTGTCTTATATGTGAAATATAATTATTCATTTGTTTAAAATATCTAAGAGAAATATAAGCTACTTTTTAACAGTGAATTAGTAAATCCTGGCATATTATGTATTTCTAAGCTGATTTCTCATTTTTCCAGGGGTGTCCAAGCCTCTCTTCTAAGTAACATTTTTATGAAAATGGATTACAAAATTGAGTGGAGTATTTTAAAATGTATCATACTGCATTTATCACATTCTTAAAATGTTGATGGAAGCTTTTCTATTTAATGTGATTATAATGGTACTATTATTCTGGTCACTATCCTATTTTGATTTTATTTATTTTAATTATTTTTTTAAGTTGAAATAAGAATTAGATACTTCACTACTGGTTCGAATCTTTTACATTTCAAGTTACATTAAACCTGTTCATATGAATAGTCTTTTGTTAGAAAAAAAAAACAAACAAACTTTTCCAGGCTGTGGAATTACCCAGACCTCCAAAGAATGAGGGACTCTTGCTGACATCTAAGTGGTACTGTTTCAGTGTATCTAGGAACTCAAGGCAGAGTGGTTTCTAAGAAAGGAACCTTGTACAACCAGTATGTTGAACACACAGGACTTGTGGGTTGTATTTGTCAAAGCCACTTTATTTTTGTCCTCCATTGACTTTTTAAAAATTTGAGGTATAGTTGACATACAATATGATATGTTTCAGGTGTACAACATAGTGATTCACAATTTTTAAAGGTTATATTCCATTTATAATTATAAAATATTGGCTATATTCCATGTTGTACTATATATCCTTGTAGCTTATTTATTTTATACATAATAGTTTGTATCTCTTAACCCTCTAACCCTATCTTGTCCCTCCCTCCTTCCCTCTCCCCACTGGTAACCACTAGTTTGTTCTCTATATCTGTGAGTCTGCTTCTTCTTTGTTATATTCACTAGTTTGTTTTATTTTTTAGATTTCACATATAAGTGATATCATACAGTATTTGTCTTTCTCTGTCTGACTTATTTCACTTAGCATAATAATACCCTCCAAGTCCATCCCTTCCATGGCTCTTTTTTTTTTTTAAAGTTTGTGTCTACATTTTTTAAAATTAATTAATTAATTTATTTTGGTTTTGTTGGGTCTTTGTTGCTGTGCGCGGGCCTTTCTCTTGTTGCAGCAAGCGGGGGCTACTCTTCGTTGTGGTCCACGGGCTTCACATTGAGGTGGCTTCTCTTGTTGCAGAGCATGGGCTCCAGGTGTGTGGGCTTCAGTAGTTGCAGCACGTGGGCTCAGTAGTTGTGGCTCGTGGGCTTAGTTGCCCTGCGGCATGTGGGATCTTCCCGGACCAGGGGTTGAACGCGTGTCCCCTGCATTGGCAGGCAGATTCTTAACCGCTGTGCCACCAGGGAAGTCCCCTTCCATGGCTTTCTAACCACTTTCAGTGGGGGTCAGGATGGTCTTTTCCTGGCCATGTGTAAAAGTCCTGTCAAGCTCATAAATTTTTCTGTGCATCCTTAGGTAAAAGTCCAGGGGTCACTTTAAGTCACAAATGTGGACTTCATTAATCAATGTTTAAATCCTCATTCAAAGATAATATTTCTCTCCCACTCCCACAAAGCTAGGGTCAATGGCAGGTGGGCGGTCTGCAGCCTTGGAGGAGGCTGTGTTCAGTTTCTTCTCTTTCTTACTCTCTTCCTCCTCATCTTGCTGCTGCTTCTGACCTTTAAGGTTGAAGTTGGAAAAGGAGCAGAGGGAAGGGGGATAGGAAAGTTCCTGGTAGAATGGATTTATGAGTTCTACACCTGAGGACCCATAGATTCCTGGCAGATGTTTAAAGCTGACTCCTAGGGGCTTTCATGGGAGACCCCCGGGAGATTCCCCTTCTGGGTTCCTCAGACCCAGCTCCCTCTCCTCCTGCTCCTCTGCTTCCCACAGCCTCTGCTGCAGCAGTTGCCTCCCGGCCTCTAACGGCTGAGTCTCTTTTGAGAGACTGGCCACCCTGCTGGTCAGGCTTCACCCCAGGTGGACGTTGCCTCTGCCCCCTCCTCATCTGGTCCCCAGAATTCTTGTCTCCTTTGACCTGTACTCTGAGGGTAGAGCAGTTCATGCCCAGATCCTCTTCTGTCTGTCAAGGCTGCTTAGCTTTCCAGGGCCAGCCAGTGGCAGCAGAGGCCACATCAAGTTCCTGCAATGGTCAGTCTCCTTGAGGCCTCTCTTACTAGACTGGAGTGGAGGGACCAGGTAACTCCTTAGATTTTCCCAAAGAAATCCTCCCCTCAAAATCTGCCCCGCTGCAACCTTCTCTTCTTCTGACTCTCCTATATCATCTTTCTGGGTGAGGGATTCCCTAGATGAGAGGACCAAGAGACAGGTAACCAGATTTTGAAAATTTCCTTTGAAGATCTGCATCTTTGTGGTCCACTCACACCTTTGATGATCAGTAACTATCATATCTTGGCATTTCAATCAAAATTTCCCACTTAACATCCTTCGTTGTACTTATTTGTTTTTTATTGGAACAAAAACATCATTATTTTTTCTGATTACAAAATGAATGTATGCTTCTTATAAAATTGAACTAATACATAAATGTAAAAGAATGTAGTGACCCAGGGCAATCCCACCTCCCAGAGGTAACTCAAAGGTAGGATTTTGCTGTGTAGCTTTACACGTTTTTTCTTTGACACATTTGCACTCTTTGTTAATAACTAAAATGGGATTGTAACATACATGAACTCCAAGGAGCCTTTTCCCTTCCACCATAAGGATATGTAAGCCCTCCCATCACCTATATACCTAAAAGTATCTTGGAGTGAAATAGGAGAAGAGAGAAAAGCTAAGAGACTGAGCAATTCCCTGGATAGACTGAGGATCTAAATGGACAGCTTACATTATTTAATTAAACTGTGATTTACTGGAGTGGACTAAATTTAGTTTTCTCTCACTTTCCATCAAGATAGTTGCTTTAGAGGAAATAAGATCAGTTGTAGAAAACCAAAGGGCTGCATTTGTGTTTCATACTAGGGAGTATCCTGTGAATTTTCAAATTCCTACTACAAATGAAATTGCTGGGTTGGACAGTATGCACCTTTTCAAGGCTTTTGGTGAGCATTTCCATTGTGAGAGTATACCCTCTCTTACATTTTCCCTATACCCTCCTAACACTGGATATTTACATTTTTGCCAGTCTAATAAGCCAAAATTAAGAATTAAGCCTTTCTTTGACTTGTGACAATGTTGAGCAAATTTTGCATTAGGTTATGACACATGCTAGTTATTTAGGCAACACACACTCTCTTTGCCCAAGTTTCCATGTTGATTCCCAATAAAATCTTCGGGAAGTTTTGCCCCAGGCTCAGTGTTTAAAGAATCCAGGCTAAAACAAGCGGGCTCCAGAGCAGACTGTGAGAGGCCTGTTCCTTCCCCAGGCCCCAGGGTATAGGTGGGCCCTGACAGGAGGAAAGGCTGAAGGAGACACTTCCCCAAGGGACTTTGAGAGGCCACCATCAGGGCTGCTTCAGGCCTGATCAGTCACCCTCCTCCCTCCTAGGAGAATCTGCCCCACTCATTCATAGCCCCAAACTATGCCTAAGCAGGTCATTCCAGGCCAGGGAACCTTGTGAATTTAGATACGAGTGACCACAAGACAGAAGAGGGGGCTCCTGCTCCAAGGGAAGCCAGGCCACTCATGGACCAATTAGCTGTTATGGATGGCTTGACACACAAAAATGGCCTAAACCAGATTCTTCTTCCCAGGGATTTCAGATAAGAAACCCAGAAAGAATTTGCTTGTAAACTGTGGAACTAAAGTTGTAAAGATAAGGAGGTAATGAACTGAGCTCTGGGCAAGCCCAAACCTGGCTGAGTCAGCAGGGAGAGGAAGATAGGCAGAGTAGAGGAGCTGTTCCCCCTGACACAGGAACCTCTCCCTCCTGCAGCTGGGCCTCCAACCTTGGAGCTGCAGCCACCCTGCCTGACTTTGAGAGCCAGGGGCTGCCCAGCCATCTGCTGTCCAGTCCACAGGAAGACTACAGTGCCTTCAGCTCTGCTCCAGGCTCACACTTTCTTGTGTCCCCAGTATTTATTTATTTAGTTAGTTAGTTGTGCTGGTGTTAAGTTGCTGCAGCTTGCAGGCTCCTTAGTTACAGCTTGCTGTCTCCTTAGTTACGGCTTGCTGGCTCCTTAGTTGCAGCAGGTGGGCTCCTTAATTGTGGCACATGGGCTCCTTAGTTGTGGCATGCAAACTTTTAGTTGCAGCATGCATGTGGCATCTAGTTTACTGACCAGGGATCGAATCCGGGCTCCTTGCATTGGGAGCGTGGAGTCTTATTCACTGCGCTACCAGGGAAGTCCCCGTCCCCAGTATGTACATAGATGTGGTCTCCGTCCATCATAGGTTGCAGGTGTAGATAATACATACCTCTGACCGACTCTGGATTGGCCTCGCCAAGCCACTCAGAACACCAGAGGAAAGGTTTTGATCACAAAGGATAAAAAGTATGTGAGCATTTCTTTTATTTTTTAATTTTTGGCTGCATTGGGTCTTCGTTGCTGTGCATGGGCTTTCTCTAGTTGCGGAGAGCAGGGGCTATACTCTTTGTTGCAGTGCACAGGCTTCTCATTGTGGTGGCTTCTCGTTGCGGAGCATGGGCTCTAGAGCGCAGGCTCAGTAGCTGTGGCACGTGGGCTCAGTAGTTGTGGCTCACAGGCTCTAGAGCACAGGCTCAGTAGTTGTGGCACACGGGCTTAGCTGCTCCGCGGCCTGTGGGATCTTCCAGGACCAGGGCTCGAACCCGTTTCCCCTGCATTGGCAGGCGGATTCTTAACCACTGCGCCACCAGGGAAGCCCATGAGCATTTCTTGAAGCATTTTGAGCAGATGTGGAGCAAGTTTATAAGGACCTTCCAAGAAAAATAAGACAAAGTGCACAATAGCATTTTACAATGAACTCTCTCCTTAAACTTAGATGGGAGAAAGTTGTTTATTAAAATCCTCTTGGCAATTCTGGTAATAAACCCAAAGGACGGCATCTAAAATGGACCTGCTTTAATCTCCTCTTCCCCCACTCTACCTCCAAACAGTAAAGATTGAGCCATCAATCAGTATAGAGAGGTTCATGTAAACACTCTGCATGGTTCTTTGCATGTAAGGCAGCCCCTAAAATCTAACATTCTTCCAGAAGGATCAGAAGGATTCAAACCTTTACCCTTTTCTGAAAAAGAATGCTCTGTCAAAAGAAGTCCCTTTAATTTTAACACATTCCTTTCATCCATGTCAAGGGTGGTGTGAGTGTACTGTTGACCCTGAGAACACTTATCCTAATTACTTACAAAGAATAGTGAAACAACTGATGACTAAGCAGAGGGTTTGAGCTAATGCTTGGAGTAAACACTGTGGCTGGGAAAGCTCCAGAACAAGTAACTACCTCCGTTCGTGCAGCGGCTGCGATGCTGGAAAGTAACGTATCAATTGAAGTTTTGTAAAATTAAATATTATTAGAAAAGCAGAAATGATCATCATAAAAAATGCCCTCTATATGAAGAGACTTTTATAATGTGAATAGTCAGGCTGTAACCTATAGTTTATTGGGTTTGTTTAGCCAATGGCTTGTAAGGATCCTAGTTTCCTGAATCAATTCCCAGGGGCTCCAGCTCAACACTCACCTACTCTGTAAAGCCTTCCCCTCCCACCTGGGTTTTAGAATTCACTTTCATTCATCTCTGAACTCAATGTTAATATTGTCTGTGTCCTACATTTCAGCTCTTTTGGCTTTCAATATTCAATTCCTACAATCTCTCTCTTTTTTTTTTAACGAGGTACAATTTAATACTTTTTAAAATGCTTCTGTTGCCTCGTCCTTCTTTTCTCTATTTCTATCATTGCGTTCTTCAGTATATTTATAATAATCAGAATTTCAGGTATAGGTCAACAGGTGTCACTACGATAAATAAAATTTTAAAAGTTTACCATTCTTTTAAAATTGATTATCAAAAGGTACAAACTTCCAGTTATAAGATAAATAAGTACTGGGGATGTAATGTACAGCGTGATGTACAACTGCTGTATGTTATATGTGACAAGTTGTTAAGAGTTCTCATCACAAGAAAAAACATTTTTTATTTCTTTAATTTTGTATCTATATGAGGTGATGTATGTTCTCTAAAGTTATAGCGATAATCATTTCATGGTATATGCTAAACGAAATCATTATGCTGTATACCTTAAACTTACACAGTGCTCTATATCTCAATTATATCTCAATAAAACTGGAAGAAAAAAATACTAAATAGACAGGAAAAACTTTGATTAACTGCTTCATTCACGAGTCTATCCCTTCATTTATTGTTATTAAAACTGTGTGAGAGATTGGGTGGAGAAAAGAAAATAATTATTAATGTTACTTAGAGAAGATTAAACCGTGATGGTGGGAATCTGGGGGAAAGTCCGGAGAAAAGTCAGCATAGGAACTGGTTTGTGAATTGCCTTTTTCCACCAAGTAAGTCAGTTGATATAGTCAAGTTAATTTATTCTGAGCAGACACGTGTCAGCATTTTACTGAAAAACAAGTGCAGTGTACTGAACTGACCTGTATTTTAAAAAAGTACTGGAAGCTGATTGGAAGCAGCCCAGATCCCTAAAGGCCGGTTCACAGAAGGATCAGTTGGTTCAATGTCTCAAGCTACTCCCAATTTGCCAAATGCGTGATTCACCAAAAACTTAACTCTTGAAAATATCCAATGAATATTCAGGTATCTTTTATGAGTATCACAGGGAATATGTGTTATTCAGGATAGTCTTCGAGATATTACTGTCACGTATTCTAATTTAAAACATTTGTATTCAATATGTCCTATAATATATTTTTCTTCGTGTATCTGAATATATTCCATAAATGTATTCACTTCTGTTTCCTTCAAAACACCTTAAAATGCTGGTAAAATAAATAAAGCTTTCTGTTCATTGGAAAGCTAAGCTCACAAGAAAGTAGGGAACATTCTCAGTGGTCACAAAACTAAGAGGGAGTTAAATTGTGGGGTAGGGGAGAGCGGGAGTCAGATAAGGTGAGGCGGAGGCCTCCCTGGGGTTTACTGTCTCAGGATCCAAGGATTTTGAGTTTTAATGGACATATAGCAACAGAAGAGACCTTGGGTTAACAAGAATGAAGAGATAGACTTGATGCTTTCACATAAAGTTAGAGCTCTGCAAGGGCTGCACCTTTGGTGAAAGCATGTACCAGAAACAAAACTGCACAAATGCACAAGGAAACAGAGAATCTCCTGGTTGAGCCTCTTGATTTGGTTAAAAAAATTTCCCCTGAGAATTTAAAATTATAGTCTGCCCTTACTCAGGTCTAGAGTTCAATCTTATACTACCTATAGAAACCAAGGGCCCACAAGTTGAAAAATTAACTTAAAAATGGATACCAAGCAGATAGAAGCAAATATAAAATCTCTTTGAAAGGAATATACTCTCCACTAGGACCACACAGGATTCCCAGAGACAAAACCCCACTAAAGATGAGCTCATCATCTAAACCTACAAAATGCAGGAGGAAATAATCACCATGAGTGAGAACTGAGAAATTCTGAGGAGGGAAGTGGTATGGACCTCGCCTAACATGGTAGCCTTGGCCTGGCATGAATATTCCACAGTTAAAATCTTCAAGTTGTCAGAAGAATCTGTCAGTGGCTGAAATTATTTCCTTTGTTTAGCCTAAGCAACCCGTTCAGGAGCACACTTCACAGACTAGACTCTGCTAGATGACAGCTAATCAATTAGCCTCCCCCCACCCAAATATCAAATGGAAAGAATCCAAAAACTTACTGTGCTTAGAGTGTCTTTAGTTTTTTCTTTTCTCTTATAAAGCCCCCCCCCCTTTTTTTTTTTTTGCGGTACGCGGGCCTCTCACTGTTGTGGCCTCTCCCGTTGCGGAGCACAGGCTCCGGACCTGCAGGGTCAGCGGCCAGGGCTCACGGGCCCAGCCGCTCCGCGGTATGTGGGATCTTCCCGGACCGGCGCACGAACCCGCATCCCCTGAATCGGTAGGTGGACTCTCAACCACTGCGCCACCAGGGAAGCCCTATGAAGCCCTTTTTGTTGACAACAGCCTAATGACTATTCTCCTTAAAATAAGCAAGTATATCATTGGCATGCAGATAACTAAATGTCTCTGAGGTACGCTTTCGCAGAGACAAAAAGAATAAACACAGCAGCAGGACGAGACCACAATAACTTCAGATAATATTGAACAGAATTACCAGACTATTACAAAACCAGGTTTGTTTGCCCCACTCTTCAACAAGCCAAACACTGAGACATGGAAGTCTGCAGCAGAGAAAGGGTTTATCCACGAGACAGCTAAGCGAGGAGATGGGAGAACAAGTCTCAGATCCGCCTCCCTAAAGGTGAGGGGCTTGGGATATTTACAGGATAAAGAAGCAGGGTGGTCTGAGGCATGCGGAAAGGGGGTTGAAGATAAGAAAAAGGTGAAGTAATCAGTGTTCTGCGCAGGTGTATCTGAGTTACATGCTTCTTCATGAGACACGTGTTCAGAAAATGGTGGCATTAGCATGATCTGATGATGGAGTTTTTGTCCCTCTGACAACAATAGGTTATCCATCCGACACTTGCACAGGCCCAGTTGAATGGTCAGTGTGCTTGACCAGTTTGAACTGGGCAAGACTAACTCCATGTTCCTGAAAAACAACTTAAGAAACCATTACTGGGACTTCCCTGGTGGCGCAGTGGTTAAGAATCTGCTTGCCAATGCAGGAGACACAGGTTCGATTCCTGGTCTGGGAAGATGCCACATGCCACGGAGCAACTAAGCCCGTGCGCCACAACTACTGAGCCTGTGCTCTAGAGCCTATAAGCCACAACTACTGAGCCCGCATGCTGCAACTACTGAAGCCCACGCACCTAGAGCCCATGCTCCGCAACAAGAGAAGCCAGTGCAATCAGAAGCCTGCACCCTGCAACCAAGAGTAGCCCCCGCTCGCCGCAACTAGAGAAAGCTCACATGCAGCAATGAAGACCCAAGGCAACCAAAAATGAAACAAAATTTTAAAAAATTTTAATAAGAAAAAAAATAAAATAAGAAACCATTACTATAGCGACCCATATGTCAGAGGTTTTATCTGGAGGGGGTGGTTAAAGGAATCTTATGATATATTGCCCAGGCTACAGTGAAGCTTGGAGGGTATGCAATTTGCAAGAACAATTAAAGCAAGCTTGATTAGTGAAGGCAGGTTACAAGTTATTATTTATTAAGCAAGTTATAGTTCAAGGATTCTAATTGTTGACTGCCCTCAGTTTCAAGACTATTAAAAAGTGTGCTTAAAATAATTAGACTTATCCCTAAGTATTTTACGTTTTGGGATGCTGTTGAAATGGTATTTAAAAAATTTCGTTTTCTACATGTTTATTGTTAACATACAGAAATAACATGGATTATTGTATGTTGACCTGCAGCCTGTGGCCTTGCTAAATTTACTTAATAGTTCTATTGTAGATTCTTTAGAAGGATTTTCTATCTGCATGATCATGTTATCTGTGAGTAAAGACCATTTTCCTTTTTCCTTTCCAATCTGTGTGGCTTTTATATATTTTTTTGCAGTGCCTTAAAGCTCTACTAAAATGGTCGATAGAAGCGTTGAAGGCGGACATCCTTGCTTTGTTCCTGATGTTAGGGGCAAAGTATTCGGTCTTCTGCTACAAGAACATTAACTGTCGGTTTTTGTTTTTTAATATTTATTTATTTATTTGGCCGCGCTGGGTCTTAGTTGTAGCACTCAGGATCTTTGTTGCCGCATGTGAGATCTTCCTCGTGGCATGCGGGATCTTTTCAGTTGTGGCATGCGGAATCTAGTTCCCTGACCAGGGATTGAAACTGGGCCCCCTGCATTGGGAACACGGAGTCTTAACCACTGGACCACCAGGGAAGTCCCAACTGTGGGTTTTTAATAGATGCCCTTTATCAGGCTGAGAGACTACTTTTCTGTTTCTAGCTTGCAGAACATTTTTATTATGAACAGGTATTGACTTTTGTCAAACACCTTTTTCCCCCATCTTTTTAGATGATCGTAAGATCGCTTTTCTTATGATAATGTATTTATTTCTTTATTTAGATACTGAAGGGAAAGAGCTCGAACCTGAAGTTTTATGTACAACACAGCCAAATTTTCATTTCAATGAGAGAAAGTAATAAGAACATTCTCAGGCACACAAGGCCTCAGAAGTTTAACACACAAAAATCCACAATGAAAATACCTTTAAAAGAAGTGTTTATGTAAGAGAAACAAATCCAGGAGAACCTTCAAGAGATATGAGATGTCAGGGTGATCAAATATTTTGATAAATTTATTGCTGTTTAAAAAAATTAAAAAGCTAAGACTGAAGAAGAGAATGTTTATCCAAAATAACTAATGTCAAAAATTCCAGGGGCTTCCCTGGTGGCGCAGTGGTTAATAATCTGCCTACCGATGCAGGGGACACGGGTTCGAGCCCTGGCCCGGGCAGATCCCACATGCCGTGGAGCAGCTAGGCCCGTCTGCCACAACTACTGAAGCCCGCGCGCCGTGCTCCGCAATAAGAAAAGCCACTGCAATGAGAAGCCCGTGCACCGCAACGAGGACCCAACGCAGCCAAAAATAGAAAAATAAATAAAATTAATTTATTAAAAAAAAAATTCCAAACAAGAACAACATGATGGGGGAGGAGAGGGAGACAAAAGGGGTATTAAAAAATGCTAATGCATTTGACTTGCTAGAAGGGAGGTATATATACTTAGAAGTTTAAGAAACCAACAGTTGTGGGAATTTTCATCAGGAGTTAAAGTGTTCTTTGATAATAGTCAGGGATGGAAGAAGTGGGGTCATTAAATACAGATGGGTATCATTCCCAGCACCCCAGTTTATAGTATAGCTGGAAAAGAACATCCCAAGAGAAGCCAGAAGTCCAAACTTTTAGCACCATGTTTTGCCCTTATCAGAAGTATGAATAAGAGACGGAGAAATACAAAACCCTACCCCACTGCCCAGATTAAGCAGATTTTACTGACATCAGTATTTTGAATTGCCCCCTTTGTGGTTATCCTGAGGTTCTTATACCCTGGGACAATGCATCTTAGTAAGATTCAGGGTGGCATTTCATTGTTTAAATGGGGGAGGGAACATGACTGTGAAAGGGACAAATGGTGTGATGTTCTAAGGCAGGTCCTTATCAGGCAGGTCAGTGTTAATGGAGTGCATAGAAAAATGGACAGGCTGGAAAGTAATCTCTAAAACTACCCGTGCCTGAGCACCCTTGGAATATCTGCACGTACCCTCTAGTACTCATGCTCTGTAGGAACAGTGATGGGTCATTATGAATGAATGGAGAATTTTTTTAAAATTAATTTATAAAGTCACCAACCCAGAATTTAAAAATCTTGCCTCAAGCGAGTCAGAGCCTCTAAAAATGTCCTAAAAGATCTCTTTTGTCTTAGAGCTCCTGAACACAAGCAGCTAAAATCCAGACGCAGCGTCTGATACTGTGGTAATCTATATTATAACGTAAGATGAATTTACAAACTGTCAACTTAAAAAATGCACAGTGGGCTTCCCTGGTGGCGCAGTGGTTGAGAGTCCGCCTACCGATGCAGGGGACACAGGTTCATGCCCAGGTCCGGGAAGATCCCACATGCCGCGGAGCGGCTGGGCCCGTGAGCCATGGCCACTGAGCCTGCACGTCCGGAGCCTTGCAGAGCCGGTATATATATATATATATTAATTTTTCAGCCGGGAAATACCTATAGTCAAGCATACATCTTTGTAAAAGATTACTGCTAATGACAAAGAATAGATATCTATGTCTGGGAAGATACAAGAATTGGGGATCACTGAAATTCTTCCTCAAATGTGCGTCTTAATTATCTAGGGTCCCGTGTATCCAAAGCACAGAATGTCTCATCACGTTTTTCCCGTCGGGAATCCTGCTCAGGGTGCACCACTGGTGGACAACTATAGTGGGTTATGACTTAACCCTTTGTATAAGGGGATGAGTGACACCCTTTGTTCTTTTTGTTTACAAAACGAATCCTGTCTCTTACGAGAAAGTTATGGCATTGATGAAGAACATATGGGACCTTGGGAATTAGGATGGGGGAATCTAGGTGGATTTCAATCTGAGTACCTGGCATTCCTAAAACTCACTGGGTCTCCCTTCCCAGTAGAGGCAGCTTCTTCCTTCCATCCTCTGATCCCTTGCTGGTACTCTCTATTAGCTGAGCCAGCAGGAAGCCAGCTGACAGGGAAGGCTAGGAAATGCAACCCACTGGGGTCAGCCTGCTTGTGATGCAGAACACAAGAGGGGAAGAGTGAGGAATGGCTCTGGAGGCAAATACGCCCAGGACAGGACACCCCTGTGCTTTCTGCATGTGCCACTGATGTCCAAAGTTCTGCCATGGCCTGTCTCTGTCAGGTGGATCTACTTTGCATCTTCCTCATCCCAGGTCTCATCTGGTGTGCTTTGCTCTCACACTAGCCCTCTTGGAGGGCTTTGGAAGTCTTGCCTCCTTTGGCTGAACCATGCTGGGGTTTGAGGGCTTGAGGGCTTGAGGATGCTCTCAGGCCCATCTTCCTAGACATCACTCTCAGAATTGCTTCTCCATTGTTCAGGTTCCATACTGGGCCCCACGGGGCTTGCCACCTCCTGGAAAACACCCAAGGGAGGGCTCCCCTGGTGGCGCAGTGGTTGGGAGTCCGCCTGCCGATGCAGGGGACACAGGTTTGTGCCCCGCTCCGGGAAGATCCCACATGCCGCGGAGCGGCTGGGCCCGTGAGCCATGGCCGCTGAGCCTCCGCGTCCGGAGCCTGTGCTCCGCAACGGGAGAGGCCACAACAGTGAGAGGCCCGCGTACCACAAACAAACAAACAAACAAAAACACCCAAGGGAAAGTGGGGACTCTACCCCGGTCTCCTCTCAAACCTAACCCAAGTCATGAGCCGTTGAACCAGCTTGGGATCATTTTTAAAGGGATTCTGCCCAAAAGAGTATCTCTTGGACAGCTGGGGAAAACCAGACATGGAGAAAGGACCACGAGCCTTCCAAAAGAGAGGTGCTACCCATGTCAGGGGGACTGCAGTGAGGGGTTCAGCAGGGGTTCAGCCACACAAAGGCACTCAGGATTAAACATCAGTCAGATGGAGTGGGGAGAGCAGAGCCGTAACAACTTCCTTATCCCCCTTACTCTCCAGTCCATTGCCCCACCCAACCCTAGTGTGGTCATAAACAGCAGCTAGCGAGATGGGGAAGAGTTGGTGATTGAGAGAGAGGAACTTGCTATTTTATTAGACAACTTTCTGTTCTACTTTTTTCTAGCCACATCCATGTGTAACTTAGATGCAAAAATTTTTTAAATTAAAATTCATGAAATGTACATTAACCATTGTATATAATCAAATAATTATGCAGACCGTACCACTCTAAATGAACAATCTCCAATTTCAACTGAGCCTTCAACTCAGGCCAGGAAGTCTTCTATCTCCTTTAGGCAGCTTGCTTTCCCAGATACACAATGATGATTTCAAACTCTGACCCACTCAATCTACCTGCCCTTCGCCCAATCACGGCTCTCTCAGAAAATAGCCATGCCTCCCACATTTCAGGCTAACACCCATTTGGGCTTTGTATCCATTCTCTCCTGCCTCCTCAATAACCTTGTTCTTTCAGTTTTGTCCATTCTGCTCTTTACAGTGTCATTTTTGCTGGCTCCTTCCCAAAAGGATTTAAACATGCACAAGGCCTTCCACCTTAAAGACAACACTTCTGGATCCTGTGTCCCCCTCTAACTACTTTCCTTTCCCTCACAGCCAAGCATGAGAGGCTTGCCCATACTTGCCGTACCCAGTCTTTCCCACCAGCCACTCACCACCCACTGTACGTTGGCTGCTGCCCAGCACTCCACGTAAACTGCTCTCTGAGCCCCCAGTGACCTCACACTGATAAATCCAGTTCACATCTGAGTCCACATCTTGCTGGACCTCTGTATCACGTGAGAATGCTTTGGATTGCAAGTAACTGTCTTCGAGTGGCTTAAACAAATAGGAGTTCTCTGCACATAACAGGATATCCGGAAGTAAGCAGCTGCTGGTGTTGGTTCAGTGGCCCACAGCGTTAGGGCAGCCTTTCTAAATTCTCTCCCACTTCCGTCCATGATTGAGGATGACTGCTGAGACGGTACGTCCCCATTCAGGGCTGGAGGAAGGGGAAAGGTCTGCACCCGTCACTTGTCTCTTTTATCAGAAAAGCAAGATTTCCCAAGTTCCCCTTCTGTCTCATTGCCCAGAACTATGTTACCTAGCCATCTAGCTGCAGAAAAGATGGGGAAGTGAGTGTTTAACGTTTTTTAGCCTTCATTGTGGAGACAGACAAGAGAGAAGGGTGTTGAAAATGGAAACTGGGCTACCACCGACTCAAACTCATCCGCGTTGGCCCGGTGTAGCTCTTTGGTTACCTGAAACCCATGCGCATCCCTCTTTCTCACATACACATCTGACATGCGGGGAGCTCACTCCATAGAGGAGGTAATCCTAGAGTCCCAGCCAGCTCCTACATACAGCTGGGAGTCCAGGTACTCTGTGTACTGTGCAGGCCCCTTTCAGTTCCAGATGTGGCTTCTCATGGTTGGATGATTTAAGCTAAGACAAGTTCATTTTCCGCTAAAATGAGAAAGATGGGACGTACCAAGTGTTGGAGAGAATGGGGACCAATAGAACTCTTGCTGGAGTGTAAACTGACACAGCCACTTGGAAAACCTTTTGGCACTACCTAATATAGCTGAACATCTGCATTCCCAGGAGCCAGCAGTTCTACTCCTAGGTTAATACCTGACAGAGACCTGAACAGTTGTGCAAGAAAAGACATGTTCTACAATGTTGAAGTCGCATAATTTATAACAACCTAAAATTGGAAACCACCCAGATATCCACTGACAGTAGAAGGGAAAAGAGAATAGCATACAGAGATGAGAATGAATGCTCTAAATCTACACACTATGAATGAATCTCAACATAATGCTGAGTAAAAGAAGCCATAGATAAAAGAGTATGTACTGTGTGATTCCATTTACAGAAAATACAGAAACAGGTAAAACTGCTCTGTGGTATTAGAAGTCAGGATAGCAATTACCTTTTAGGAAGAGGGTGGTGCTTGGAAGGGAGCACAAGCGGGTCTCCTAGGGTGTTGGTAATGTTCTGTTTCTTGATCTGGGTGCTGGTTATATGGGGGTGTTCAATTTCCGAAAATTTATTGAGCTGTATGCTTTTCTGTATGGGTACTTTTGTGTATACTATTCTGAAATAATAGAAAAAAACCCATATATTGACATATATGCCCCTGGTTCCTGGCACAGAGCTTCTAAAACACTTGTAATTTCACAAGGATAAGAAGCATCTTTCGTTCTAATACTTGGCCTTTGACCCTGGTTCCAAATCCTTTGGAATTTCCTTGGTGATAGGCGTGTCCTTTGTTCTAATATGGTGACCCTTGGGGGGCCCCTGGATGGCTTCAGGATGGGTCTGATCACCATAAAGACCAAATCATGATTAGACACTTTGAGCTTTTAGCTCTACTCACTATCCTCCAAGAAGGGGAGAGGGACTGGAGATTGAGTTAATGATCAATTATGCCTATGTGAGGAAGCCTCCATGAAAATCCCAATAGTACAGGGTTGGAGAGCCTCTGGGTTGGTGGAACACATCCACGTGTCTGCAGGATGGGGCACCCCAGCTGCAAAGGGACAGAGGCTCCTGTGCTTGGGACCCTTCCAGACCTCACCCTATGTATTTCTTCATCTGACTGTTCATCTGTACCTGTTATGATATCCTGTGTTATATAATAAACTGGTAAATGTAAGTGTTTCCCTGAGCTCTGTGAGCTGTTCTAGCAAGTGATCAAATTCCAGGAGGGAGTCATGGGAGCCTTCAATTTGTAAAGTCGGACAGAAGTCATGGGTAACCTGGGGACCTACTAATTGTGCTTGGCATCTGAAGTGGGTGGCAGTCTTATGGGGCTGAGCCCTTTACTTGTGGGGATTGTACTAACTTCAGTTAGTGTCAGAATTGAATTGCACTGTAGGACACTCAGCTGGTGTTGTAAGGAATTGCTTGGTGTGGGGAAAAACCACACATCTGCTGTCATTAGTATTGTGTGTGTGAGTAAAGGGAAACAGAAGTGTGTTTTTTCTAAACAATCGTGCATCAATAAAATGTAAAAAAACAGAACCAAACAAAAAATACAGGGAAACACATTCAATGCACAATGTGAAAAAATAATAAATACTTCCTTTCAGAAAAAAAGAATGGAAAATACGTAGTATCCCCCAGTCAGTGGCAGTGTATAAAGTTCTTGTTGGGAAATCTGGCAGCCCTTCCCTTGTTTAAACAGGAACAGACCAATGTTGACCAGGCTTGAGATTTTAGGGACACATGATTGCCTCAATCATTTGTTAGGCTTCTGGTCAATTCCATACATGAGTAATCACAATCAAATAACTTATCTAGGGAGTCTTTAAATGGTTTTCTAATGAAAGATTATCTTTTCCCCCAAAATAATTAATATATTTACTTGATTTTTTAAAAATTAAAGCCAAACAAAAAGATATAAAATGAGGTCTTATTCTCACCTCTGTTCTCTTTCATTAGTTTCTTGTGTATACCTCAAATGTTTCTTTCTGCAAAACAAGCAAAGCCAACTATTAGAATATTTAAGCCTTCTAGGGGCTGGTATCTGTGTGCTTAATTGCAGTGGAGACAATTCAAAACACAGCAGGTACAGAAGCCACCTATAGTCCATCTTTGCTACCTTGGGCCTCCATCTTCTCTCCTGATAAAGCTGCCTCTTCCCTGTCTCCATTTGCGCTGGCTTCAGCTTGGGTATTTAAAGAAAATTATTTATTTCAACCCAGCAAGTCTCCAAATTGTGGGACTCAGCTAATTTAGGTTGTAAACTGCAGGTAAGATGTTCCTTTCCCACCAAGGCCTTATTTTCTTTAATCTCTGCTTTCCAATCAGTTATCTCTAATCTGGATTTGCCACTCTCTTGAAGGACTTTGCTGAAAGCTACTTAAAAAAGGAAAAAAAGAAAAGCCAACAGTCATGAATGTTCTGTATTGTTCCTGAGATTTCTCCTGCAATACAACTTTGGTTGGCATGTGGGTTTTTCCCAAGGTCCAGCAAGTGACAGCAGTTTAACAGTTTAACTACTGCTTAACATGTAGGTCACCAACTTTCCATTTGGAATAGAGTCTTTACCACTGGCTACCTTAACCTTCTGTTAGCCAATTTCACGTTTTAGTATCTGTTTTTTTTTGTGTCCTACTTCTGGTACCAAGTTATTTGCCTGTTAGGAATGGGTTCAGCTACAAGTTATAGAACGCTCACCTATAAATGGCTTAAACAATTGACTCATGGACTAAAATGGGGCAAGAATGAAGGTAGGTAGCAGATGATAGTTTCCTGGATGTCAATTATACCTCAATAAAGTTGAGGGGGCAAAAAGGATGGCTCCTCGAGTTTGGCTTGAACAACTAAATGGATGGCAGTGATAGTCACTAAAATGGGAAAAACAGAGAGGTACACATTTAGGGGTGAAAATGAATATTTTGGTGGGCCAAGTTAAATTTGCGATGCCAGTTAGACACTCGTGTGGAGACGTCAAGTAAGCCGTTGTTTAGAGGAGTGAGGACTTACAGGCAGAGGTCATTGTTAGAGATCTACCTTTTGGAGTCATCTGCTTGCAAATGGCAGCTAAAGCCATACGACCAGATGAAATCACAGAAGGACAGTGGGTAGGGAGACAAAGAAGGGGACTAAGGATAGAACACTAAGCACTCTGATATTTACAGGTTGAGCAGAAGATGAGAAGTCAGTGAAAAGAACCCAAGAAAGAATAGTCAGTGAGGTAGGAGGAGGACCAAGAGTACATGGCATCAGAAAACAAGAGAAGAACGTGTTTCAAAGTGGGGATAGCTGACTGTGAGGAATAGTACTGAGAGGGCAAGTAAACACAGAGGAGAAGCACCACTGAATTTGCATGGAGATGTAGTTTCAGCAGTGTAGCGGGGAAGAAACCAGAGCAAGATTATATGATCGTGGGGATGGGCTATTAGAGGGGGAGTAATTGGTGATTCTAGAGAGAGAGAGAGAGAGAGAGAGAGAGAGAGAGAAAGAGAGAGAGGACAGAGAATAAGATCCATAGAAAAAGTGTAGGCGTTGGTTAAATAGAATGAGAATGCTTTATCCATCAGATACTGAGCTTGTTGAAGGAAGAGATCATATCTCGTTTGTATTTGTTTCTCTGGTAACTCCTAGCACAGTGCCTAGTACCCAGGAGGTACTCAAGAAATGTTACTGAATTAATGAATAAATGAGCAAATGGTAGAATGGATGCATGGCAGAGGGAGGGCTGAAAAATGAACTAGATCTATAACTAACTCAAACTTCAGGGGAAGGAAAGGGGAAGGAGCCTGGAATTAATAGGGTTTCTTCTATCCTACAAAGCCCCTGCTCTCTTGCCACACGGTCAGAGAAGGGAGGAAATAAAGATTTCTGAACTTCACTGGAAAAACAGTGCCTTCTCTGGGCTATTAAGCTATTAAGTGATTCTTGATCCTAGACCATGTTTTCACCATCCATGTTTATTTCTTCATTCTGCCAACACATAAAAAGATAGGAAGCCCGGGTGCCTTGTTCTCCCAGTTCCCAGACACCCGACATGGTCCTCTCAACCAAGTCCCTGCATCTTCTTCAGTCCCTGGCTGAGACCCCGACAGTTCCATATTTCCTGGGGTTATTTGGAATTTTTCCTTAGAGATGCATCTTACCTATCTAAGGATCAGTATATCCGAAGTACACAAAGTTTCCTGTTTTCCTCCATCCTGAATTCCCCTCGGGGCACACTGTTGGTGGTCAATTGCAGTGGCTAATGGCTTGATCCTTGTAGAACTGGAATGGCACGCAACACTTTTTTCCTTTACGCTATTATCTTTCTTCCCAACTTGCAGTCAGAGGAACCCAGGAACCTGTAAATGTGGAGGTGGAGTTGGAGCTGAAAGCCAGTTTTGACACCCGCTGCATCCGCTTTCGCCACCTTAGGTCCTCGCCCTACTACGTCCCTGGGGCTTCCGGGGTTGCCTAGCAACCTGCGGGGACTCTGGGGGTTCAGGTGGCCCAACCGAGTGTCGCCCTCGGCAAAGTAGGCAGAAGAAATGCCTCCGCCCAGCCCTTACTGGGCCTGAGCCCGTTACACGCGGAATCAGCCCAGCAGCCCGGCGCCGGGCAGGGGCGGGGCCCGCGCGCCAATGGGCAGGCGGAAGGGGTGCGCGTGCGCACAGCGGGACGGGGGTGGGGCGGGGCCGAGAAAAAGCGTTCTGAGGACGGGTGCTGGTGAGGCTCACGCCGTAGGGCTTCGTGTCCGGAGAAAGCTGTTTGGCAACTGCTAGCTGCGAGGGTGAGTGAACCAGGGAGCAGCCGCAATCTGGCTGCGGCCTGTGAGGCCTGTGACCCGACCTTGGAGGAGGAAGTCCGTGGGACGGCATTCAGGGGTCCGCAGCGGGGCGGGATCCCGGCGTCCCTTTGGGGGTCTCGGGGCTTCTGGCTCAGGTTGGGAGGCAGGAGCGGCCTGGGTGAGGGTATCGGACCCCAAGTCGGTCCGGGAAGCTAGCTGACTAGGAGCAGAGCCTCTCCCCCGGGGCAGATGGGCCCGATCAGGGCCAATCTCTGCCCTCTTGGAGACCTGCCGTGGACCTGCGCGCTGGCCTGAGTCGTAGCTCTCCATCTGCTCCTGTACCCCATCTCTCTCTGGGGGAGACAATAAACAGGTCCTGTCGGGCGGGCGAGCTTGGCCAGGCCGTGCCAGGGGAGTGGGGAGGCAGGGGGAGCTTGTATTCCCCTCTAGTATTCCCTGTCTGGGCATGGCACCCGCCATCCACCCAGTTGCCCAAGCAGAAACCTGGGCATCATTCTCACCTCCTACACTCTTTACCCACCCACATCGATTTCATCACAAATCTCTCTGGGATACACCTACTTCTCCACGCCCAGTTCCTCTGCTCTAGCTAGTTCAGGCCACCCTCATCTTTCCCTTGGACTACTCAGTAGCCTCCTGACTGGTCCCCTGTATCCCTTCTCCATCCTCTGTAGTTTGTTATGTAGTGGAAAGCCAGAGTGATGGTCTTAAAACAGAAATCTGATCACGTCACCAGACCCCTCTCCCCATTCCCTTATCGCCCTTCCGTGGATTCCCATTGCTCTTATAACCTCTTGAACAGGGCTTACAAGGCCCACCAGTTCTCAATCCCCAACCCATGTAGAGCTTTCTTTGCCTAGGAACCTGGTTCTTTTCTTGCTTTCAGTCCAGGACCATGGTAGTTTTAAATGGGGAAATGCCAGTCAGGTTTTTCTTTGGCATCACCTCTGGCTACAGGATGTGTGGCTGCTTTGAGGTTGATTCTCAGCTGAGGGCCCCAGCAGGAGAGAAAAGTGGCTAGCAGCTGCTGTGGTTTTTATGGGAGGAAGGCTCGCTGCAAACTCTTAGGTGTTGGTAAGACACAATGAGCATGGGCCTGGCCAAACCACTGGTGGGACGGCTCCAAAGGGAAGTTTTTTTTTGTTTTTTTATTTTGCGGTACGCGGGCCTCTCACTGCTGTGGCCTCTCCCGTTGTGGAGCACAGGCTCCGACGCGCAGGCTCAGCGGCCATGGCTCACGGGCCCAGCCGCTCCGCGGCATGTGGGATCCTCCCAGACCGGGGCACGAACCCGCGTCCCCTGCATTGGCAGGCGGACTCTCAACATCTGCGCCACCAGCGAAGCCTAGTTATTTTTTTTAGTGTAGTCAGATCCTCTGTGATAGGGAACAACACACCTAGGTTGCAGGATCCACTGCCCTGATTCAGAGTGAAGGTGTGCTATGCCAGGTCAGCTCAGCACTTTGTAATAAATTCACTAGGGTAAAGGAGAAGCAGAGAAAATAGGTTCCCTGTCTTCAGAGAGGGAGAGAAAAGAGAAAAAACAAACGGAGCACAATATGTGACCATATGTTAAGGCCAAGTGAGTGTGAGAGACTGCAAACTGAGGTCAGAGGAGGGAACAGTTGGTCTTGGCTGGGAGAACACAGAGGTGACATTTGAATTGGGCCTGGAAGGAACAGGGAGGACGGACAGGTGGAACCAGTGGGAACAAATGCTCTGGGACTGGAAGAGGCTGCTGGAGCTGTGAGGGAAGCCCAGTTACAGTCAGGGCACTGCGGGAGCTCCCTACCATCAGTGGTCTAGCGCTTCTTCCCAGGAATGACGCTTCTCCTTGTGAAAGGTGTCTCAATGGTTGTGTTCCACTCTCTCAGAAATCTCTCCTCTGGATTTTTCTCCAGCCTAGCCTTTAATTTCTCAGAGGCCAGTGAGCCCAGGAACTCCTGGGGCTTATCTGCCAAGCTCTTTGCTTATGGCCTTGAGCTAAGTAGTTGGATGATGCAACTTGTTCTTGGTGGAAGGGACTTGCTAATGTTTCCTTTTCAATGTGAGTGGTTTAATTTGTTAAGTGGCAGTCAGATTCCCTGTGCTCCTGTAGCACTTGTAGGTGGGAGTTTCTCTTCTGTGTTTGTAGATTTGTCTTTTGTTGTGGTCTAATGGTTAGAAACCTGCCACAGCAGACCAAAATGGGCTAAGTCCAAAATGTATGGTTCTTGACCTTTATCCTGTCTCCTATGAAGAGGGGATAATTTGGACTCAAGCACTGGGTTGCTTCTTGGTGTTATTTAAATAGAACCTCTCCCCCGCCTACCCCACCCCTATCTGATATACTAAGTATCCAACCACATAGTTATAGGAAACGGTGCCATGGGTCCGATGACCACTCAGCTTTTCTATCTGATAGATGCCTCCAAAGCTAAGTTTCATCCTCAGTTACATTGACATCAAAACTTGGCAGCATTATCTGTGAAGGTGGTAATCGCCCCCAGCTCCCGAGGACCGTGGCACACAGGCTGAGAATCACCAGCCTCTGTGCAGGCACTGTGCCCAATGCTGGGCATGTGGACGCAGTCCCCGGCCTCCCAGAGCCCAGTTCCGCAGGGGGTACTGAGAGGTAATCAGGCACGTTCAAGGTCGTGTGCACAGCCGTTGTCAGCGATGGACAGGACCCTTCTGAAGGGAATCACTTAGGAGCATATGGGAAGAACGCCTAAGCCAGACTTGGAATTGAAGAAGGCTTGCTGGAGAAAGAGACATCTAATGCATATGAATCTGAAAGACTTGGGAGGAGCTGGCTTCCCCCTCTGGTCCCTCTTGTCCCAGAACACTATGGTGTGTGGTCAGAACAAGTTGTTCTGCTCTAGTTGGGGCAGTCTCTGCTGAGAGTAACTTGAGACCTTGTTTTCTGGTACCAGGTACAGTGACAGTGGCCTCATCAGGGTCTGGACACTTTTATTTGGTAAGATTGGGATGTAGTTTCTGGCTGCTCCTGAATTATTTTGTAGAGATGAGACTTAACTGGAATCCCCCTTTATATTCCATCCATATAGTCTGGAACAAAATTATGGGATGAATTGCATTAAATACATATTTGTAAAGACAAAACATGTTTATAGTAGAAATTTTAGAAGCAATAGAAAAGTAAAGAGAAGAAAAAATCAAAATCACTCCTGGGGACTTCCTCTGTGGTCCAGTGGTTAAGACTCCGAGCTTCCACTGCAGGGGGCGTGGGTTAGATCCCTGGTCGGGGAACTAAGATCCCACATGGCATGGGCAAAAAAAAAAAAAAAAAAAAAAAAATCACTCCTAATCTCATAATTCAGAAAATAATCTTTGTTAATAGTTTTTAGTCATTGTTCTGTGTATGAGAAATATACATACATTGTTTTGGTTTTTACAAAAATGAATTCTTCTTTTTTGTTTTTTGACTGTACCACATGGCTTGTGGGATCGAAGTTCCCCAACCGGGGGTTGAATCGGGCCCACAGCTGTGAAAGCACTGAGTCCTAACCACTGGACTGCCAAGGAATTCCCCCAAAATGAATTATTCCTTACAGATTTTTGTAGCCTGCTCTCTTTCTCTTGGTATATATTGAACGTCTTTTTCTGTTTCTGTTATGAATTATGACGATTGCATTATGATGTCCCTATTCAGTTGTGAGACTAGATGCTTCTTTTTATACCCTAGAAGTTATACATCCCAGTGACCATTGTCTCCTTCGGGAGGATACTGCTGATATCCAGCAAAGTGGGTTTGGGAAATTTTCTTAAACATTGTGGGGATGGCATTCTCCCAGGGTCCTACCCTACACAGAGCCTTTCAGGACGGGTGAGAGGGGCTGTAACACCTCAGTGGAGGTGGCGACGGCTTCGGAGCTGAGCCCTCTGTGGCATGTGCGAGGGTCTGACTGGTACCTTATGCTTTCTCTTCGCTGCTCTAGGTTTTTTGGCTGCAGCTGGCCCCTTAGAAATCACTGGCCCTTATTATCCAGGGAAGTGAATGTGTGAGTCAGGTGTTTCCTTTGTGTTGTATGGAGGTCTCCTGGCTATCCTTCACCTTCCTTTCTGAGGTCAGTCTGTAAGCCCCTGGAAAGACCAGGACTTTCTGTTTAACAGCAGTTAGTAAAGGCCTGAGCCTTGGTGGGGATACGGATGGGAACAAAGCACTCCTGCCCTCGGGGAGCTTGCTGTGTAGCCAGTTGTGTCTTCTTGTTGACCACGATTCCAAGTCTAGCTAAACCCCAGAAGTACTTGACGGAACCTAATTCCTATGGAACTCTCCTCTCCAGCGCTCTTCACCTGGTTCAGTTACTTGCCTCCGTCACAGCCCTGGGAGGTGGACAAGGCAAGGGTTAACGTCCTCTTTTCCGTGTCCACCACTGCGGGCCTTGATCTGACCCGCCCCGTTGCTTCCCTCAACCCCCGTCTCTGGACTCACTCCACCTAATACCTTCCCTGCTGTGCTGCCAGCTGAGCCACTGTGAAACCAAGCTCTGATCTCGTCTCCCATTCATGAACCCTCAGTGGCTCCCATGTATCCCCAGGAAACTTCAGCCCCCTTGGCCTGGCGGGCAAAACCACATCCAGCACGGCCTGGTCAACCTCTGCAGCCTGTTGTCTACCGTTCCGTCTATTTCATACCCTCTAAGCTCCGGCCTGACTCAACCACTCGGAATTTCTCTCCCACTTGTCTGCGCCTGCCCCTCTGCTCGCACCTTCCCTTCGTCCTTCAGTCCGTCCACATCCACTGTGTGCCCATCCATCCGGGCCCTGCTGAAGTATCCCCGTGTCTGTTAACCTTCTCTGGCTTTCCCTCGCCCAAAGGAAACTTCTTCCTCTGAATTCTCAGAGGGTTTAATCTTTCTTTAAAAGTACACCTCACTTTGTGCCTTGATTCGTGCTCTCAGTAGGAAGTATTTCTCTCACCAGACTATAAGCTGCTTGTAGGCAGAAATACTCTCCAAATCCCTGTAAGCTCTCATCAAGTTGCTTGGCATTCCAAAGGGGCGTCAGGAAATGTCATGGACCTGCCCTCCCGTTTGAGTGATGGGGACCTGGAGAGCTCAAGGTCACCCTGCAGTCTGGCGTCAGAGCTGTCCTGGGCCCAGCCCTCCTCTTTCCCAGGCTTGCTTCTTCACCCAGGTTCCCAGGAGTGCGCTGTGTCAAGTCTTGAAAGAACCTCAGTTCAGTTCTGGTGTTCTCACCTTCATCTTCTGTGTTCCCCACCTCCCAGGTACCGGTGACCATGAGATCTCTGCAGCCACTCAGAACCCCCTTCCTGTGCGCCCTGCTCTGGGCCTTTTGTGCCCTGGGTGCCAGGGCCGAGGAGCCCGGGGCCAGCTTCTCCCATCCCGGCAGCGTGGGCCTGGATAAGAGCACAGTGCATGACCAAGAGTACGTATTCAGCGGGGGCTGTGGTCCAGGGGCCTCCCCATCTGCAGCTGCAGCCAGCTACAAAGGCACACGCTGCCCAACTTTCCTTCTACTGTTTGTGCGACCCCTTAACATTTTCCAAGGATGATATTTATTCCTTATGGCCACCTGTAAGTCAGGTATTCTTTTTTCACCATCATATCACAGATGGAGGATCTGGAGGCCCAAAAGGGATAAATGACTTGCCTGAATTCATTGTTTCTCTCTTTCACCACAGACACACAGACACACACACACACACACACACACACACACACACACACACACACACACACACACACACACACACACACACACACACACACGGTGGTAGTTGCAGAGTCCAAAATAGAGCTAAGGTTTCTTGCTCTGACGAGACCTTTTTCTTTTGTATTGGCGTGTTCAAACATTGAATCATTTGTTGCCACTTTTGCCCTGGGCCAGTTAGCCTCACACATTATACTCTGTTATCCTTAAATTGGTTTAAGAAAAAAAAATTAATAGCTCCCCCAAATGCTATAACAATATTCTAATAATAAAAAGGAAAAACACCCATAATCTTGCCAGCATAACAAATGAACTATTTGATTTTTTTTCCCCCGCTCCTTTCAGGGCCTCGCCTGTATCTGTCTTCCCTGAGTGTGGTCTGCCACTGTTGATGTTTGTTTTTCTGGGATGGATGAACTTTAAGATCTTGAACGTTTCAGAGTCCTTAAGATTTTGGTAGGATCCCAGCATCGCCACCAAGTGGTCTGAGTCTCACTGTTGGTCTTTAGGCATATCATGGAGCATCTAGAAGGTGTCGTCAACAAACCAGAGGCAGAGATGTCCCCACAAGAACTGCAGCTCCATTATTTCAAAATGCATGATTATGACGGCAATAATTTGCTTGACGGCCTAGAACTCTCCACAGCCATCACTCATGTCCATAAGGAGGTAGGTCAGGCAATGGCTCAGTAGACAGCAGCTTGGAAAAGCCTCCCTCTGGTAACTCAGTCCCCGAACTTGATGACCTCCCCCGTCCTTGTGCAACACTATTGCTGCTTCTCCTTTTTCTGCTCACCCTCTGTCCTGCCTCTTTTCCTGTTCAGCGGTCCTTCTCATACAGGGTGACGGGCTGAGAAGCCCCAGAGCTTTCCTTTTATCTTTAGCAAGTGCTGCTGGCATTTCTGCTGCACGCCAGCATCTGAGAACCAGCTAAAAGACAGACCACATTCCAAATGCAGAACAGGGGAGAAGTTATCTCATTTGGGAAGAATGGCGAGTCAGGGGACCAAGGGCTCAAGGGATTTGGTGATAATTGAGGGTTTGGGTGCTACAGTACGGTGCTCGTAGTTTACAAAGCACTTTCCAGCAGGTTAGAGATCTCGTCTGATCACTGCAGTAGCCTGGGAGCAGGAAGGGGCAGGCCTTGTTATTGCCCCCAGTTTGAGAGGTAAGGAAGCTGAAGTTCAGATCTTACGTCTCCAGATCTAATGTCTGTCCCACTGTGCCACACTGTAATCTCTAGAGAGCAGGAGAGGCAAAGTTGGGGAGGGCATGTGCTCGCACGGCTGCGAGCTGAGCCTGGCGGGGTTTGCTTTGAAGGCTGCGGGGAGCGCTAGGGCTCGCACAGGAGGCTGGCATGACGAGCGCAGGGTCTGCTATGGGAGGCATACGGGCGGACGCCAGGCAGAGGGACTGGGGTCCAGCAGCCCTGGCAGGCGAGGATGCTGGTGGCGGCAGGAGAGGGAAGGGGGACGTAGGAGAGGAGACAGGGGAAGAATCAGCTGAGGACGTGAACAGCAGTAGCTCAGCGCTCAGCCCTGTGAGCAGAAATGCCTTCGCCTCAAAGATCATGATGAGGTCTACTGGTCGGCAGTGCCTTCTTCGTCTTGTTCTGACCTTGAGATGTTGTCTAGCGTGGACTGTTTCCACTTTAGCAGAGCTGACCCTCAGGAGGGCCTGGGCTGTGAGCTTTTCTCTAGGATGGGGCTGCGGGTCCTGGAATCTCTGAAGCTCAGAATTCTGTGTGGACCCAGCTTTCTACAATGAACACGTATGACTTTTGTAATGAGAAAAGAATGAAAAGTAATTTTTAAAACTAATAAGCGAGTGCTTACTTTGATTGTATCGTCCTTTTAACTGCCAAAAATCATTTCTAAATTGGATTATTATGAATTGACTCTGGATCTGATATGTGGTTTGTGGATTCCCGGAAGTAGAAATACTACATCTGAAGGAGTTTATTGACATTTTATTTTGGACAATTAACCAAGCGCTTCCAGTAAAAGATGCCGCTCATCCTTGTCTAATTTGTACCTTGTAGGAAGGGAATGAACAGACACCAATGAACGAAGATGAACTGATCAACTTAATAGATGGTGTTTTGAGAGACGATGACAAGAACAATGACGGATACATTGACTATGCCGAGTTCGCAAAATCACTGCAGTAGACACGATGTGGCCACCTCCCAGTTAGATGCAAATGTGAACCGTTATAATGTGATCAGACACTTTCGGTAATGCAAAATAACTCATTTCCAAAATACTGCTACGGTATTTTGAACCTGTAGCAGCTGGTTACACTGGGGTGAGAAAGAGAAACCAAGAGAAATCAAAAAGCAGAGAAATGGGACATACTGTAGTCCCCAAGTACTATTAAATCTCTTATTGGACAAGGGCTTGATTAAAGAATCCTTTTAAGAATATTGGATAATTGGAGCTGAGCACTCAGGAACTAGACTGGAGAATGCTGCCAGGCTCTTGGTTTTAATTCATGCTACCTGAAGAGTAAGACAAGCTCTTGCTAACTGGACACACTTTTCAGCAACTGAAGGAATGGAGTGAATGCCACATGTTTTCCCTGGTGGGTCCTGTCTTCAGGAAACATGGTCAGTATTCTGTAAAGTTCCCCTGGCCTAAATGATTACTTGTTCTGGCCAAGGGAGTATTTATTAGGCTATTTCAAAGCCACAGCATCTATTTCGAAGAATGTCAAATAGTTCAGCTAGCGACAGAGTCTAAGATTCTGTATCTCCTGGCACTTTGGAAACAGCACACCACTGACCTAAGCGATTCACCGTTTTCAGTTTTTCAATATTTTATAAAACTACTGCCACATCCTTACGCTTTCTTTTATGTCTTCTTCAACCTAGGAGAGACCTCGAGTCTAAAAGTGTTCTCTACTTCTCATCATTAGCAAATGTTACAGCTTTCTAAATATTTGTATTTAACTCTTGTTTCTAGGGTTCTGGTTCGCAGTTTAGAAGCTCTTAGGAATAAAAGGACTTTATCCCTTCTGCTTGATACAGCAGGGGTGAGCTACTAGCTGGGCTAGCGTGAGACATGTAAAGATTGTTCACCAAGCACAGTGATTAACCCAATGCAAGTTAGATTTAGAAAGAATGTTGTTTAAATTACCTCTTCTAGCCTGAATACGTGAATTCTTTCAGATCAGGAAAGATTAGAAAAAGAAGCCTGAAAACTCTTAACATTGTGAATAGTAATTGAAAACAAGCAGCGGCAGCAGATTATAATTTGGTTTATGGGATGTGACGCATGTGCTGTGATAGGAAACCTGAAATGATGGTTGAATGGGAAAAAAACTGCATACAATTTGCTGTAAGATATATAGAGACTTATTTTCTGTACCAAAGTATTCCTTCAAGAAAAATAAGTATTTGTAAAAATGGTTTCGTGTCAAGTATTTGTGCAATCAGAGCTGAATTGTAAACTATTCTTGCAAAGTCTAGCATTTTGAAAGATTTATATAATGAATTCTGGATATATGACTAATAAAACCGATGAAACAAAAGAAAGAGCAGTTGATTTTGTCCACATAGGCTGCTTCTCCTACCACACGAAGGGTCGGTTGGTTTAATGCAGAAGTTTACACGTGCCTTCTCCATCCCAGGTGCTGGGGCCCACCCCGGTGCTACCCTGTTCCTTTCTGCAGGGGTAGATTCCCAGGATTCACAGTCACTTTCCCCTTTTAGGCATTTTTTCCTCTGAATGAAATCACTTTTTTGGACCTTCCTTCTCTGGCCAAGTTCAGATTATGACTGCATTCTCTAGCTTAGGAGAATACAAGGTTTTCTCCTTGAGTCTGGTGACTGGTTTTTCTTTGCCAGAAAATTTAATTAGATAGTGTTATCGAAAGCCTCCCTGGCCCAAGCAAAAAGCACAGTCTTCCCTGGCTTTTTGGGAATGACACTTTGTTCTGCCAATGGAAAAGTGAGCAAAGGAAGAAATTACCATTGCCTCCCCCCCAGCCCCACCCCCTGCCCGAAACCCCTTCTTCATCCAGAGCTGCCCTTCCGGATGGACCTAGAGAGCAGGCTCGCGGTTGAAAGGACCTCGCACTGTTGGCAGCTAGGGAGTGAGGCAGCTGGGGAGCAAGAAGCCGATTCTTACAAGGTAGAGTCACCCAGACCAGACACCTCTTTCCTCCTCCACAGCTGGCTGTTATTTGAAATTATTCCACGCTGGCCTCTGCGGTCCTGTTAGCCTACCTTTCCTCTTAGGAAATTTCCCTGGGGGAGAGGGGCCTGCACCATTAGGGGCAGAGCATGGTCTACCCTTCCCTCTCATACCCCCTTTATCTCCTCTCCCTTTTGTGAGGCATTGGCCTTCTCACAGTTCACCTCAAGGATTTCTCAGAATCTATAAGAAACATCTCTTCACCTTAGTTTCTTTATCTCTAAAGTGAAGATAAGTATACTTGAGAGAGGCCGCCTCCTAACAGCACAAGCCTTGGACTCAGGCAGAGCTACGCTCTGAAGTTCTTGCCACTGCAGTTTCTCATCTAAAACTATAATGAAGCTTACCCCCACAGAGTGGTTAAGAGTATTAACAAAGTGAGAGAAAATATATAAAACATCAAGTAAGTGGCTGGCACAGAGTAGGAGCTAAACACGGTCAGTCCCTTGTTCCTCAGCCTGGCTGAAGAGTCAGGGCCCCTTCTCACTGAAGAGTGGGAGCTTGAGGGGCTGGACAGAAGTTTACGACCCCTAGGGGCTCGCATCAAAGGGTCTTCTCTGCTTGTCTTTTTTTAAATCTGAATTTTTAATTTTTTTTTTATTTTTTGGCCGTACCGCGCGGCTTGAGGGATCTCAGTTCCCTGACCGCGATTGAACCCGGGCCACGGCAGAGTAAGTGCCAAATCCCAACCACTAGGCCACCGGGGAACTCCCTCTTCTCTGCTTCTTATATTCCTCAGTCTAAGTGCTGAATGAATGAGTGAGTGAGTGAATGAATTCTCAGAAGAGAAGAAATGAAGGGTCGTATTAAATGCAGTGGTGAAAGACACAAAAGCTCTGAAGTAGAAATCGGACCAAAGGAGTTTTCTTCTCACCTGGCCTCCTGACAGTTGATTTCACTGGGCCTCAGTTAATCCCCCTGAGAAAGGGGAGAACTGACCACCTCCCACATTTCCTTAGTTGGCACACAGAAGGCACCAAGCCATTAGCTATGCCTCCCTCCTTAGAAAGATCTGGAAAAGAGAAGAGAGGCACCAGCAAGTGAGCAGGGCTGTGGGGATAGAGACCACCAGAGGACAGCTGCTTCCAAACTTGCTTTTTCACCTGCGGTTCCCCAAGAGAGTTTTGGAGGTGTGTAGTTTTAAGAAGGCACTAGAGGAGGATTTTTAAAATAAATGGCAACTACAAGATGATAGAATAAAGACATCTATATCTCCATCTCAAGTAATTTGTCCCAAATCAAGAATAAGAACAAAAAACCAAATTCCATCTTCAGTGACCTGGGTTTGCCAGATGTGAGGGTGGAAAGCAGGCAGAGAGTGGTAGGTAGGCTGACAGGAAGGGAATGGGGGTGGCACTGAAGGAAGCATCTTCTTTGTCCCCTAGAATTCTAGAAAGGTTCAGGGGCTAGAGGAACGAGGTACCACGGGAGGTGGACATGAAGTGTGGAGCCACAGGCAGGGATTATTCCAACCCTGTGAGAAGAGGGGATAGACCCAGCCAGGCCCAGTCTGTCTCATCTGGGCATCCCCCATTTGGCCTCCCCAGAATACTGCAGGCTGGCTCTGAAGGAGGTGAGCCAGAGACGCTCTTGTCTTGGGAATGCCAAGTGGAGAAGAGTGGGGATGAGGGACCACGCTAAAAACAGAAGTGAAATGCACTTCTGCACATGGTTACATAGCTCCAGACAGCCAGGAGCCAGGCTTGTGTTCCCTGTGAACGACAAGTTCATTCTCTTGAGAAACTGAGCTGCCCCCCGCCAAGACCTTCAATTACTAACATTATGGGGTTCCTAATGAAAAATCAGGATGGCCACCTGCTCCCCCAGCAGACAACCACCAAGGGGAGCCCGTCCACACACCTACGGCTGCCAATCAGCTTGTTAGTGTCACACTTAAATACGAATGGTTTACTCAAGATCATAAGTCAGTTCAGGGAAACCTTCAACGCCACAGAGAGACAGTAACCAAAACAAACTGAGAAGAGGAGCATTGGGGAAACTGAATTAACGCAGGCATGAGCAGACAATTAAAAAAATTATAATCGGTGTCCTCAGAGATGTGAGACTTGATCACATCCATGAAACATAATTAGGATGCCATGAAGAAGGAAAAATTGGAAAAACAATCTAGAAATGAAAAATGTGATAACACCCGAGAGGTCTCTCAACAGGGACAAGTTATAACACATCCATAACGTGGGACCCTACTCAGCAACCAAAAGGAACAAGCTATTGATACGGGCAGCAACCTGGGTGAATCTCCAGAGCATTACGCTTAGTGAAAAAAAGCCAATCCCCAAAGGTTATATACGCTATGACTCCATTTATATAGGATTCCTGACACGACAAAATTGAAGAAATGGGGAACAGAGTTATGGTTGCCAAGAATTAAGGAGGGCGTGGGAGCAGGACAGAAGTGGTCATAGCTATAAAAGGGCAACCGGAGGGATCCTCGTGGTGATGGGAATGCTCTGTATCTTGACTGTATCAGTGTCAAAATCCCGGTTGGGATATTGCCTTATAGTTTTGGAAGTTGCTACCGTTGGGGAGAACTGGGTCAAGGGTATACAGGATCTCCCTATGATTTCTTACAACTGCATGTGAGTTATCTATAATTATCTCAAAATAAAAAGTTTAATTAAAAAATAAAGTGTTGAAAGACATAGTCTTTTCAGCCCCACCACAGCCATTTTAAACGTGGGCCCTCTGAGACAGTGTTAGAATAGGCCTGTTACTTGGTGTTAGTGCCCCAGGGGCTGTACTGGCAGTGCTCACAATTAGAGTCTTTTTCCAGAGGCTTTCAGAGAATTCGCTGTGCTCTGCCAGAAACGTTGCGCTGGGCATTTTCTGTCCATGAATTTCTAATTGCTTCCCACTGGGTGGCTGGGGAAGGATGTACAGGTCGCTCCTGCCAAGGCTAAGAGGCCCAGGGAGGGGAGAGGAAGGGTGAGGAAGTCATTGCACCTCGGTGGAGGGGGTTATGAGGGGCTGACCTAAGTGGCTGGAGTCCCACAGGACTGAAGAAGCTGAGTGTCCCTTGTCCCTGGTGTGGGTACAGCCAAAGAGGAGTGGAGTGGGGGGAGGTGTGGCTGTAGTGGGTGAACCTGAGAGGAGAGATGCAACAGGTGTCCAAATGGAGGAGATCTTGGGGAGAGACCTTGAGCTTCACAGATGTCAGGGAATCAGAGTGTGGGAAATGGTGTGTGTGTGTGTGTGTGTGTGTGTGTGTGTGTGTGTGTGTGTGCGCGTGCATGTGTGGTGTCATCCACAGGCCAGGGTCTGGTATCCATAGCTAAATTCTATGAGCTCTCTGGGGTGAGAGGTAGAATGGGGGGACCATATCTGAAGGGATAAGGGTTTTGAAAGTACCCATTTGTGTAGCCTGTGGGTTATGGGAGCCCAGGGCCCCATCAACAGCAACCTCATCAAAACCCATCCTTGGGTTGTGGAAGTAGGTCACTGGATGGGCAGAAGATGGTGTAGATGGGGCAGGCAAGGAGCAGAGGCAGATGGTGAAGCCATAGGGCTGCCTCAAGGTGGGACCTCTAGCCAATAGTTTGGGCAGGTGTGCCTCCCTCTGGAATGTTCTCACATTTCCCCCCTCCAAGAAGGCGGGCATACCCAGGCTGTAAGCCCATACCGATCATAGTTTCAGAGCTAGGCCTGGATACCCACTCAAGCTGGGCCAATGCATTCTCCCTCCCAGGGATTTGATGCTTGGGACCGAGGGACACAGCAGCAGGGAGGCACAGTGGTGGAGGCATGTGTGGGACCCTTGCTGTTCAGTGTGTGGCATAGACCAGCAGCATCACCTGGGAGCTTTATGAATGCCCACCCCAGATCAGCTGAGTCTCTTTAACAGATCCCGTGACTCGTGTGCTCATTGAAACTGGAGAAGCTGCTCTAGAGAGAAGGTCCCCAGATACCTTTTGCCAGGAGGCCTGAGCTACCCTGTGTCTGCTGCTCTGGGAAGTTTGGTTCCACTCTCCCTCGGTTTCCAGTGGCCTCCACTGAATTGCCTTTTTCTGTCTGGCTAACTTGGTTTCTGTATTGTTTATGATCAAGAGAACCTCGCCAATGCACAGGGACAAGTCGGTGGGGACAGTGTAACTCAAGGGCAGGCTGACCCAGTTTGCCATACCAACTGAATTCCATCAACAGACAGTCAGTCCTCTGTATTCATAGATGCTTTGAGTCACGTTCAGTGAAAATCCCTCCCCCCCAAAATGAAAATGATTTTAGCCATTCATCCTTTAGGACAAAGTTATCTTCTTGGATTCTTTTCAAAGGGATCCTTTGCTGGGCTGGGCACAAGAGAAGTCATGGAGACTTCTCCATGTTCACATTTTGGCAAAGCCTGGCTCTGCTTCCCCAGGAAAGTCTTGTATTGAAGACCTTCATCCTTTCTCCTCTGACTAGTCCAGCCCGTGGTCACCTGTCCCTCCTCTGAGCCTCCAGAACAGAAGACCTTGACCCTTTGTGGGCCATGGATCCCTTTACAGAATAATGTTTTCAAATGCATAAAATAAAAGACAAAGGATTTCAAAGAAGCCAATTATATTGAAATACAGATATCAAAATATTTTAAAGGGTGAGCGACTTAATATATATGCTTCTTAATTAACATTAGTAAGATCTAGCGGCACTTCTAATAATCACTGTAATTTCAGAGTTGTGATGAGTAAGTGATTTGAGACATTTGCAGCAACTACACTGTGATAGGAAAACGTTTTGTAATTTTCTCTGGATGACAAAGTAACGGTTTCTGCTAATACCAGCGCAGTTTATTGCCTAATGCATGACTGATGAAAATGCTAAGTTTCAGCTTGAGTTTCATGAAAATAAAGATGTACTTTTTTTCCTGCCCAAGCTCATGGATCCCCTGAAGTATATCTAGGGACGGTTGGTGGACCTGAGGTTAAGAACTCTTGCCCTAGAAAGTACTTGGTCAGTAACATGTAATAAATTAATTATAGCCATTGAAATAATGTATTTTTAAAAATGCCAAAGAGGTGTGTATTAAAGTAAGATTCCAGGCCCCATCCCTTCTCCGCCTGCCTGCCTGCCCTTCACTGGGGTCTGCTTCTCTTCTACGTGGCATTGTCTTGGCCGAGTCCTGTGTTCGATGGACCTAAGTTTGTCTTCTCTTGGCCACTGGACCACCACCCCGACTTGAATGCACAGCAGAGGCTGGACCAAGAAGGACCACTCAATCAGCATGTGTTGACTCTGCCTGTGATGACTCTTTGAATGTCTATATTTTAAGATTCTGAGATTTTTGTTATCTACCCTGTTGATCCCCTCAGGTCTCTTTATGCAAAATTTGTCATTGGCATGTGTACCACTAGATGGCAGCAGCATCTCACAGAATCTCCTTTCCCAGCCCTTAGACGCCCATCCAAGGGCTATTTATTTTTTGAGTCAGTTCTATTTCTCTCCTGGAAAATCCAAGGTCACTACCCTCCTCACCTCCCCCGACCCATGTGGATTTCCCAGACAGAGTCGTCACTGCATTATTTTGCTCCTCCAGTGGGAACGCGGTGGGGAGAAGTGGAAGAGTGTGGGTAGGTAGGTAGACTGTCTAAGGTCAGTACAAAATGGTCTGATTGGTATGCATGGGGAATTCAGTTCCTACCAGCATTTACTGGGCACCCATTATGTGTCAGACCTAATGCTATGCTTCATTTACAGGATACACTGTCCCTGTCACAGATGTGTGGCCACGTCCTGAGAATGAAGGGGAAGAGTAGTTGTGGTCTTTGGGCGGGGAGGTTGGAGAACGGTTTAGAGTAGCAGTGGGAACCCGTGCTGGTCTGAGCAGTACTGCTCTCACTGAGCTGTGCAGTCCATTTGGAAAATGTAAGTTACAAGAAACTCTGATTGCAACGAAGCTGAAGAATGTATGTGGATGAAGCCTCGAAGGTGACATGCAAACATGAAGTCAGTAGCTGGGATGCAGTTGAAGGATGATGGTCTATATGAAATATTCTCTATACAAACTACTCTGTCACATTGCCATTATATAATTAAAAAAATAAAAACATTAAAGAACATATCATTGATGATCCTAGTGACCTCAAGCTAGCCCCAAACCTATTACACACGCTATTCTTAGATGAATCAGGCTTGGTGAGAAACCTTACAGTAGATTGTGTTTGGGTCACTGAACTTGACAAGGACACAGAACGTTTCCTTGTGGGGTCGGCAGCTTCGTTTGCTTCAAGGTGGAACAAAAGCCTTTTAATCTTCAAATCCAAGCAGCAAGCTGGCTGACATCAAACGCTTATGTGTGTTCCTGAGCAGCAGAGCCGAATCACAGGGTCTTTTTAATTGGAGGTGACTTGCCCTCCTTTCCACACGATCATTTACACGGGCAAAAAGATAAGCTGACTCCTCTTCAAATCTCCCGGCATCAAACGGCCACTAGAAGCCTTCTTCTAAAACATACACACACACACACACACACACACACACACACACACACACACCCCACCACCACCACCACCACCACCACCACACACACACAATAAAAACAACACCAAATCCATTCAAAAATGAATAAGAACTTGAAGAGAATGAAACTGCTCAGATTGAACTACTTTGGGAAAAGGCATTATTAACCTTTCCCCAAACAATGGAAGTGATGACCTGGCTGCAAAGAAGAGATGGTGGTGCTGTGGACCCAGTAAACTCTGAACAGGCCAAAGCAGTGTATGAAATCTAGGCTTTATCAGCCTTTGTGCCACTGTGCTTTCTTTTCCTAATACAAATGCCTTCTGAAAAATCTCCGCCCTATGGCAGCTCAGCCAAGGAGAAAAGGAATTTCCCCTCCGCTGCAGTCAGGATGGCTCTCCAGGGGAGCAAGGCCACCCAGAGGTTGCCACATCGTGAGGATGGAGGTGGAGAGGCATGGAGATTCATGGGAAGCAACCTGGATTTGGAAAACGGGGTAGATTGAAAGAGCCAAACCCCAAGGGAGAGACGGGAATGGGGGGAGCTCTGTCAGTGCCCTGCACCCTGGTCTTTATATCCTAACCTTAATCCTTAAGGTTTGATTCGAGCAAGCTCCTCAGATGTTACCAAAGCTGAGAAAATCCTCCTGCCACACTTCTCTTCAAAAAGTCTAAGAGGGACTTCCCTGGTGGTGCAGTGGTTAAGAATCTGCCTGCCAATGCAGGGGACACAGGTGTGAGCCCTGGTCCGGGAAGATCTCACATGGCGCAGAGCAGCTAAGCCCGTGCACCACAACTACTGAGCCTGTGCTCTAGAGCCCGTGCACCACAGCTACTGAGCGTGCATGCCACAACTACTGAACCCACACGCCTAGAGCCCGTGCTCCGCAACAAGAGAAGCCCCCACTCGCTGCAACTAGAGAAAGCCCGCGCGCAGCAACGAAGACCCAACACAGCCAAAAATAAACAAATATATTTTTTTAAAAAGTCTAAGAACGCTGAAACCCCAACAGAGGTGAGAAAGCTTTGCTTTTAGAAATGTTACTCATCCTTTAGCAACACAAGCACCAAAGAGAACTCAAACTGCTTTATTTATTGTCAGGCCTTGAGGAACAGGGCTCTACAGATCAGTTCAGACAGCAGTTTTGAACATCTCTCAAGAGCCAGCGTTGAACGGGGTCAGGATTCTAGGGGTTAGGTGGCCTCTCAGAGCCTCAGTTACCTCCTCTGTAAAGTGTGGGTAATCTAGTGCCTATTCCATAAGATTGTTGTGGAAATTAAGTGTCAAGTGTCTGCGGCATTTATTGATAACTGATGGATCAATGTGCTCCTTGGCATGGATTCATTCAACCACATCTGATGGATCTCTGAGGCCATACATAAAGATAAGTGAGACCCTATGAATGTATATACATCCACATATATTACATCGATTCTAAAATGTACATCTTCGTGTTTTCACATATTTGAATTTGGCAACCCTTCTTCTTTCTTGGTGGTAAGTGAAAATGGAATAATGCTGTGACTTAATGGTGTGACTACAATCAGTGAAATCTTAGAGTTGGTGAAAACCAGTAACAATCATACAGACAGAGTCATCAGCTCTCCACCATGATCCAGCCTCTAAACAACACTCAGAACAAGAATCCCAGTACAGGTGACTCAGGATGCTGTCTTCTCTCTCCTCTGTCAGCTCCCCTGCTGCCTTTGGAGCACAGGAGTGAGAGGGGCCTTTGGGTGACTGGACTCATCACCTCTGGGCAGCTGAAGGCTGGGCCATACCCAAACCCCAGTGCACATACAGGTCTGTGATTAGAATGCAGGCCCTTAGGCCCTGCCCTGGGGGATCTGGAAGTGGAGCCCCGGGTGGTTCAGCCATCCCTGGTCCCTCCCTGGTCCCAGGGGATTCTTTGCTGGAGGGGAACATCTCAGTTGTGGGCTCAGGAAAGGTTCTTTACCAAAAACCCTGAGTTTGCTTCCAGATGCTGCTCGTCCAGGAGCGTGCTGACGCTGGTGCATGCTGGTTAGTGTGAAATCAGCCACGGTGGGAGCATTTACACCAGAGCAATAGGCAAACCCACCAGCCGAGGCTTTTTAATTTTTTTTTCCTTCAGAGAGCCAGTTTACCAGCACACTCTATAACTTCTCCTGCTCTGGGTGACCTTGAGGGAGGAGGTCATGGAAAACCACTCTGAATGAGCCTGTCTTTCCATCTGAACGGGGATAATTATATTTCTCCCCTCATGGGGTTGTGGGGGAATAAATGCGTTCATGAGAAAGCATCACACCCAGGGCTAGGCTCCATCAATTTGCAGTTTATTCTTTTGCTCCAGAAATTTCCTATAATATTTTCTCTTTGGGAACATACCAGGGGGAGAATGAAGTGAAACGAACATTCTTCATGAGACAATTCAAATCTCCATGTGGGTAACTAGCATTTAACAGTAAGGATAATAGCAATCAACTTTATATGACTTTTTATATTTTAACCAACTGTATTTAATGCGGCACAGCCTCCCAGGGCAGACACTGCTCTCCCCATTCTTCAGATGAGGAAACCGAGCCTCCGAGAAGTGACTTATTCTGTGTCAGGTGGCTTGTAAGTGAAACAGGAACCACGACTTTTGACGTACTTTTTTTCTTCCCCATCACATTACAACAGAGCCTGTGGGAAGGGCCATGGGTGGACAGGGAGGTGAATGGCAGTAAAACAAACCAAACCCCCGAGCCCCACAAGGTTCCTGCCCAAAGCTGAAAGTTTAGTTGGAAAACCTGCCATCAGCGGATGGCTTAGTGAATTCACATACTCAACCATGGAGGGCGATGCAAGACCATCTCAGAACCTTCAAATGAACAAATCTGAACAGATGCTCCCCTGGACTGTGTTTTTCAACAGTGCCGTTGTTCTACTACCCTTGCTCCGGTGTTTGCAGGGGAAGCCGAGCTTGGGGCTGAGCGGCGGCCTTTCTCTTTCCCCTGGCTGCAGTTAGGCTCTTGGTTTTCTCCAAGACAAACATTAAATTCTTGAAAGCTGAGGCTGTCCACCCTGGGTGTAAGTACAGATGGTGATTTAGTCTTTGGTTTCTCCAAGTATGAACTTTATGGCCCAAGCTGCTTATTGACTTATGAGCTGATTAAAAGGAAGGGAGAAAACCTCTTCCAACTAAAGACACTCACCAGACCTTTCCAAAGTTTAAATAAAGTTGAAATTCAGCAGCAGTTTGGCTGCGGTTGAGGAAAGGGAATTTGAGTCAAGTTCAGAAGGTGTTCAGAAGGTGTTTAAGGGTCCAGCCCTGTGGGTGCAAGGAGCACAATGTCTTCCCTCAGAAAGGGAAAAAGTTGGCTTTCAACGTTGGTTGCCTCAGCCTTGGGCTTTGCTGAGAAATTAGAGGCAATTATTCAAATAATTCAGGAATCCAGAGAGAGCAGGGGGAACCCGGCCATCTAGCTTCTGGACATGGTACAACATGATGGTGACCATCAGCTGTCCTGATCATATCACCCCAGGGCCACCTGGGCACACAGCCCTCTGGGTCTCTCAGCTCTCATCTGTGGCTCAGTGAAGGGGTGGTTTTTTAGGAGCTGGGGCTAAATCTTACACACGATGTGTTTGGCCAATGCAGAGTTTTAACTTTTCTTCCCTTCCCTTCCAAAAATGTGTGTGCCGTTAGGAGGGAAATGCTGCTACGATTCATACTTCTCACTCTTTCCTGATTTTTACACCCACTTCACACACCCACAGAATAGGAGACTGGTAAGGGCTCTTTCAGCTTTAAAGATTCCATGATTAAGATATTCATGATTCATCCACATCTTGAAACACTGAAATCATTTTGTTGAAAAAAATTTGTTGATATGGAAAAATTATTCACAATGTAATGCTGTGTATAAATGATAATGCTGGTACTAGAAAGTCATGTACTGAAATGTGAACTCTGGAAATCTCTGGGCTTTGAGATGAAGGGTGATGTGCTTTTTATCTTTCTGCAGCAGATGATATCATAATTATTACTTTCTGAGTTCTGGGTGAATGGTAAGCTCTCTGAATGCAGGGTCCATGCTGATGTGTTTCTTGATGTGTCCATAGTGGCAAGAACGATTTTAGGGATACAGGAGCCACTGGCTGAATATTTGTTGAATGAATTAATGAATGCTTTTCTGGGTTGTATCAATAGAAATAGTACAATGAACATAAAATACTTTTATTTATTATTGAAGGGTAGGGGGAGCAATAAATGCTAATGAACAAAAATAAGATGTACTCTGATGAAATTTCATATTCTTAATATCTTCATTAGAAAACAAACAACAGCATCAACAAACCATAATGGAAAAGAATATAAAAAATAATGTATATATATGTATAACTGATCACTTTGCTGTACAGCAGAAATTAACACAACATTGTAAATCAACTATACTTTAATTAAAAAATAATTTTAAAAAGTAAAAAACACAAACAACAAAACATCAACAACCTACAGAAGTTTGAGTATTGGGTAAGTAAACAGCCCTGCTAAACAAGGCTTCTGCTGTCATGTCAGCTTCGGGAGGAGATATTGTCGAGTCCAGAGACACCAACCCCGCCAGCCCTGGAAAGTCTCTGAAGAGCGCGCAGAGTCTCCCCGAGAGTGTCAGCATGGACCCTGAGACCCCTTAGCCACCTCAGGGCTGATCGGCTGGCCGAGGGAAGGGGAGACGGCGAAACTGGGTGAGAGTTTGGGGCTTTGATAGTCACGTGAACTGGCTTTTTTTTTTTTGTTTTTTTGCGGTACGCGGGCCTCTCCCTGCTGTGGCCTCTCCCGTTGTGGAGCACAGGCTCCGGACACGCAGGCTCAGCGGCCATGGCTCACGGGCCCAGCCGCTCCGCGGCATGTGGGATCTTCCCGGACCGGGGCACGAACCCGCGTCCCCTGCATCAGCAGGTGGACTCTCAACCACTGCGCCACCAGGGAAGCCCGTGAACTGGATTTTGATTACAGAAAATAGGACTTTATTTATACCCATCAAATGGGTATCATTTGATGGGTATAAATAAATACCCATTCATTTATCATTTGATGGGTATAAATAAATACCCATCGCATCAAATGAATGGATTCCACCTGTTAGAGATAAGAACTGCTGTGTCCTTGAAGGAGCCGTGTTGCCGCCCGTGTCCCTGTTTCTACCAGCCCGCTGCCCCTCGCAGTCCTGGTGTCCGAGGTGGTCAGCAAACGTTTGTAAGAGGGATGAAAGGGGATCCTCAAGCAGCTGGGTGTGCTGCACACAGGACATTTGGCGAAGGTCAGAGGACTAAGAAAGCAGGGCCGAGAGCACGCATGCGTGTGTGATGACAGTAGGGGGCGGGGAGCAATGGTTGTGTGCATCGTTGGGAGCCCCCACACGGATTCAGCTTCTGGGCTTGGAATAAGTGCAGCTGATGCTCCCCAAGGTACCACATCCTGCACCCAGGCATCCTCCTAGGGTCTCTGTTGCCTGTGGGGTGTGGGGAGTCAGCCATACGCTTCATGTAAACGAGCCTGGGCACAAATGGTGTCCTATTTCTGGTCCCCCTTTCAGCCCACACTTGCTAAAAGCTTGCTGTTGATTCATTGATTGGCAGGGCGGGGTAAGGTCTATTTAGCTCTCAGCTTGGCTGTGTACCAGAATAACCCGGGTGGCTATCACAGCTCCCAGTGCCCAGGCTGCACCCTAGAACAATTACATCATCGGGGCGGGACCGTCAAGAAGACCTTTTAAAGACCCTCCCTTATGCCCATCCCCCACAATTGATACCAAGCAGCAGAGCCAGGTTGAGAGTCGGGAATATACTTGCGTTCCGGCTGCCTATCCTGGCCTAATCCTGGCCCTGGCTGACCCCTAAGCACTCTCTCAAAACACATATCTGGGGCTTAATGAGCAGGGGTGAGGCTGAGGTGATCCCCGCCATCTGTGAGGCTGCCTCTGGCTGTGGAAAATGTAACAGGGTCACCAGCAGCGTGGGCTGATTTCTCACAAGTGCAATTTATGAGGCAAAAATTTCTCTCTTCATAAAAATGTCCCATGTTCCTGTCATGGAGGGTAATTGAGGCTTTTAGCTTCTGTGTCACAGTCATCATCCATTTCTTTATGTGCCTGGTGGTATCGCCACGGGGAATTAAGTCATATTCTTGGTCAGTGAGTAACAGAGAGGCCATATGAAATGGACATCCAGGCAGGTGACTCAGCCGGAACCCGAGTCCCTGGAGAGCATCTCTTCCGGTCCCCGTCCCTCAGTTCGCTCAGACTATACCAAGGTGGGTGGGAAAATCTGGAACGGCTTCCACTTCCTCTTCTCTAAAAGGAGGTGACCGTGTTTACTTCCTGGGTCAACTGTGAGGGTTAAAAGAAGCAGTGAATGTGAAAAATCTGTGCGTAGCAGGTAATGGTTCATTTAAGCCGCCCGACTGCTGCTTCCATTTGCATCATCCTCCTTTTCCCCACAGGGCCCCAAACACACAAACACCATTTTACCTGCAGCAGGAGCTGAGAAATACTTGTGAGCTGAATTCCAAACAGCTGGAGGTTAGGATAATACTGTTAGGGGATTTTAGGCCCGTTCCCTTTACCTGCCAAGAAGCCCCGTCCTCTCTTCAGTGCCCACAGTCCAGACGCAGGGCTCGCCACCTCCTTGAGCCTGGAGCCCCCTAGTGGCAGGATGAAGTGCCCTTGTTACTCCTCAGGTCGCCTTCTCACCTCACCTGGGACGCTGTGAGGTAAGTAGACACAGGAACAAAATACCTATAATTCTTCCTCCTGACGGATGAAGAAACAGACTCAGAGAAACTAAGCTACTTGTCCAGGTCACATTCTTCTGTTCCAGTCATTTTCCCAGGCTTCGTGCCCAGCGATGATCCTGCCCTCTGGGCTTGGGGGTGAGGGCGCCCCCTGGGTTCTCCTGGGAGTGGAGTCTCAGAGAGAGAGAACTCTGGCATTGGGAGCCCCCTCCCCAGGGTCAGGGTACTGAACTGAGAAATCCAAGGACTGGAGATGGGGAAGCAGAGTGCCTGGGAAGAGGAAGGATGGGGCATGAGGACCTGGGGTTGGTCCAGGCCGGGTCTGCTGCTTCAGTGCAGCAAAGGCACCAACTCACCAGGAAAAAATGGCCACCTGCTGACTGACCAGCGGGTTTGTCCTCTGGAAAGAGCCCTGCAGTGGAGCTAGAGACGCTTACATTGTGACTCCAGGTCTGAACCTGCTAGGACGGTGATCTCAGGATACGGCAGCAGGCGTGTCAGGGAGAGTGTGTGAGAGGTGCTGAGGGCTCCTAGTCCTGGTTCTCTGGTCACCAGCGTGTGGTCTTGGGCCCAGCTAAACTCTCTAGGCCTCAGTGTTCCGCTCTCTAAAGTGTGCATAATAGTATCTATCTCAGTGGGCTGTTATGAGGATTAATTGCGTTAACACAAAAAAAGCTCTCATAAAGTTCCTGGCCCAGAGCAAACACTATGTTCGCGTCTGCTATCATCCTAAAGTGTCCTTGAAGGCACCAACACACAGCAGGTACTCCAAGCTCAGTGAATCTGAATTTATTGGTCTTTTTCCAGAGAGCAGAGGACAGAATGGAGGGCAGGGGAGGGACTTCCCCCACTACACCCACATCCACACACATCTACCAGAATGCCCGTATCGAGAGTCATAAAAATGTTCACACTCATTGAGTCCTTATCCCATTCTTGTGAATTCACTCTAAGGAAATAATTCAGAGGCAGAAAATTGCTCTGGTCCCAAGAGGTTGTAGTAGCATTACTTCTAATACAGCAACACCAGAATGTCCTAAATGAGCGATGACCTGGGGCTGATGAGTAAATTATGGTAAAATGTTATATTATGCAGCCATTCAAATGATAACCAGAATGAGATTGTAAAAAAAGGTAACACTATTTCTGAAATAACATTAAGTAATAAAAGAATTTAAAATGTGTAAGTCTGTAGAACTATGTTAAAAATCAGGTGGAAAGGTATCTAATGGAAAGAACATTTTTATGACTCTAGATTCACCTTGGTATCATTGACCTCTAAAGGAACCAAGCCTATTTATTAGTTACCCATAAATGTATGCATTCTTTGTTTTGTTTAGTTAGTTATCCATCCACCCTTCCATCTATCCACCCATCCATCCATCCATCCACCCACCCATCCACCCATCCACCCATCCATCTATCTACCCGTCCACCCATCCACCCATCCATCCATCCATCCATCCATCCATCCAATGTATACTGCATATCCTCTAAACCTTAAATACATTTCAGAAGTCCCAAACGAGCGTGCATTCTGGTAGATGTGTGTGGATGTGGGTGTAGTGGGGGAAGTCCCTCCCCTGCTCTCCATCCTGTCCCCCAGTTTCTACCCTTTTCCTGGATCAGCCCCTGCTGCTGCCCTGGCTCCCCCTGAGCCATATGTTCCCAGGCTCTTCCTCCCTCCACCCCCACCCCACCCTTCCGCTGCCCTCAGCTGACTCCCTCGTTGATGCTGGCAGTTCTGTCTTCCTCAGCTTCCCTTTACTTATTTTGGAAGACCTGGCCATTTCACTACAGCCGCTGGAGTCATTTGGTTCCAGCTGTTTCCCCAGGGCTTGGCTGGTCGAGGGTCTATGCCAGAGACAGCCAGCCTGAGTCGAGGGAGGTCAGGTCCCTGGGGGCGAAGGAGGCCAGCAGTAGCTCTAGGACATCCTCAAAAGCCAGTGGCCTATTGTGGGAGAATTGACTGTGGGTGAACTTGGCCCCAGCCTTTCTTCACGGCCTTAGAAGGTCACAGGATGTTTTTGAGATGCTCTGCTCCCTCCTGCCTACAGCCAGGTTGTCATAGTGTGTGTGTGTGTGTGTGTGTGTGTGTGTGTGTGTGTGTGTGTGTGTGTGTGTTTCTGGGGACATTGGGAAACACTGGAGGGGACTCTTTTCTCCAAGAGAATCTTGACAATGAATTTTTTAAAAAATTAAAACCCCTTTCTGTTTCTTTATTAAATAAGTAAAACATTGCTGTGATAGAAAGTACAAATAAGCAAGAAAAAAATTCATCTCCGATTCCACCACCTAGCAGTGGCCGTGCGAACACAGGGTGTAGACCCTTTGAAGTGTGGCTAAAGTGTGGCTTGGAAGGCATGAGGCTGGAAGGTGTGGATTAAGGCCAGATTATTTTGTGTCACCAGGATCTATACGGAGAAAGGTCATAGGCCTTTTTGTCATACCTGGGATCAAAGCCTAATTTTGTCCACTTCCTAGTTGTGTGACCTTGGACAAGTCACTCAACTTCTCTGAACCTTTACTTGCTCATCTGTAAGATGGGAACAATAGTATCTACCTCATGGGGTTAAATGAGAGTGAACCTGTCTCATGCCTGGCACATGGTAGAAGCTGTTCAGTAATGTCAGTCCCTCCCCAGCGGCTTTGGATCGTCCCTTGTGAAGCTGTATTTTAAGCAAGGGAGGGGAAAATTTATTTATGACTGATTGATTTTTTGATAATCATTTGCAGGCTCATAGGACCCAGTGCTGGTGAGGCGTGAGGGGATGTACAGGCTGCTGGAGAGGGGGGTTTCACTGATACAATCTTTCCTTGGAGAGAGGTAGGTGATATGCCTCGAAACAGTTGAAAACCCCAATGCCTACCCCGTAGTCCAGCGATGCTACTTAAATAACTATCTGATGGAGATGATCACTCAAGATGCATGTACAATGGCATTCTTTCATGATGTTGTTTTCCATGTTAAAATGACAAATAAGCTAACTATCAAACAACAAGTCACATGCATCTAACCCTGACACGTCCGTACAACGGAAATACTCCCAGTAATGAATGAAGTTTTAAGTCTAGGTTTATTAACATGAAAAAATGTTTGTGATATGCTGTTGAATGAAAATAACAAAATAATGGGTGTACAGTTTGGTCTCATATTTGTAAAAACTTATACTTGTATCCACATTTGTATGGAAAATGGTTGGGGTGATTTCTAAGGCCCTCATCTTTGGTTTAAGACACCCTCTACTCCTTAAACTGAGTTCCCTGAGGCCAGCTCCAGGGGGCGTTAGTTCCTGGTAGCCACCCTCTACTCCTTAAACTGAGTTCCCTGAGGCCAGCTCCAGGGGACGTTAGTTCCTGGTAGCCAAACACATCCCAACCAGTTCAGAAACAAGCTCTTCTCTTTGCAGGGTTCGTGTTCTTCAGAATGCTCCCTGTATCAGAAAACACGCACCTCCTGCTTCGGTTTCCCCAGGTTGGGGTCGGAGAGGCATGTAGAGACCATCTGCTCTCAGCCCTGTCAGCCCAGGTGAATTCAGGCTTCCACAGAGGCAAGAGAGGCTCTGTTCATTAACTGTGTAGGGAACAGCGGGGGTCAAGGTCAACACTGGACTTGGGACATTGGCCCAAAATTATTTAAGGAGCATACATTATGTGTAACGCACCGTGCCAAGTGTGCAAAGATGAAGGAGCCACAGCTGCTGCCCTTAAGGAGCTCAGTCTGGGAGAGGAAACAAACACCAACCTCGATGTGACCGGTGAGAGGGGAGAGGTGAGCCAGAGGAGGAAGGGGTGCCCTGCTTAGGGGAGCAGGGAGTGGTACTTCCCCACTGCACCCCCAAGGGATGCTTCCAAAGGCTGGGGCTGTACAGCCTTGACCCTGTTATCTTTAAGGCACAAGCTTGCGATTGAAGGGCCGTCATTTTTACCCCAGATGTGTTAGGAATAGTGATTTTCCAGGTGTATGTATGCTGCCCCATGTGCGCACACACACACACGTATGCACACACAGGCACGCACACACTCAAACTCACAAGCCCAAAGGGGAATGAGAAAAGTCAACTTCCCCTGCAGTCTGACTGATCTCTCCAAGGATCGTCCGCACAAACAATGCAGGGGTGACTCATCGCCTGTGACTCACAGCGCTGCGGGGCTAAGGTCCCGCCGGCACAGGGCAAACATCTCATTATTTGTCCTTTCTGTCCTCTGAGATGGAGGGTCCCCCAGCCTGGCCTCCACCTCCAGACCAAGTGAGTCTGGTGGGGGGGGGACAGCTCATTAACGTAGGAAGTGGGGGGACAGCTCATTAAAGTAGGAAGTTTCCTGGAGAAACTCACCCGGTCTGGGCAATGGGGGTCATGGGAGGGGGTGTTACTTTACAAAAGGATTTACAGAAGATGTATTTCAACACAGCATTCCCCACTGGGCATTCAGAACAGGGTATGATTTCCCAAAAAACCCAATTTCCTGGCACCTTTTCAGGAATCCACTGATTGTGCAAAGTGAGGTTGGAGTGTTGGGGGTGAGGAATATGGGGGGCGGTGCGGGGAGCAGAAATTCCCAGTTGAAAAGTCAGAAGGGGCCTTGGACCATTGGGGCCACTTCCTCCCACCACCCTGATCCCCTGTCATCATCTTTACCCCCCTCAGGCTGCGCCCCCCCCCCATCATCTGGCCCTGCGCTCAGGGCTGGAGACTGAGAGGAGAGGCTGTCCTGATCCCTGATGGCAGCTTGATTCTCTTCAGCCGCTCCTGAGAACACTGGGCCAGAGGATCAGATTCCTTCCCCTGCCACCAGTGTTTATCGAGCATTCACTGTGGATCTCCCACGCTCTAGGGTAATGGGAGAGGGGGGGAGGGGAGATGCAAGAGGCCAGCTATTTAGCCAAGAGTCCCATGTGGTGTGCTTAGGGAAGGGGGGCTTTAAATTCTTATCCTGGGGTGGAGGTGTACAGAAAGACTGCCATTTGGGGGCCAGTTCAGTGGAGATGTTGCTGCATTCTAGAGCAGGCTTCCACAGTTCTGGGCAACCAGATACCCACATCAGTAGGTCAGTACTTGGGGATGTCCCCGTTTGGAGGAGACGGGACCTTTACCTTTGAGATAACCATAGGTAATGCTTTCAGGGCATCCCTGGTCTGAAAGGGAAGATGGAATTTCTCCCCTTCCTGTTTCCCATCCTTCATAGCAATGAATTAACATTGGCAACAGGAACTCAAGGTGGGCAGAGGACTCTGGGACTTGCATTCATCTCACTGGGGCTACTCACAAGAAGCCTTAAATGTGACCTTATCTGTCAGATTGTTGCAAGGAATAAATGAGTCCTTTGATGAGAGAGTGCTAAATAACAAAACCCACATTAATTACAGATCATTTGAAAACCAGGGCCTACAGATGTGTTAGCTGGAAGTCAAGGCCCTAAAGGTGTTCTAAATACTGGACCTTTCCCTCCCTCTAGAGGGGTTGCCCCGGGAACAGGCAGTCTCCTGCAGGGCCAGCTTGGGGGAGGAAACAGGACCACAGGGCAGAGGAATAAAGAGGTGAGGAATTTATTAAAAAAGGCAGCGGGACTGTTGTGCTGGGGTTAGGGAGGGTTGGGAGCGGGTGCAGAGGAAGCCTGGGAATTGGGAAAGAGAAAAGGGTACAGTGCCTCCTAGGGTGAAGTTGATGGAAGGGGGCCCAGTACGTGTCCTAGGGTGGGAAGCGATGGAACAAATTTATGGTATCAGGGGTAGAAATCTGGTATATTGACCCATGAGGACTGTGGCAGGAGACTGAACTTGTATAGCAATGTGTACATTTCAGAAACACACGGACACAGAAAAGAGATGGAGAACATGAAAGCCTGGGGCAGAAGGCTGACCTCCTCAGCCTCAGGACCAGGGGTACCCCTGCCCCTCTGCCCAGAGACAGGCTCAGAAAAGTCATGGGGGTCTGTGGATGTGGCAATTGGGAAGGTGGGGCTGGCACGGGGAGAGGGGTTGGCCTGAGGAACAGGGAGGGGGATCCAGGCTTTGGAAGTGAGGTCCACAGTCTCTCTGTAGACCCGACGCAAGGGCCAGGCTTTGCTCTTCCCCCACTCACCCCCGCCACCGCCAATGAACCGTACACTCTGCCTCAGGGTGGTGCCCATTGAGGGAGAAGGAATATGACAGCCTCTGCCCGAAAAAATGTCCCCTACCTTATCTCTCCCAGTCAGCATCCTGGCCTTGGACCTGGCCAGGAAGGGGGCTGGTCTTCACCCCTGTGTAGAGCCCCTGGTGGGCCAAAGACCAGGACCCCAGGGCTCAGGCTTCACAAAGGAGCACCAAGGCACATGATAACAATAATAGCTCTTCATCGCTATCCAGCGCTTGGCTCTGCTCTACGTATTGATACTTTGCAGCTGGGAGTCCTCACCAAAGCCCTGCTATTACCGCCCCCATTTTACAGATGTGAACGCAGGCACACAGAGGTGAAGGGACTTGCCCGAGGTCACAGGGCAGAAGGGGAGCAGCTGGATTCCAAGCCTGACAATCCCACTCGCTTGGGCCTGTTCTCCAACCTCCACCCCAGCTGGTCTGACGGTACACTTCCCCTTAGAGTGTCCTGACTTGCAACAGATGCTGCCAAACTCAGGCTGGGTGCCGCGGGGGCCTCTGGGATCTGTGTCCCAGGCTCAGGAGGGGAGGGCCAGCCGGGCAGAGGGACCTTTGGGGGTCCGAAGGGTGGACAGGGCATGGGCCCAAGGCGGGGTGGGGTGGCGAATGGGGGAAGCTGGGTTAAACCTACAGCAAATGCAGGCCAGTTTGGTCTATAAACAAATAAAAGTGAGCCACAGTGGGGCAGACACATGTCCTGGAGACAGCCCTGCTTTCGTTTGGCGTGTGTGTGTTCTGAGTGAATTGCCAAAACACTGAGCCGGGCTGGTGGAGGGTGGGCTCTGCGCTGCTCCTGACGGACGCCCAGCCGGGCCCCTGTAGCCCACAGTGTCAGAGACAGCTGAACACGCTGTAAGCTCCAAAGAAGAAAAAATTCCCCTAGCCGGCTGGAGTGAGGGTGCTGGGAGGGGGAGGGGAGGAGCCCCTCAAACTCAGGCAGGTGCTGCTCTTCAGAGAGGACACAGGGTGTCTTCTGGGACTTGGCCGAGGAAGCCGCAGAGTTGGGCTCCAGGCCCAGCCCTGCCCCTGCCCCTGCCCCTGGGGGACATAGGGCTGGTCGCAGCCCCTCTGAGCACATCAGTCCCTGGGAACACAGACTCTTGCTCTTGGCAGGATTATTCTTATCACTGGGACACCTTCCTGGGAGCCCTGCTTGAGCATCTAGGCTCCTGCTGTCTTCTGTGAGCAGGGGCACCCCTGACACCCTTGTCTAAAAAGGAGTTTCTCAGCCTCAGCACTACTGACTTTGGGGGCTGGATAATTCTTTGTTGTGAGGGCCCAGCCTATGCATTTCAGGATGTGCAGCAGCACATCCACCTTCTACCTGTTAGATGCCAGTAGCACCCCCTGTCCCTTCAACCCAAAATGTCTCAGGACTCTGACAAATTGTCCCCATTGAAAACCACAGGTCTAAGGGGAGGGCTCAGGTCCAGAGGAGCCTTGGGACTGGCAGTTGCTGGACTGGTGGGACTTTGGGTGGGTCCCTTCATCTCTCCCCAGTCCTCGAATTTCTGCCCCTTGTCATGGGAACCAGAACTCTGGGCCTTGAGACAGAGGAAGGTGGGAGGTTGTTTGGGACCCAGAAAGGTGTTTTAAGTTGGGCTGGCCAGGCTAGGGTCACAGACTCCACCACACCCCCACCCGGAGAGCACGAGGAGAGAGGCACGTCACGTGGTCAGGGAAGGTGGCTGGGAGCCCAGGTTTTGTTTCCTTTGAGAACAGCTTCACTGGGTGTGCAAAAATCATGCCCGCCTATAGCATGAAACACACCTAACTGGTTTCTGGACCTTCTTCCTCCCAGCCACTTCTGATGGTTTCTGCTCCTGCTGCCTCCCTCCCCTGGGTGGCTGTTGATTCCATGCCCACCATACCGTGTCCGGTCCTCCTTGCTTCTTACTGGGCTGTTGCAATAGCTCCCAGTAGCTTTCCCTGCCTCCACTCTCCCCTCATCCACCCTCGCCCATGATCTGCCCTCCACACTATAGTGTTTTTTTCTGAGAAACAGATCTTCATATCATCTTCTGTCTAAACCCTTCAATGGCTCCCTGCGGCCCTCAGGATAAAGCTCAAGGTCTTCAGGCTGCCCACTAGGCCTTTCCCTTTGCCCCCACTCACAGCCTCACCCTCATCCCTGGTGTTCCCCTCCGCTTCACATTCATCCCATTTTAGACCCTTGCAGTTCTCCCCTATGCCACGCTGTTTCATACCCTGTGCATTTGCACATTCTATTCCTTCTGCCTAGAGTATTTTTTTTAGAGGTTTTTTTTTTTTTTTTGCGGTACGCAGGCCTCTCACTGTTGTGGCCTCCCGTTGCGGAGCACAGGCTCCGGACGCGCAGGCTCAGTGGCCATGGCTCACGAGCCCAGCCGCTCCGCGGCACGTGGGATCCTCCCAGACCGGGGCACGAACCCGTGTCCCCTGCATCGGCAGGCGAACTCTCAACCACTGCGCCACCAGGGAAGCCCTTAGAATGTTTTTGTGCTTTAGTTTATTGAACTCCTATTCACCCTTTAAAACCCAGTTTAGGACCCATCTCCTCTGTGAAACTTTCCCTGACCTCCCTGACTGAGCTCTTTGTTTCCTTCCCTGACCTGCTCTCTTACCCTATGTCAGCGAGCTTTTATTGACTGTCTCCCCTACTAGACTAAGAACTCCTGGAGGGGAGTTCCTTAAGCTCAATGATGCCCAGCCCCGAGACAGGCACATGGCATGGCCCAGTCAATGTTTGTTGAGTGGAATTTAATTCGGAGGCAGAGGGAGATTCAGCCCCTGTTAGCAAGGCAGAAGCCTCTCCCCTAGAAGGTCCAGACATGCCAAGAGAGAAAGGCTGCCTTTCTTCCCATGGGAGCTTTGAGCTTATAAACCAATTTAGGAATACACGGCAAGCCATTAATGTGGCCCCCCTGGTTCCGAAAGAGGAATCTAGAACCTTGAAGTTGAAAGGTGGCTCCGAGATCTAGCATTCTTGTTTACAGGCAAGGAAACGGAGGCGCAAAGAAGTGACGTCCCTCTTCCGTAGCACATCAACTGGGAGGAGAATGCAGTCCCTGCAGTCCCAGTTTGGGGACTGTGACCGCTCTGAGTAGCCCTGAGTGACTCGCTATGGGGTGAGGCTCAGCCTCTGCACAGTGGGAACGGCCCCCGCCCCCCAGGGAGTCAGGGTGGGCGTCCTGCAGCCCGTGCCACACGGCAGACCTTCACAGGGGCCAGTCTCCTCTCCTGCTCCGTGTGGGGAAGGTGCCAGCGCAGAGGCCGGGCAGTTCAGAATCGGGAAGTCTGTGGGAGGCGACGGGCCAGGATTTACAACAGGAACTGCTGTTTCCTGAGAACACTGTGTTCCCAGGGGCCTCTCCTCTGCTCCCTTCAGAACCCTATCCACTCCACCCCACCTCAGCCAGTCGCCCATTACTGCAGGTTCAGCCTCTGCTTCCGAACCTGCAGCCTCCCTCCTGAGGACCCCACCCACCCACCTTCCCACTGGCCGGCTGGACCTTGGCCTTGGCTATCCCATCGTCACCCCAAAGGCCTGAAACCTGCTCTGGTGTGAGTGACACAGGGCAGTTTGTCAGAGCTGCCTTGGTGTCGTGAGAGCTTGTGTTATGGGACCAGAACAGGGCACAAGACACAGGCTCCCTCCCCAGCTCTCGGTCACCGCTGCTCCCCGTCTCCCCCCTCATTTACTCCCCTACCCCCAGTGTCTTCATTTCTCTTGCACTTGTCCCCCTTGCTAAGTTAAGTGCCACTGGGTTGCAGGTCGCATGTCAGGGAAGTACATGGGCTTTTAGGCTGCCAGACTTCCAGGAGCCGGAGACACAGCTTTTTATCTGCAGAGGCTCAAAGACATAGCCCACCTTCCTGTTTCTTTCTCGCTTTCTTTTTTCAGTATAGCTGCCACCTCCCGCTGTCGATGTCACAGTGAGACTGAGGTGGCCATAAGATGGATGTCAGATCAGAGAACTCAGAAGTACCCAGACCTTTCCCATCCTCCCAGCCCCTCTCAGAAAAAGGTCAAGCAAAGTAACAGGATACTTTGTTACTAGCTGGGACCTTGACCCTAAACCTAGGAACCAACACAGGACTACCTTTTTCCTCAGAATCGGGGCCCAGAGCCTTGGACCAAAGGGCCTCTTAACCCCACAAGGCCACACCTGGGTCTCAGGGAAGCAGAGGCCAGCACAGAAGCAGCAGGGGCCGGACATGTGGGCCTGCATGGCCCAGGTGGCCTTCCTGGGATCAGACTCAGGTTCACATTTTCTGAATGGAGCAGGCTTGGGGTGGGGCCGGAAGAGCCATCTAGGGCTACTTGCAACAAGTGGGGAGAGAGAGACGCATGGAGAAACATCTGTTCTAAGGGAAAGCGACCCCTGGGCCTTTCGTCTCTAGACTCAGCCCCCAGCTGGGCACCGCTCTGTCTTGGCCTGCAAGGGGCCACACCCTAGTGCACAGTGACCCCACCCACTAGCCCATAGGCCCCATCGACATCCTTGAATTGGCCCAGGAGGGCGGTGGGAAGGGACAGAGAGAATTTTTTTCCTCTCCAGGCTGAGGGCCACACCTGCACCTCCCTGCCCTGACATGCCTGGCTTTCTCTTTTTTTTTTTTTTTTTCAGCCTGCTTCCATGCAGTGACCCTGGGCCATTCTCCTTTTATCAAGTTTCCCAGGATCGCTGTGGAGCATCGGGTGGCAGACAACAAAAGTCACAGACGTGGGAGGTGGTGAGTGTTTTCCAGACCCTGCCTTCTTTTCTCAGGAGCCCCAGGATGCCTGTTGATCTCTGGGATTGTGGCATTGTTTCCTAATTGGGTGACGTCCCTTTCCCACATCTCAGATTTCTCCAGTTGCCCCCAAATCCTCCAAAAACATCCCTCGGATAAAATGGAGTTGCAAGGCAGTTGCTGTAGTGAAAAAGTGGACCCGGCCAGATCTGGGATGCAATCTCTGTTTTCCCACTTTCTGGCTGTGAGAACTTGGACCAGTTCCTAGCCCCTCGGACTTGGGTTTGCTCAACTGCAGGATGGGGGTGCTGTCTTCCAGGGAGGCTGTGAGGACCACTGGGATCCCACTCAGAGACAACCTGCATCGTGCCCGGTGGTACCCAACAGTCGCTCTGGATTAGCAAATAAATACCCATGATGGTAAGGATAAAAAAGGAACATTGAGAGGACACTGACTACGTGCCAGATACTACGCTAAGGACTTAAATCTAATCCTTTTTAATCCAAGAATAGCTCTATGGGGTAGGTTCTATCATTATTCCCATTTTACAGAAGGAACTTGGGATACAGAGAGGTAAGTAACTTGCTGAAGAAGAGACCTGGACTCAGAGTGGTTACTTTAGGAAGAGGCAGCAAAAGGGGCAGAAGTGAGGCTGGGGTACTGATCAAACATGGCCCAGGGTTTTTTCTGTTCTTAAAGATGGGAACCCTCTGAAACATATGGTAAAGATCTCATTAGGGAGGTACCAGCCCCCTTGACTGCAGACGCTGCTCTCTGAGCCATCCCAGGTGGCTGTTTGGTGGGGAGAGCCGCCTTTCCTGTCTTTTCGGGTCTCTGTTGAAAGACATCACCTAAGCTCTTGCCCCACCTCTGATGTATCTGGGGATGGCGGGGGGTGGGGCGGGTGGGGAGCAGGGCCTGGTATCTCAGAATGTGGAGGGAAGGGTCCTCCGCAGCACTCATGCTGGGGATTTGAGCCGGGAGCTGGGAGGGCAACGCTGCTGACTTGCAAAAGATATCTGCTGGCATGTGGACTGCGTGAAGGAAAGCTTGTAATTGTAGCCATAAATCAAGTGCAGACAGAGGAAAAACTGTCAGACTTTGGGGAGTTGTTTTGTACGGAAGAGGTGGGAAAATGCAGCTGTGGTGTGAGAGCTGGGCTGGCTGGATGCTGGCAGAGGTGGGACTCACGGGGTCACCATGGAGCGGAGGGGGGACCCCTGCTCCAGAAAGCTATTGCTGCAGCCCTCACTTGCAGGATGACGAGAGAACGAGGCCTTTCGTCATGGGAGCTGTCCTGGGGGACAGCTGTGAACAAGCCCAGCGTATCTTTAGCCCTCTTGTTCTCCTCTCTGTGGATCTGTGTTCTGGCCGGGCCACTTATAGCTCTGTGCCCTTTGGCAAGATGCTTAAAGGGAAATGACTGTAAGTATTTGGTGCCTGCTATGTGCCAACTCCTGGAATTGGCCTCAGCTGGCGTGTAGCTTCTTCCTCAGTAATAGCACCTGACTTAATCCAAGCACCCACTCTCCCCCAGCCAGCCTCGTGCCTCAGCCCAGGCTGGGCCTATCTTTAGCTTCACAAGTTGGGTCCCGATTGGTTCAAGCCAATCATGAAGGGTCCATTCCTCTTGTCTGTGATTGGCTTAGGCATGGACATGTGACCCCATTCTGGCCAATGAGATGTAAGGGGGAAGTCTATTAGGGGTGCTTCAGAAGAAGGTTTCTCATTCTCATAGGAGGAGATCCCTCTTACGCCTCTGGATATCGTGCCTGGAACCACTGTAAGCACGTAGTTACCAGCCCGAGGCTCACAAGAGCACCAAGGATAGCCGAGCAGAAATGTGGAAAGAACCTGGGTCCTTTGTGATGACATTGAGCTGCTAAATTAACCCTTGCCGGAGCCAGCCTAGCTTGTGATTTCTTGTTATGTGAGATGGTTTAAGCCACTTGGAGTTGGGTTTCCTGCTAAAGGTAGTTATGTGTCCCTACCACTTCTTGCTTCACTGAAAAATGGGTAGAAGTATGTTCTCTTCCCCATGTTGGAGGGTCCCTAGCTGGGTCGTTTGGTCCCTGTGGTGTCATTCTTAGCTTTTCATGTGACAAGTCACTCCCTCAGGTGCAAACATATCCCTAGGGTGTCAAGTTGGGTGGCTTCAAGTAACAACCACTTTGCCCCTGCAACTCTCAAGCCATTTTGCTAGACAGTGCTCATTACGGCAGGTGTATTCTCTTAGGCAGACATAAACTGATCTTAGGAAGTGCCTGTTCCATAAACGTCCCTCACATAGTACGTGCTATTAATTAGAATTATGAGATATCTTATATTGCAAGCTTGCGTTGGGCGATCTTGGTGATTATTAAGCACCCACTGTCTAGTATTAGTATCGGAATGTCTTGCGTTTTCTGAATGTATATGAAATGGGGACTGAAAACTCCACAGATGCCTGTTGGAGATCTCTGGCTTTCTAACAAGGGATAATGTCAGAACTGCCCCCACCTGCGTCTCCCTGCTCAGCGCTTTGCCTGGAGGGAGAAGCTGATTATTGTAGGACCATCAATTCTTTCTGGTGTCAAGAAGAGGAAGATTAAAGGCCTACATCTCCCCCTCCCCCAACACCTCTAAGCCAGACAGCTGGGGCCATTCCAGTGCTGGGGGTGGCCAGGCAGTGGTTAGGGAGGAGTCCACTCCCCCCTGAGAGGACTCCCAGCCCATGCCCCATATTTGACTAATGTGTCCTAAACATGTAGACCTCTGCTTAATATCTTGGGGGTCAAGTACTCAAGTCAAGCAAACCCCAGGTTGGACTCAGAAGACTGGAGCTGTTCCTACTGTTACCCATAGTTCATCCCTCCTGTGGAGATCTGTAAATCCCTGGTTGAATCTGTGGGTCGATACTAAGGAGGGGAAGGGATGGGGAGTGGGGGGAGGGGCAGGGCTGCAGGACCTCTGAGCCCAGCTGAGCCCCAGTGAGGTAAGAAAGAGCTGGTCTCTCCAGGGACAACCTCCACAGGCTGGGGACAGAGGTGGACCTCAGCCAGTAGGAGGCAGGGAGCTCCTTTGGACTTCACAGGACCAGTTGTGTCGTCTTCAGGTGGGCCTCTTCTTATTCTTTTGGAAGCGGTGAGTACCTTTCTGGCTACCTTCAGCTACAAGGAAACTGAGCCAGTGACTCAGAGAGCAGCCCCTGAATCTACTGGGGTTCAAATCCTGGCTGTGTCATTGCTGTATGCCTGACTGCATGCTGGGTACATGACCACTCTGTCCCGCTTGTCTCAGGCTCACAACGGGAGAACCACAGCCTCCCGCTCCCCCTCACCCACCCCCAGGGAATGATCAGGAGTGTTATAAGAGGTGAGACGCGGAGAGCTCTCAGGTCAGCACGTGGTGGTGCCCTGCAGATGGGAGGGCACCGTGAACTCCGGCCATCCAGAAATGGAGCCGTCCAGCTGTGTTCCCTCCCAGAGGCCTCTGTAATCTGGTTGTAATCTCCCCGTTTGTCAGAAACGTCTGTATGCCACACACTCTGAGCCCCAGTCCTGATTTTCATGCAGCCCTCACTTTGGCTTGGTGAGGTTGGTGATCCTGTGTTGTTGGTTTCCTCTTATCGATTCCTGTAACTTAAGGAGACTCGGGGAGCAGCTGAGTACATGTCAGCTCTGGGTAAGACAGGTATATTCTCAGAACCCCTCCACCTGGCCCAGCCTGAGGTCCCCAGGAGGAGAACCCATAAGGACAGTCGGCATCTTCTAATCTGGAAAACCCAGGCTTGCGGGGCTAGGGGCTGAGCCAGGGAAGGGGCTGGCAGGGAGGGCAGGCTGGTGAGCAGTCCTGGGACTCTGACACGAGGGCTCCAGCGTGGAGAGGGAGAAGGGCTGGGGTGGGCAGCTGGCAGCCTGGCCTGTCCCACCCAGTAGGGAGGACACACATGGTGCTCAGAGACCTAAGGTGGGGACACCGGACCAAGTCTAGAATGGCAGCTCCCCAGGGACTCTGGGGGCAGAAGTGAGGGGTGAGGGGCATTTAGGGCAGCTCCTCTCTGAACTGTGCCCTGGGTGTGCCCCATGTTGAGATGGAGTCCAGGGCTGGGGAATCAACTGTCCTATGCAAGAAGGGGGCTCTCATGCACAAAATACCTGGACACCTTTCTTCCAGTGGTGCTTATAATATTTCAAGGGAGTTGCCTGCCCTCATCCACTATACACCTGCCCCTGCAGCCTCCCTGCCCCCTAATAGCTGTCCCCCAAGCTAGACTGAGCTGCTTCTTCTGAAAAGTCTGCCTCTGGATTTTCTCTTTTTAGGCTGAAAAACCTAACCATATTGGTAAAGAAAAGTTTGACAAAAAAGTCAGCCACCATCTTGCCAAACATCATTTTTTTCTGTTTTCTCCCAATCTTGGTCCAAGTGGTGGCCTACTTTCACCACACCATCCTGTGTCCTACCTGTAAACTTGGTGTCAGATGCCTGGTCGCCCATCCTTTGATACATTAAGTTGGCTCACCCTCCGTTGGCTCACCCTCTGTCTGTAGTTCCAGGTCCAGGCTCCACCTTCTCCCCCCTGGGGCCTGACCTGTATGGACCATGCCCACTTGCTCTCATGCCCCCCTGCTTTTGGTGGGGTTTGGCCAGTAGGGGTGAGGCACCAGCCAGAGCTTGTAAAGAGGGAGGAGGGTAAATTTGGGGTATTCATCTATATTCCTTTGCTAGGGCTGCCATAACAGAGTACCATAGGCTGGGTAGCTTAAACAACAGAAATTTATTTCTCCCAGTTCTGGAGGTCAGAAGTCCAAGGTCAAGGTTTCAGCAGGTTGGGTTTCTTCTGAGGCCTCTCCCTTTCGCTTGTAGATGGCCACTTTTCCACTGTCTTCTCACTCAGTCTTTCCTCTCTGTACTTCTGTTCCTGGTGTCACTTTGTGTGACCAAACTTCCTCTTCTTATAAGGATCCCAGCCAGATTGGATTAAGGCCCATCCTAACGACTTTGTCTAAAGTTAAGCACTTCTGTGAAGGCCTTGTCTCCAAATACAGTCACATTCTGAGACACTGGGGTTTATGGCTTCAGCAGGAATTTGGGGGGATGAAATTCAACCCATAACATCATTGCCCCTACTCCCTCCCTGTGGGGTCACTGAGAGCTGTCTGTGCCCCTCAAACAGAAGGTCACAACTCTCGGCATGCGGCCCACAGCCTGTTCTGTCCCCATCCCCGCAGGCCTAGTGGAGTTAGTGGTGCTGGGCTGTTACCAGCTCCATGGTGTCCACACACACACAAAGCTTCCCACGGCTCTGTAAACAGTCCCTTCTTTCAACTCTCTCACGTTATCCGTTTTGAGCGTGTCATCTGTTTCCTGCTGGGCCCCTGCCTGATACACCGGGTATGGTGGTAGACCCGGCAGCACTCCTGGCAGCTCTGAGGGCTCCTGTGCGGTGGGGTGGGAACCGGTCTGGAACAGTTGTCCTGTCTCCTTGGCATTGGAATACTCTGTCCTGTCACTTACTAAAGGCACGAGGGTGGAGAGGGAGGTGACCCCATGCCATGACATAGCAAAGACCTTAAAACAGAATGTCACACTTTTTTTTTTTTTTGGCCACACAACATGAAGGACCAGGGATCGAACCCGTGCCCCCTGCAGTGGAAGCGCCTGGTCTTAACCGCTGGACCGCCAGGGAAGTCCCTGTCACACACTCCTAAGACTGTCGATGGCTATTCCTTCACACACATACCAGTTGAATGCCTGAATGTTCTCCCTGGCAGTGCCTCTCTCCTCCAGCTGCCAGCCCCAACTCTCCAATTCCTGGTATTTCTTTCACATGAGGCAATTCGGTAGCCCTCCTCCACACTTTCAGCCCACGCAGGCCGTTCCCTGGGGGCTGCACGTTTCACACCCAAAGACACCTCCTAGTCCTGGCCAAACAGAGGCTCTAGTTCTCTGGGGGAAGTCGCCACCACCAGTAAACTAACAATTCCCCCTTGTGCCTTAGGGCCTCATTAGGCGTCAAGGACTGGAATTATCCACCTGGTGTAAAAGGGCCCCAGGCCCTCCCACCAGCAGGGTCTCCTCATGGGCTGCATGTTGCGATCACCTGGGAAACCTACAAAAAATACTGATGCCTGGGCCCCATCTCCAGAGGTCCTGATCGAGTTGGTCTGGGGTGTGACTGGGCGTAGGGGTTTTAAAAAGCTCCCCAGAGGATTCTAGTGTGCGGCAATAGCTGGGAACCCCTGCCCTGCAGCGTTCTGTAGCTTTTTAGGCAGCAGTGACACTGAAGTTGTTCAAACCTCCCTAAATCAAAGTACTTCCTGGAGACCCCAGGGGCTGACTCTTGCCATTTGAGGTGATTGTAACACTAAGTATCTTGAAATGCCCTGAGGTCCTGAGAGGAAGCATCCTCCTTTCTCACCAGAACCTTCTGAATCCTGACACTTCGAGGGCCCTGTCCGCAGGCCCAGTCCCCTCCTGTCCATCACAACTATCCTTTCCTGCCCTGAGGCGGGATTCTCCTCCCAATCTGACTCCCACACCAAATTGTTTCTTTTTGACAACCATTAAAGATAAAATTTAAAAAATCATCTAGGAAGACATGTGTAACCCACTGGAAATTTCAAAGCAGTGAGTCACACTCCTGGGCCCCCTCAGATCTTATGTAAGGTTGAGTCACTTTTTGTGAAGTCCGTGCATAGCAGAAGAAAATTGGAAGGCTCTCAAGATATGTGAGTGTGTGTGTATGTGTGCGTTTGTGTGAAAGAGAGAGAGAGAGGAGAGAGATGTCACTTGCAGCTTTAAGAGACTGGCAGTAACTCTGACTTAACTTCAGAGATTCCTCATCCCGTTTCCACCACCAGGAGACACAGATGAAAGATAATCAGGAGAGACCCAGAACCTGGAGGTGGTGGAGTCATTGGGGAAATGCCACTCCTGGCCCTCCCCCGACCCCAACCTCCCCAGGGACGTCCCCTGCATCACCATAGGCCTCACTCTTTTTTTCTAATTTCTTGAGCCGCGCTGTCCAACAAGGTACCACTAGCCACCCGCGGCTGTGGAGCGCTTGAAACATGGCTCGTCTGGAGTGAGATGTGCTGTAAGCGTCACATACATGATTTTGAAGACTTAGTATGAAGAAAAGAATGTAAAATATCTCGTTGATCCTTTTCCGTATTGATTAGATATTGAGATAACATTTTGGAGATACTGGGTTAAAGTTAATTAAAATTAATCTTATTAAAATTAATCTCACTTGTTTGTTTTTACCTGGGGTCCTGCCCCAAGCACCACCAGAGTGAAAACAAAGGGACAAAGACAACAGGACAGAAACTTAGGAGCCAAACATCAGATGGGGGAGGAGTCATGGACTTTATTGACCAGGTCAAGTTGAATCGGACATTGCGCTGGGTTGAATGGCGCGCCCTCTAAAATTCACGTCCACCTGGAACTTCAGAATGTGACCTTAACTGGAAATAGAATCTTTGTAATTGTTTAAGTTAGAATGACACTTTACTGGATTAAGGTGAGCCCTAAGGAGTCCAGTGACTCCTTATAAGGAGGCCATGTGCAGATCAAGACACAGAAGGGAAGGTGGCGTGGTGAGGGCAACAGAGACTGGAGGGAGACAGCCGAACACCCAGGAACGCCAAGGACTAACGAACAGAAGTTAACAAGAGGCAAGGAAGGATTCTTCCCCAGAGCCTTCAGAGGGAGCACGGCCCTGCCCACACCTTGATTTTAGACTTCCAACCTCCAGAATTATGAGAGAATAAATTTTTATTATTTTAACCCACCCTGTTTGTGGCACTTTTTTCTAGCTGCCCTAGGAAGCGAATACACTTAGCATGGAAAAAAAGAATGTAAGCTATCTCATCGATAATTTTTTATGTTAATTAAAGGTTGAAATGATAAGTTTCATTTGAGTTAATATAAATATATTGGGTTAAATGAAACGTAACATTCAAACAAATGTCACCTTTCTTTTTTTTTAATGTGGCTATTAGAAAACATTAAATTACAGATACAACTCTCATTTATGGCTTGCGTTTTATTTCTGTGTTCCAGAGTGAAGGAAACACTGTCCGATGCTGGGGTTCTTTATCTGGAGAAGAGAAAGCGGTGAAGCTTTGGAACCCGGAGTCACAAAGGTAGGAAAGGTTTTTTCACAAAGCCCAGCGGACGGGGACATGTCAGCATTTCAGCATGAGGTTAGGCCTGGAGGAGCGTGGGGGACCTTGGATGGGATGGCAAGAGAGATCAGGGAATTTCTTCCTTTACCTGTAGAATAGGGACTCTGGGCTGCATCTGGCAGGGGGCAGGGAGTGGACCCCTGCTCAGAGGACCATCACCCCTCCCCAAAAGGGGTTCCTGCTCAGGGAAGGCCAAGCAGGCAGGAGGCAGGCCGGTTGAGGTAGTCTCTCTCCTGAGAACCAGAGCCCCGTACTTCTCACCCTTTCAAAGGCAGCGACCCACAGCCAGGCCACAGTTCTGGAATGCTGCCGGAACACCGGTGCTGGCTGTAGACAGTGTGGAGGGGGATCTTGGGGTTACCCAAACACCTCACTGGCTCCAGAGGATGGTAGTGAGGGCGACTGAAGGTGGGGAGAAAGAAGCCACCTGGCTTAGCCAGTCCCGACTCCTCTGTTTACCTTGGCCGGAGCTGAGATTCCTCTCAAGGTTTCTGCCCTGAGGCAGCAGGGCGCTGAGCTGGGTAGTGGCGAGAGGCTCTATTTCACCCTGTCCAGGCTGGAGGGGAACCAAAGGTCATCCGTGGGATGTGTGAGGTGTGCAGATCTCCCTTGAAGCGCTGGCTGCGTGACTGTCTTTGGAGGTGAGAGTTTAAGGGGGTAGGGATTCAATGAGCGGCCAGCCCGGAACCCCAAACAGCCCACTTTTCAGGGGTTCTCGGGTTACAGGGCAGCAGGCTGAGCTGCTCCAGTTATTCTGAAGGTTTCAAGGGGGGCCGGAAGTGACCTTGAAACTACACTCTGGAGCCCGTCAGAAGATTCCCCCCCAACCCCGCCACCTCTGCGCTGTAGCACCCATCATTACTCTTATTGTTGTTGTTGTTGGATGACTTTCCTACGAACACCTAAAAACACCCCAGATGGGTCAAGAGCTCGGGTCATCCAGATTCCCCCACGCAGGCCACCTACACTTAACCAAGCCCCTCCGTGTTTGCTTTAAGGGACGCCGGTTATCCTTTCTGCCTCTGAAATTCCATCCCTGGGGAATTTGTCCCAGCTAAAACGCCAGCTCCCTCCAGGTGGAGTAATACAGCAAGTCATTCTTTCCCCAGATATATATTGAGCGCCACAAGGCCACGAGCCAGGCCTGGTCCTGTAACTGAAGCACAGAGGGAACAGTGCTTCGTTCAAACCCGCTGATAGGATTAGCTCTGCCATCGCCCCTCTGGGCAGCTCTGCAGGAGCTCCTGGGGCACGGGGTGCTGGTGGGGGCAGTGCCTGTGCTCGGGCTGCTCAGGCGAGCACGAGTTATGACCACAGAACTACTGGCCAGGCCAAGGGCTCTGGCTCCCGCCGCTGTGTGGCTCCCACTCAGCGTGGTGTCAGAGCCAGGGTGAGAGCCGTGCTCCGGCCTCGTCCAGTCCCCTGTGGAATCTGGGTGCCTTGACCTTTCTCAGCAGGGAGCCTGCTTTCCTCCTGGGGCCGTCTCCAGCTCCCAGGCCTCTCCTCCCGTCTGCTTCTTTCTCCAGTGTTTAGAAAATGCCATCTTGAGTGGCCAGGGCTGTGAGGGGCTCTGGGAGCAAGGAGAGGTTGGCTGCGGGGTGATGGGCATCCCCCAGGGCCTGGTTTCAGAGCTCAAAGCTTGTCAGAGTTGGAGGAGCTGCCAGAGCACGGCCGCTTCTGCCAGATGCCTGCTCCCTGGGCCCCGTCAGCCCACTTCTACCTCGCCTTGGGGAAGTCGAGATTTGTAGATGTGATGGATGAGGGAGAGAATGAGATGCTTTCACTCTCCCCCAACTTCCCCCTACCCACCAGCACATCTTCAAACAGGAAATCAAGGGCCACCCCCTCTGTTCTTCTCGGTCAGCGCAAGACCAGGAGACTGATGCCATCTGCTTAGGAGGATGCCGCCCTGGCCATGCGGTTCAGACAGTTGTCCTACTGAGGCAGTCCTGGATCTGGGGCTTGCCCTTTCATGGGACGGCAGAGATTTTAGGAACTAGGTGCCCTGGGGTGACAGAGACCCCCCCAGCCTGCTTTCCCTCAGAGCCTAGAAGGACTCAAATCACCAGCTCTTCTAGTCTCTTGGTCATTGTCTAGTTCTCACGACAATTGAAAGGAAAGAAATGGACTTTAATTCCAGCAATGGGGATGTGACTAGAATGGGGGTGGGGTGTCTTGAGACTGGGGGCCCTGGGGCTGCTGATGGAGCTCTCCCCACCCCTGGCAAGGTGTTCACAGAGCAGCACCTCCCTGTGGGCCTCGCTGGTACCTGGTGGAGGCAGAACCAGGAGACAGAAGTTTCCTCCATATCTTTCCAGACTTACGGTTTTTATAATTAGACCTGGAAAAACTTCTTTTTCTTTCTTCATTTCTTTGAAAAAGCAAGATTGGCTTAAATACAAAGTGATCACGAAAGCAGAAAAAAGAGAGAGATGGCCTTTTGAGAATAATGCTTCATTTCTGTGCTCCGTTTCCCCAACCCACCCCCATGGCTCCCACCCCTGCCTCATCAGGAAAAAATGCCCCTGCTGAGACCTCGCCTCTGGAGGAGATGGAAGACCAGGTAACCCCCCCCCCCCACCCCGCCATGTGTCCAAGACATTTCCCCCAAGGGCCCAACTGCTTGCAAAGCCTCTAAGAAAACCTTGGCCAACCTCCTGGCCCAGCTGCTGGCCTCAAACCCAAGCTGCTTGGCCCATCCAGGAAGCCCGTAAATCCCCCAGTCGGCAAGAAGCCGCACTGGAGCTCGCTCGCCCCTTCACTCAGATGCCTGGCTGCAGGCCCTGGGCTGTCCTCAGCCAGTCTAGAAGTCAGTGTAAATAAGCACATTTCTCTGAGGCAGACCTCATTTTCTGAGGAATGGTATTCCCTCAGAGGCATCACTAATCAAAAAGTCCATTGTTCCCTTTGGGGGGCCACAGCTCTTCCCCACCTGACAGTTGATATTTAATTGATGGCTGCTGTCCTCCATAGAGTTTTTAGCATATCACATGGTGTTAGTACGGTTCCAGCAAAGTGTTAACTCCTTTGCCCCCAGGGCAGAGAGTGGTGGTTCTCCTAATATCTATTGAACCTGTTATAAGCCCCCCAAAGGGTAGATGCACATATATCATAGGTGAAAAATTCAAATGTCCTGCTTCTCTGAGGCCAGAACCCAGCACAGCTTGCAGATGGGTGTTCTGGGAGTTGAGGTAGACTGGGAGAAGCGTGCTACTCACGATCGCTTCAAGTCTGGGCGGAAAGAAGGAACTTTAGTCTCGAGGGTGGAAGGGCTGCAGAAACAGTGTAGAAGCCTCAAGGATGTGAGACGTCATTATTAGGGGGGCAAAAGCTGGCAGCTAGGGTGGAATTTGGGACCCCACCAGGGCCATGCCGCTGAGGTAGGGCAGATGAAGACGACAGTTCATGGAGTAAGTCTTCAGATGCTGGGCATGGCGCTGGGCAGGAGAAAGCAGGGGAGTCCCAGGCACAGCCCAGGCTGCCCCGGGGGAGCTCAGGAACATCTGAGGGAGGCTGTGGGCCAGACTGGCCTGTGTCCTAGCCCATCCCAACTCCTCTGGCTACCCGGCCTCGGGCCATCCTTCATCCTTGCACCTCGGTTTCTTTATCTGTGGCAGGGGATGGTGATGTTGGAGGAAAGATAGAAACACAAAGGCTGTGGAAAATGCTTACTGCAAGAAAGGAGCCTACTGAGGAGGGGTGACTGCTGTGGGGACCCCCGGCCAAGTCTTACCAGCTGAGTTCCATCTTGGGCCCAGGAGCCGGCAGGGTTTATAACCACAAACAATCCTGAGATGGCTCTTGAACCATAATGCCCAACAGGTGGGCAGTCCTGGTCCCCTAGCAGGCACACAGCCTGTTTTTTCTCTGTTGGCCAGGGCATTCTGTCTCCTCAGGAGCTGACATTGCCCGAGAAATCCTGGCTGGCCTCTCCCTCTCACCCCACTCCTTCCCACTCGTGTGTTTGAGATTAACATGTATCCCTTGAACCTATTCATTTTTCTACTGAGATGGAAACTTGGCCAGCGACCAGGCCTGGATGTGCTTGTGGTGTGGCTGGGCTCAGGCCAAGCCCACGGTAATTGTAATCACATGTGAGGCTCTTGCTGGCTCACTGGCCGCTGGGGTCCTGGGAGCTGCCAGAGGGAAGGGCGCTGGGCTGGGTGTCGGAGCTGTGAGCAGTGTGCAGACAGTGTGGCCTTGGGCTCCTCCCCTTACCTCTCTGACCCTCAGTTTGCCCACTGATAAAATGAAAGGACTGGCTCACAGGACCTCTGAGACTCTAGGATCTCAGGAGATACGGACCAGCTCTCAAGTGCCCTCTTTGGTCTTCCCAGCCCTGGCCTGGCCTTACATGTACACAGAGAGGGTCCATGGCCAGGGTGTGGCTGGAGGGCTCCAGGAAGACCTGCCACTGCCCTGCCTCCTCAGCCTAGATGCCTTCTCACAGGACACACAGCAAGGACAGGCTCGCTGAGTCATTGGGGGCTGAGGATGTCATTATCTCATGATGGTAAAGCCCAGGGGTAGCTGGGCGTATAGGATACCAGGGTGGGATTGAGGGTGCTTAGAGAAGGGCCCGGAAGGAGAGGCAGAAGAGTGTCCAAGACAGTCTTCATGAGCCACCCTACGGCACAAGGGCAAACCTGCTTCCCATCCCCTATTAGCCCAGAAGCTGGGGCTGCCGCTCTGCTTGATTTAATCTACCCTCTGGTGTAACATTATTCTGAGCCCTGATGGGGCAGCCCAAAGAATTCTCTACCCAGTGGATTGTTGTGGCTTTTTCCATTCACACTGGAGGCTCAGAAAGCCTGAGAATAAGGAGCCGATGAAGGGCTGTGAACAGTGGCTACCTGGCTAATCAGTACAGCCGAGAGCAGAGGTAACATTCTGAAGAACACGGTCTGAGTAGAGGTGGTGAGGAGATGAGTTTCTCCACCTTCGCACAACCCCTGGGCCTTCTCTCCCCTTTCTTCTTCTTTTTTTTTTTTTTTTTTTTTGCGGTACGCGAGCCTCTCACTGTCGTGGCCTCTCCCGTTGCGGGGCTCTGGACGCGCAGGCTCAGCGGCCATGACTCACGGGCGCAGCCGCTCCACGGCATGTGGGATCATCCCGGACCGGGGTGCGAACCCGTGTCCCCTGCAGCGGCAGGCGGACTCTCAACCACTGCGCCACCAGGGAAGCCCTCCCCTTTCTTCTTACACACGTGTCTCCCCTCACTTCTCCCTTTGTCCGTCTCTCTCGTTTCCTCTTCCTGCTGCCTTTCTCTTTCCCTCTTGTTCTTCCTTCCTCCTTTCTAGTAAAAGAAGCCGACTGACTCAGGGAAAGAGGATGGCTCAGGAGTCAGGCAGTTTTGACCTGTTTGAGCCTCAGGCTTCTGTGAACCTGGGCAAATGCTGTCCTCACTTTGACATTGTTGGGAAGATTAAATAGGATAATATATAAAACAGCTTCAGGCAGTACAGAGAAAAGTGTCAGTAAAAGGCAGCAAATACTATGATTTAGCCCAAATATCAACGGCAGTGTGTCTTAAAAGATTAGCTGTACCTGATTAACTTTTGTTTCCATTCTTCATGGAAATCGGGTAATGTAAACTTGTTGTTCTCCTTGCTCTTATGAAATAGAATGGCCATACTCAAAGAGATTGCTCTGGACTTCCTTGTGGCTTCTGGTTTTTTCCCTATGTGTCATCAGTTCTGGAGGAAAGGAAGACTCACCCTTGATCTGGCCATGTTGACCATGATTCTCTTGGATCTTGTGATGGGTGAGGGTGGGACAGAGGGGCTCTCCTGCCTGGAACACGTCTCAAAGGAGAGCTTTGATGTTAACCTCGTGGTTCCAAGGTCACGCACCCACGATGGCTCCTACCAAACAAACAAAAACAAACCTAGGAGAACATTTGTCACTTTATATAAAAAATTTCACTTTCTAGGAGGAACCTTTTACATTCCAGAGGGATCCTCCCCCCCCCACATCCTTTTACACAGCTTCGTTACTTGTGCCAGTTGGGGTTTGGTCAGAGAAACAGAAGCTACTCTGTATACCCCAAATACACAAGGTTTAATACTGGGGATTTAGAGGTTTTCCTAACTGATGGGAGGGCTGGATGAGGGCAGGTCAGGGAAGCTACCGTCAGACTGCACAAAATCGGGAAGTACCAGGACTGCAGAGAAGATGCCGGGATCGCCCCAGCACCAATGTGGGCAGCTTGCAGGGGCTCGTCTGGAGGCCACGGTCAACCTCACGCCTTTCCATGCCGATTCAGAGAAGGTGGGCTCTCCTATCTTTGGTTTATCGAATCTTGTGCAAGTGACTCTATCTATTGCCAGGATCTTACTTAGAACCATGCTGGCAAGGAATGCCGGGAACTGAAGACCCCAGGGCTCTCCACTGGAGGCAGAGGAATGTGCAGAGTTAGGTGGAGATGCTGCGGCCCCGGCCAGGCTGGAGGACCAGCACCCCTTCGGCGCATCCTTTCCTGTCTGCTCAGCCAAGCGGCCGCTCCTATTTCCTCAGCTGCACTTGGCAGGAGCAAGGGGTTCATGAGCCACTGTGTCCAGGGAAGCAGGGAAAGGGCACAGGCATAGAGAAGTAGAAGAGGCGTTTTACAACGGGTAGAGACATGAATAAAGTCAGTTAAAAAAATAGTCGTCTTTGCCAAGGGCACACTGGGAAGTCCTAGCCGCACAGGAAAAGGAAGGGATTGGATGTCGGGAGCAAACAGCTGTGGGCCCTGGGTAAGTCACTCTTCTCTTGGACCTCTGCTTTTTTTGTTTGTTTGTTTGTTTTTGCGGTACGCGGGGCTCTCACTGTTGTGGCCTCTCCTGTTGCGGAGCACAGACTCTGGACGCGCAGGCTTAGCGGCCATGGCTCACGGGCCCAGCTGCTCCGCGGCATGTGGGATCTTCCCGGACTGGGGCACGAACCCATGTCCCCTGCATCGGCAGGCGGACTCTCAACCACTGAGCCACCAGGGAAGCCCGGAAAAAAATTTTTAATTGAAGTAAAGTTGACCTACAACACTATGTTAGTCCCAGGTGCACAATGTAGTAATTCAATATTTCTATGCATAACAAAATGATCATGATGATAAATCTAGTTACCATCTGTCAACATACAAAGATATTACAATATCATTGACTATATTCCCCATGCTATAGATTTCATCCCTGTGACTCAGTTATTTTATAACTGGAAGTTTGTACCTCTTAATCTCCCTCACCTATTTCATTCATTTCCCCCAATCCCTCTCCCCTCTGGCAACCACCTGTTTCTCCTCTGTATCTATGAATCTGTTTCTGTTTTGTTGTATTTGTTCATTTGTTTTTTAGATTCCACACATAAGTGAAGTCATACAGTATTTGTTTTTCTCTGTTTGACTTATTTCACTTAGCATAATACCCTCTAGGTCCACCCATGTTGTCACAAATGGCAATATTTCATTCTTTTTTATGACTGAGTAATATTCCAATGTATGTGTTGTGTGTGTGTGTATAGTAATATTCCAATATATTTGTATGTCTCTCTATATATCTCTCTCACATCCTTTAATGCTTGAGACCTCTTGAAAGCATCATCTTTGTGGGCGCTGAGGAGTAGAACACTGGGGTATGAGCTGTCTTGACTTGCAGGTCTCAGGCCTTGGAAGGATAGAGCAGAAGTGTTCGCTCACTGGTCGGGGAATGAGGTATGTGCTCCTGTGGCCTATATGTCTGTGCCGGGAAGTTGCCTTACCAATGGGTCCTGCTGCTTAGGAGGCTCTATTTTGAGCAGTGTCTATATTAGTTTCCTAGAGCTGCTATAATAAATGACCACAAACTTGGTGGCTTGAAATAACAGAAATTTATTTTCTCATAGTTCTGGAGGCTGGAAGTCTGAGAAGGCGTTGTCAGGACCACCCTCCCTCCAGATGCTCTAGGGGAGAATCCTTCCTTGAGTCTTCTAGCTTCTGGTGGTGCCAGGTTTTTCCTGGCTTGTGGTTGAATAATGCCAACCTCTGCCTCCATCTTTGCACAGTCTCCTCTGTGTCTGTCTTTTCCTTGGTAGGACACTTGTTTTTAAATTTAGGGCCTATTTGCATAATCCAGGATAATTTCATCTCAATCACATCTACAAAGACCCTTTTTCCAAATGAAGTCACGTTCACAGCTTCTGAGAATTAGGACATGGAATATATTTTGGGGGCCGCCATTCAACCTACAATAGTGCTCCTCTACTTCTCCAGGTGATTGGAGGAAATGTGGACACCTGAGCTCCAGACAGCCTATCCATAGGCTGGCCTGCCCACCACAAAGTGGTCCAGATTGAGGATATGAGCCAGCCAGTCAAGGTGATGGTTTCTGGAACAGGAATGGGGGAAACATGGAGAGGCTGAGCCAGCTAGCCGCAGGGCCGGAAGGTGAAAGGGTGCCACAGATCGATGCCCAGGGCGAGCAGAAATTGTGAGGGAGCAGGTGTTGGAAGTAAATAGAAATAAAACAATCAGCAGAGAGGAGAATGGAGCAGACAGAGGGGGAAGAGGCGCCATGAGGAAGACCTCGCAGCTCAGCGGTGAGACAGAGGAAGAGCTTCTGCCTCCAGGGACTGCTTTGGTTCCTGGCAGCCCTTCAGATGCAGGGCAAGGCCATATGTACCCTGAAAAAGAGAACTCATTCCTTGGGGCATTGGGGGATTTTTTTTTCTTAGGGCCACAAGAGCCTGAACAAGGACAGACATTCCTTGTCTTATAGGTGGAAGCTGAGGTCACTATGGAAGGCTCTTTGTGAAGATGTTATGAAACATTCCTCCTGTGCTTCTCAGCAACGTTACTTTACTGCTCTTCCCATCAAGAAGTGATTTTCTCTCTTCCCCTTGAATCCAAGCTTGGCAATATGGCTTATTTTGGCCGATGGGCCGTTTGCAAATGTGACGCAAGCAGAGGCTTGAAGCACACCTGTGCATGAGGTTTGCCCTCTCTCTCTCTCTCTCTCTCTCTCTCTCTCTCTCTGGTTGTGGTTGGAACAGAGACCAGGACGTGAGTGAGCCTGAGCTTAGCCTGCTGAAGAGGCCACATGGAGAACCGAGGCACCCCAGCTTTAAGACTGCTGACTGCTGGATGCGTGTGTGAGGACATCTTAGCCCATCCAGCCCTAATCAAACCACCAGATGACAACAACTGCATGAGCGACCCCAGGCGAGACCACTGGCAGAACCACCAACTGAACCCAGACACATTGCTGACCGACAAAAACGTGAGCCAAGAAAATGGTTGTTATTTTAAGCCACTAAATTTGGGGTGGTTTCCTGCAAAGCAGCGGATACCAATATAGTCCCCAAGTAGCCAAGCCTCCCGCACTCCCGAGCATAGAGTCAGGCCCTGGGGCAGCCCCCTGGTGGCTCTCAGCAGCCTGTGGCAAAAGCCGTGGTCTCCCACAATCGTCCTCCCCTTTTCCTTTTAGTCATGGAACTTTTTAGTAACAGCACAAGTCCACTCACCTAGAGGCTATCTTTTCCCGTCTTCCTTGCAACTAAGTGTGACCATGTTTTTCACCAGTGGAATGGAATGAAAGGGATGTGTGAAACTTCTATGTTACCTCTTTTTTTAAAATTGAAGTATAGTTGATTTACAATGTTGTGTTAATTTCTGCTGTACAGCAAAAGGATTCAGTTACACACATATATATGCATTCTTTTTTATATTTTTTTCCATTAGGGGTTATCACAGGATATTGAATATAGTTCCTTGTGCTATACAGTAGGACCTTATTGTTTATCCATTCTATATATAATAGTTTGCATCTGCTAACCCCAAACTCCCACTCCGTCCCTCCCCCTCCCCACCTCCCCCTTGGGCAGCATTACTTCTTTAAAAAGAGTTGCTTGCCCTACAGTTCCTCTGTTTCCCCATTCCTTCAGGCTGGAATGCAGAGCTGGGGCCAGCAAGGGTGGACGAAGGCCTCTGGGGCAGGGCTACCCAAAGTGTGTGCCACTAACTGGCTGCTTGATATAGCCCGTGACGAGGTGAGCACAGAAATTAGGATCAAGTGTTGACAACTTTTTATAACAAATTGACAAATTAATGTTAGGTCTGTTGAATACAACAGTAAAAAAAAATGAGGTGTTAAAAAAATGTGTTTAGGGTATTTTTTTTTAAGTTTTTTTTTATTGTGTAGTGATTTATAGTAGATTGGGAAAAAAATCTGACCCTTCCCCACAGACAGTCTGAGAAGCGTTGTTCTACAGGACAGCAAGTTAACAAGTCGCCCTGGATCTTAGAAGTGACCAGAACCCTGTCAGGACCCTCCCCTCAGCCTGTCATTTTCATTTCTCTCTGAATGTCACCTTTTGCCACAAGGCAGGGCACCTGGCAGCAAGGAGCTCCACAATCTAGCTTTTCAGCCTCAACCAAAAAGGAAAGAGGCCATTTCTCCATAGCTCTGGTTAGGAAACTTTTGGGGACCAGACTGGTTGGGTCATCCACCTCACAGTGAACCCCTATGACAGGGAGGCAAGACCGTGTAAGGTGGCGGCTCCGACTGGACCACACACCTGCGTGTGGGGAGCAGCTCACAAAATGTGGGGAGAGGCGCTGCTGTTCCCAGGAGAAGGCAGGTGCCGGGCAGACAAGGAATGTGTCCACCACAGGAAGCTCCCAGCACTCCCCCTACTCTTTTCTCTTGTCTCCCAGCCTCCTAAACACGTTCCCACCAGGAACAGCCCTCCAGCTCCTACACTAGGAACAAAGGAGGCGGGAGGGGAGTGCGGGGGAGAGCAGAGGAAGCAGCACATACAAGTGTCCAGAGGGGAAAGAGAACAGCAACATTTGGTGAGTTGAACGCAGCTCAGAATGGCTGGGGGTGCAGGAAGATGTGAGGCTGGAAACCACATCCTGAAAGGGCTTGGTCAGTGGGGAATCCCCAGCTGGCTGTAATTTAAATAGATGACCCTGGCTGCTGTATGGAGGATTGAAAGGGCATAAGGCTGGAGGCCGGGAGGCCAGTTAAGAGGCTGTGGGAGGGGCTACCCTGGTGGCACAGTGGTTGAGAGTCCGCCTGCCGATGCAGGGGACACGGGTTCGTGCCCCGGTCTGGGAAGATCCCACATGCCGCGGAGCGGCTGGGCCCGTGAGCCATGGCCGCTGAGCCTGTGCGTCCGGAGCCTGTGCTCCGCAACGGGAGAGGCCACAACAGTAAGAGGCCCGCGTACCGCAAAAAAAAAAAAAAAAAAGAGGCTGTTGGAGCCATCCAAGAAACAGATGATGATGGCCTGAGGAGTAAGGTGGTACAGAGGAACAAGACAAGTACATTCAAGAAACAGGAGGAAAAATGGACCGGATTTGTGGATGCGTTTGTTGCGGGGGACATGGGAGAGGCGGGAGTCCGGGATGACTCATGGGGATGCTGACGCCATTCATCAGGACAGAAAACACAGGTAGAGAAGTGGCGTGGGGAAACCAAGCTGGCTGGCTTCTGTCTCAGACATGCTGGGTTGGAGGTGCCAATGGGACATTCAGATTCTCTTTGCTTTTTGCTTAGACCATATCTGGAGGCTCTAAACTGGTTGCTCTCCCTTTCTAAGTTAAATTATCTGAGCAGGTTCATGTCCCAGGTGATATCACTGCCATGATCACAACCTTCAGTGGTTTCCTGCTTTCTCTAGACTGTCTTCTAAGCTCTTTATCCCGGCCCCTGAGGCCCCCTAAGATCTGATCCCTGCTTCCACCTCCTCCCTCAGAGGCTACACCACCTCTTCCTGGGCCTGTGTTCTGGCCACACCGAATCGCTCAATTTCCCCATTTATAGTCTGCATCCCCCATACCTGAGGTCACACAGTCCTCCCAGCCTGGAGTGCCCTCTCTCATGGATACGTATGACTAATTCCACTCATCCTTCAAAGTCAAGTTCATATGGTACCTCCTGCATGAGGTGGTCCTTGATTTCTGAATTTCCGCAGCATCTTATCTAAACCCCTGTCACCTCTCTCTCATGTCCTATGTTCATTACATACGTAAGGCAGTAATTGACAGGCCTGGTACCAAAGTATGTGGGGTCACGGGTTATTTTTGTTTGTTTACGAAGCGTCTGTTCTCCAGCTTCTGGTAACAGCATCCCAGGTTTCCTTTGGGAGCCACCCCCTCCCCTGCTCTCAGCCCTTGTGCTTCGGACAGGGCTGACGGCTCCTGCCCTTGGCAAATGCCCAGGCCCTGATGAGCTAGGAATTAGCTCATTCCACTCTCTGACTACAGTGATTAGTTCAAGCCTGAACTCAATTCAGTAGGGGCCCAGGCAGGACTTTTGTGGAAAAGGGCAGAGGGAGCCTTAGAAAGGGAAGTTAGGACGGGAGAGGAAGAGCTCCCTGTCCTTGGGGTCTGGAACTGGAAGATGAGATTCTGGGACAATCTGCCGCCATTTTGCCTCCACCAAGGGAGCACTAGCTCAGGAATGGAGCCAATCAGAGGAAAACTGGGCTGAGAGGTGTTCTTGATGATGCTGTGCGCACACCAGGATCAAACCACCCTGGTACTTTTTTAGTTACTTTAGCCAACAAATTCCCTTTTATGCTTAAGCCAGTTTAAATCAGGTTTCTATTACTGGCAGACAAAATGATTTAACCACTATAAGATGCTCAAACCACTTGTATGAATGAATGAATGAATGAGTTGGTGACTAAAGTTCTATCCCCTCCTACTATAGGAATGCTCCTTTGGGAATCGAATCTCACAGTGTTATTTGGGCAGATTTATTCAAGGAATTATCCAGTTAAAGCACCAAGTCTAGTTACAATCTATAGGTGCCTTCCTGTATGAGGCTGAGATAGCCTTAGCAGAAGGAGAAGCCAGGCATGTTTCTGTCCTCAAGGAGCCAGACACACATGCTTTCTGTAATGTATTTGCAGAATTAATGTACCTGTTTGTACTCCCTCCTCCCACCTGCTCCAGGAGGGCAGCAACTTTGGTTCACAGCTGTATCCCTAGCCCCTAGAACAGTGCCTGGGACACAGTGAGCTCTCAGCAAATGTTTGCTCTGATGAATGAGTGAAACGTCTGTTGAATGAATGAGAAAACAAATCAATATAGAGAGTCATGGAAACTGGACCCCAAAGAGGATACGGGAGTTTCCCAAGCCAGCCTACTAGAGTTGGGACTCATACCTGTCTACTGACTCTTTGCCAGTGCATGAGGGGAAGGCTGAAAAAAGGGCCAAAGGGCCCTTCTGGGAAGAACTGTGGAGACACCAAGGAAACAATGACATGAGGATTCTGGGAACATAGCAGTGATATTAGCGACAGTAGCATTCTCTGTTGGTTTTTTTTTTTTTGTTTTGTTTTTTGTTTTTGCGGTACGCGGGCCTCTCACTGTTGTGGCCTCTCCCGTTGCGGAGCACAGGCTCCGGACGTGCAGGCTCAGTGGCCATGGCTCACGGGCCCAGCTGCTCTGCGGCATGTGGGATCTTCCCGGACCAGGGCACGAACCTGCGTCCCCTGCATTGCCAGGCGGACTCCCAACCACTGCGCCACCAGGGAAGCCCTACACTGTTGTTTTGTTTTTACACCTCTACTGAGATATAATTCACATACCATACAATCCACTTGAAGTGTACAATTCAACAGTTTTCACTATGTCCACAAAGTTCTGCAACCATCACCACAATCAATTTTAGAACATTTTACTCACCCTCAAAAGAAACACTGTTCCCATTAGTACTCATTCCCCATTTTCCTCCAAACCCCCGCAGTCCAAGGCAACTACTAGGCTACTTTCCCTCTCTATACATTTGCCTAATCAATATGTGGTCCTTGGTGATTGGCTGCTTGCAGTTAGCATAATATATTCAAGGTTCAGCCATGTTGTAGCGTGAGTCAGTACTTCAATCCTTTTTATTGATGAATAATAGTCCACTCTATGGGTGTACCACATTTAATTTATTCATTTATCCGTTGACAGACATTTGGGTTGTTTCCATTTTGGGGATGTTGTGAATACTGCAGTTATGAACATTCATGTACCACTTGGTATGTGGACATGTGTTTTCATTTCTCTTGAGTATTATACTGAAGTGGAATTTCTGGGTCATAAGGGAACTTCATGTTAAAAATTTGAGGCACTGCCGAACAGTTTTCTGAAGTGACTGCACCATTTTACATTCTCTCCAGCTGTATATGAGGGTTCCACACCTTCGCTAACACTTGTTTATCCACCTTTTTGATTATACCCTTCCTAGTGGGTATGAAGTGGTAGCTCGTGTGGTTTAGTGGCTTTGACTTGCATTTCCCTAATACCTAAGGATACTGAGTGTCTTTTCATGCAGTCACTGTCCACTTGCATATCTTCTTTGGAGAAATGTCTGTTTGGATCCTTTGCCCATTTTTATGTTGGGTTACTTTATCTTTTTTATTATTGAATTGTAAGAGTTCTTTATATATTCTGGATACAAGTCCCTTATCAGATATATGATTTGCACGTATTTATCCCATTCTGTGGGTGGTTTTTTCATTTTCTTGTTCTTTTTTTGTTGTTTTGCGGTACGTGGGCCTCTCACTGTTGTGGCCTCTCCCGTTGCGGAGCAACAGGCTCCGCACGCACAGGCTCAGCGGCCATGGCTCACGGGCCTAGCCGCTCCACGGCATGTGGGATCTTCCCGGACTGGGGCACGAACCCGTGTCCCCTGCATCGGCAGGCGGACTCTCAACCACTGCGCCACCAGGGAAGCCCCATTTTCTTGATGGTATCATTTGGAGCACAATTTTTAAAATGTTAGCATATTTTTTAAAATAGCTTTATTGAGGTATAATTTACATACCATAAATTTCACCCATTTTAAGTGCACAATTCAATGATTTTTAGTAAATTTATAGAGTTGTGCATCTCCATAACCATCATCATAATTTAGTGTTAGAACACTTCTATCACCCCCCCAAAAAGCCCTTGGGCCATTTGCAGTTAATTGCTGTCAAACTACCAACCCTAGCTATAGCCACTGTAGATTTGCCTGTTTTGGATATGTCAGTGTAAATGGAATCATGCAATATGTGTTCTTTTGTGTCTGGCTTCTTTCAATCAGCATAAAGGTTTTGAGGTTTATTCATGTTATAATATGTGTCAGTAGCTCATTTCTTTTTCATTGCTGACTAGTATTCCATTGTTTATCCATTCATTAGTTGATGGACATTTGAGTTATTTCTAGTTTGGAGTTGTTGAATTATTTTCTTAGAGGTTGCTTTAAGGATTACCACAGTCATGTGGTAGCTTATCACAAGGTAGCAGAATATTTGACATTTTATTTGACAATTTGTCAGCATGAATTATTTAATAGTTTAATATGTAATACGTAATTTTATTTAAATATTTAATACTTTAATATTTAATGTATAGTAATTTAAATGTCTAATTATTAATTTAATAGTTATTTAATACATAATTATTGCATTGTTAATTATTAAATTGATTGAATAAATATTTAATAAATAATTTTTTAATATTTAGGCATTCGGCATGTGGTCTCCATTTGTATCCCTGCCCCAGGCCCCACACCTGCTGGGTGCACACCTGTCTCATATCTGTATGCATACATAACTGTATTCATACTATGAATTATATATTATGAATGCTACAAGTCCATATCCTGCTTTTTAAACTTAACATTTTGTTGTAGGCGTTTTTATTTACCATAAGCCTCTATGAACTTCTTTTATAAAAGCTGCATTGTCGTACTTCCCTGGTGGTCCAGTAGTAAAGAATCCTTCTCCCAATGCAGGGGACACAGGTTCAATCCCTTGTTGGGGAACTAAGATCCCACATGCCGCGGGGGCAACAAAGGCCACGTGCCGCAAACTACAGAGCCCACGCTCTGGAGCCCGTGCGCCACAACTAGAGAGAAGCCCACACGCCACAGCGAAAGATCCCACATGCTGCAATGAAGATGCCACGTGTTGCAACTAAGACCCGACACGGCGAAAAATAAATAAATAAATAATGTTTTTAAAAAAAGAAGCTGCATTGTATTTCATTGAGTGGATGGGGCAAGCTTTAGTTAAGCATTTCTAGCCTTTAGGACATTTAGGTCATTTTCAACTTTCAGCTTTTTGGGGTTTTTTTTTTATTCTGCAGTGAGCATCTTCATGTACCTCTTTCCACATTTTAGAATCTTTGGCATAAGTCCCTAGTAGTAAGATTACTCTGTTGAAGAGAACAAATATTTTTATAGTTCTCAGTATCTATCACTATATTTTCTTTAAGAATTGTAAGGTGTAATTGTTATCACCCATGTATGAGCACTGGATGTTAGTTGAAATTTTTTTCTATTTAACTTTGTATTTCCTTGACGGTTAATTAGGTTGGACGTTCTTCTACACATCCGTTTACTAGTCATAATTTGTTTTACGTAAATTGCTTCTTCACGCTCCTTGCCTATTTGTATATAAGACCCTTTGTTTATTTTTAAACATAATATCAGTTTGTATGTGCTTTTTATGAAATATTCCCTCCTCAAAACTCTTTAGGAAGGAGGCAGAGTATAAATAAATAAAAAGAGACATTTTATCTCCCTTATTTGCTGTCAGTATTTCTCCCCACTTGTCCCTTCTCAGTCTTTTTTTTAAGTGCAGAAAAGGTAATTTTTCTGTAGCCAAACCTGCTAATCTTTCCTTTGCAATTTCATCGATGATTCCAAGTATAAAAAAGACACTCTCCCTCCAGAGATTTGTTGAATGTTTGTTTCTCTTCTAGTTATTCTAGATTTTTTAAAAAGTATGTAACTCTTTAATCCTGTAAAATTTCTCTGTAAAAACTCCCGCTGGCCTGAAGAAAGGGATGATCTCAAAGCACAAGTTTCTCAGACTCCGAAGGTTTCGCTTCCTGGTTTCCTGGGCTGCCTCTGCCTGGGGCCATCTGTCTGGAGGGAAGGAGGGGATAAATCAGAATCAGCCCTTGTCTCTTGAGCTAAACCCACCTCCAAGGGAGCAGCACAGGGTGGTGGAAAAACAGGACTTGCAACCTGAGTTTGACCCCTGGCTGTGTGTGGACCCTCAGCCTCTCCTCTCTCTGCAAAATGGGGCAAAGGATGCCTGACTGACAGGGCAGCTGTGAGGATGATAGGAGATGAAGTTGAGAAAGTTCTAGAACACCACCTGGCCCATCATAGATCTCTGGGTCCTGCCTTTGCATTGATTTGGCTCTTGGGCCCCACCTCCTGCCCAAAGGTGACCTGGAGCTTCCCTCACCACAGAGCATGGGCAGGTCTACGAGAACAGTTAAGAGTATTTACTTTCTTGGGGGAGAAAATTGAGGCTTAGAAGATCAAGTGGTAGTGTAGCAGATACTCTTGACTGCTCCAATGTACTGCGTCCTCCAGCATCACTGCACCTCAGCTCCTCAGCTTCCTCAGGTGTGAAATGGAGCTAATTGTCCTTATTGGTTTCTCCTGCTGCGGGGTTATTTGATGATCACATGAAAGGTCCTGAAAAAGGCCACGGAAAAATCCAGAGGCAAGGTAGAGTCCCTGTGGGCCGCTCAGTCCACCCTCCTTCGGCTTGCACACAGACGAAGCCTTGTGTTAGCTCTGCAAGGCTCCCCGCCTCCTTGCCCCGCTCCCCAGGAAAACCACGCGGAGTCTCTGTGAAGGCCCCTTGTGCCCGCGGCTCACCAGGCAGGAAACCCGGGGCTTGGCTGAGGCCCCAGGAAGCAGAGCCCGGAGGTGGCTGCACGCAGGCCCAGCTGTATTCAGCTTGGAGCAGCTTCTGAGGTCTCAGAGGGCCTGGGTGAGGGGGGCCCTCAGGGTCACCGGGGCCACGCCCATTTCACAGAGGTGGAAGTTGAGGCTCAGAGGGAGGAGCCACTTAGTGGCAGTGTCAGAACTTGCTTGGGGGGAATCCTGGCTCCCCAATCCAGCACCCTTTGCACTTGTCCTCTGCTGCGGCACTGGCCTCCTCGGGAAGGGCTCCTCCAACCCTTCTGGAAAATTCTGTATTATCTGATGACATCCGAGCAAAACCGCATGATGTTGGGTGATCCGAGCACTCTGACAAGCACAGCGCAGTACCGAGAACAAGATGCCGCCACAGTCAGGAGGGAGTTTCCTGGGAATAGAATTTTCCAGGAAGGGAAAGAAGCATTTTGAGCAGGAGCTTGGCTTTATTGGAGCAGCTGCAAGAATAGGGGGGCAGTGGCTGGAGGAAGGCAAAGGTGGTGCGGAAATCTGACACCACCGCCCCGCGCTGTCAGTTTGGCATTTAAAAATAAAGTTGCTTTCTCTTTAAGCAATTTTTTTTTTTTTTAACAGAAGCCATATCATTCCCGCTGAGATTTGAGAGGCTAGCAATGGTTCTCAACCCTGCCTGCAAATTAGAATCTCCTGGGATATTTCTGAAATCCCAGTGCCCAGACCAACCCCCAAACCAATTATATGGGAGTCTCTGGGGTTGGGCCGGGGCATTAGTAGTTCTTAAAGCCCCCCAGGTGATTCTGGTGAGCAGCCAAGGTTGGAAACCACAAGCCCCTGCATTACTTTGCCAGTTGATTTGTGAATCTGAAGTATATAAGCACGTGAGGCCTATGGGGAATTCTGTTACCATGCACGCTTGTGGGGCCTTCTTCACAGGGAGACCGTGGGGAGAGATTTCACGCCTCTTCCCCATCGCCACCCCCAGTCCCATCTTCCTTCCTGTCAGGGTCCTTCCCGAGGCCTACCCCTCTAAGAGGCTGTCCCAAATCAGCCTTCTGTATTTCCTCCAAATTCCTACGGAGTCATACCGTGCTGCTGATTTGATTAGGGATCCATGGCCAGCCTCGAATCTTCCCTGCGGCTGGGACGTGATGTGGGCTGTTATTTCTGTCTTCAGTCCTGTGCCTATTCGCTGCTCAACTAGAAGGTAAGCTCTCTGAAAGCAAGACCCCCACACTCTCCCTCCCTGGAGTCCTGTGCTGCTCGGGAGGCTGCAATTACGACTTGTTGTCAGGAGCTGAATGAATCCACTGGGTACACTTGGATCACACTCAACACATTTAATTCTGACAATGGCTCTGAGAAATTGGGACTGTGTTATTAGTATTTTTCCTCTCCATTTTATGCTGAGGAAAATGCAGGTCAGTGAAGTAAATAGTTTGTATAAGTCACAGATGGAGGAAGGTCCACCGGGCTTCTTTTCTGACACACTGTTAGGGTTCTGCTAATAGTAGGGGTGGCCCCAGAGCAGGCAGGACCTGGCTGGGGGCGAAGCCTAGAGACCTCTCTCCTCTGCAGAAGGCCTGACTGGCCAGTGGGAGAGGTCTTCTGTGAAGGGCTGTCTGGTCTGCAATTCCTCAGGTTTTGGGAGGGGGTGAAACGGGATGTTGCAATGGAACTGTCTGCTGAGATCTGAAGATGATAGGTATGAGTTCCCAGAGTCACTGCAGCAAAATGCAAATTAAAAAGACATATTTTAAAACTTTACAAATCTTACAGCTCTTCTTGTGGTTGAGGCTCAGTTTCTTGGAGATTAACGAGGAGAATTTGGGGGAAATGATTTGTTTATTGAATCCCACGTTCCTCGCGTTTCAGGGAAGAGGAGTGGGAGGTGCCTGTCTCTCATATCAACCGATAAGAGGGCTTTGTCAGAGCTTCTCAGGGAGGTGAGGATGGGATCCCTGCATGATGGGGTCAGCGGACTGACACTTGACTTGCACCTGAGAAACCTGAAGGGCTAGAGGTAGTTAGCCAGCATAGACGAGCTGAAGGAGAGGCGGCTGAGTTGAGATTAGCCTAAAGTCCCCGAGTCTTCTGGGAGAAAGGTTGCATGGATGTATCCCATGGGACAGAGCAGAGAGGGCTGAATTGCGCTCCCCCCTCCCCGCCTCAAAAAAAGATATATTCAAGACCTAAACCCCAGTGCCTGTGAATGTGACCTTATTTAGAAACAGGGTCTTTGGAGATGTAATCAAGTTAAGACAAAGTCATGATGGAGTAGGGCAGGCCCTAAATCCAATGACCTTATGATCCTTATAAAGAGAGTGAGACTTTGAGACACAGAGATACAAGGACACAGGGGACGGGGAGACGGCCATGTCCTCGTGGAGGCAGAGATTGGAGGGATGCAGCTACCAGCCACGGAATGCCGGCAACCAACAGAAGCTGGGAAGAGGCAAGGAAGGATTCTTGCCTATGGGCCTCTGCCCCTCGTCTCACTCTGGAATCTAACCCCGGTATTTAGGGTGGTTGAGCACCCCAGGGAGCCTTTCCTGGTCCTCTCCGCCCTCCTCTGTGCATCACAGTTCCCTCTGGCCCTGCGCTGTGGCTATCTGGTTACTGACCGTCTTTCCTACTGGAGAGCCGGTGTGCTTTGTCTCTGTGGCTTGGTTCAGTTGGGTGCAGTTTTCTGGGGTCACAGAACACAGGGCTCAGCAAACTTTTCTTAAAAATCCAGATGGTAAATACTTTCAGGTTTGCAATGCCGTATGGTCTCTGTTGAAATGATCCAACTCTACTGTTATGGTGTGGAGGCAGCCATAGACCAGACGTGAACAGATGAGTGTCCTGGGTCCAATAAAGCTTTATTTACAAAAACAAGCCACTGGCCAGAGGGCTGTGGTCGCCAACCCCGGACCTAGTGTTTCTCATGGATGAAATCGCACATGAGCAAAAGTGAAACTTGCATTACACTCACGTTGTTCCCTCATATCCCAGTCGTATGGGAACAGATTTGTATTTTCAAAACAAACATTATGGCAGAAGTGACTGAACTTTATAGGGTTGTTGTGAGGGGAAAGTGAACTGGTGCCTATAGGGGCCTGAGTCACTGGCCAGTCCATAGTCAATCGATGTTAGTGATTATTATTAGCTAAGGTAGAGGGTTGTTGCCAGGATTGCAGTTGCTTATGGCTGTAATTTACTGGGAACCATGCTTCGAACTTGGTAATTTTTAAACAAAAGCAACTACCATTTTCATCAAATCTAAGACATACTTTTTTTTATTGTGGTAAAATACACATAACATAAACCTTATCATTTTAATCCTTTAAAAATGCACCCATCCACTGGCATTTAGTCCATTCACAACATATGCAGCCGTCATCATTATCTATCTCTAGAACATTTTCATCACCCTGAAAGGAAACCCCATACAGAGTAAGCATCATTCCTCATTTCTCCCTCTTCCAGGCTCTGGAAGATATACATTTTCCCCCCTACATCTTCACATCTCTGAGTTGGAGCTGTGCTTACAATCAAAAGCATCTTATGATCACTGTTTCTTAGGTGGCAGCCCCACATCATTGTCACTGCTTGCATGAGCATGAACTTGGCCAACATTCTTCAGTAGAGTTTTGTGCATTCTTAAAATTTTATTTCTTGAATTTAACTGCCATTCAAACTGCCTTCAAGAATGCTATGATTCAGCAAAGGAATAAAAAGTTAAGTAGGAGGAAAGACACAAAACAGAGTGGCAGGGCATAAATTTGATATTAATGAAACAAATATTCATCATCAGAGGAATCACCATTCTGTGCTTCTTCCGAAGCAACAACCAAGTGCTTTATGGGACAGGAAAGGCAGATACAAATAGATGAAGCTGTGTTATATTTTGTTAATGAGGTATGTCTAAAAAGATGGCTTATCACATTTGAAGCAAGGCAACTGAGGGCTGAAGATGTTATGAAGTTCCTTGGCATAGATAATAAAGAAATTTCAAAGTAATGGGAGATTAGTGCAACTGGTTCATGTGTCACGTGGGACAATTATTAAGGCATCCTGTCTCAGTTTAATGGCAGTATTATTTTTCTTGATGGTACAAGCAGTGTGTCTTACAAATGATGGTATCTTAAAATGATGATTCAGTATTATCATCATCACATTGCATTGTTATTTTCATTCACTTGTATGTTTTACATAAACAGAAACAGACTCACAGACTTAGAGAATGAACTTATGCTTACCAGAGGGGAAGGGTGGGGGGAAGGGATAGTTAGGGAAGTTGAGATTGACATGTACACGCTGCTATTTTTAATATAGATAACTAAAAAGGACCTACTGTGTAGCACAGGGAACTCTGCTCAATATTATGTAACAATCTAAATGGAAAAAGAATCTGAAAAAGAATAGATACATGTATGTGTATAACTGAATCACTTTGCGGTATACCTGAAACTAACACAACATTGTTAATCAACTATACTCCAATATAAAATTAAAAGTTAAAAAAAAAATCCTGTCTTGTCCTGTGCTCGAAAAGAAAACTCGTTGGTGGTTGTTTTGTACCAACAAGTAGGACTGTGTTTGGCTAAAGTGATAGAACACCCAAAATAATGATGGCTTAAACAAGATGGAAGCTGATTAACCCTGTAGATAAACAGTGTGGAAGTAGATATCCCAGGGACTGTAGTGCAGCTCCATGATCATCAGGGTCTTAGATTCCTTTGGTCATGTTGCTTTGCCATCCTCAAACATGGCATCCACCTTATGGCCCAAAACGGCTGCTCGAGCTCCAGCCATCATGTTCACATTTCAGCCTGCAGGAGGTAGGAAAGGAGGGAAGAAAAAGGGCATCTCTCCTTTTATGAATACTTCCCCAGGGTCATAAAGGACACCCTGCTTATATCTATTGGCTAGAATCTGACTACATCTAACCATATGGAGACTGGGAAATACAGGCTTTCATCTAGGCAGCCATGTACCCCACTAAAGTTCAGGGGTTCCATTACTGAGGAAGAAGGGGAAAATGAATGTTGAGGGACAAGGAGCAGGCTCTGCCACACTTATTAACCTCCATGGTGCTGATTACAAGTGCAACATAGGGTTCCAGGAAGGCTTGTTCTGTGACGGTAACGGAAGATTTTCAGGTGGAGTTGGGCAGGAGCTGGGCTGTGAAAGGAGAATATGATTAAATGATCAGAAAGGATGGGCAAGAGCATTTCCGGCAGAGGAATGACCAAACAAAGGCCCAAAGGCAGGAACGTACTAGGTGTGCCTGTAGGTTAATAGAGTTGTCTTGGCCAGAAGGGGCTTTGTGTCAGAGCCTGGCTAGTTAGCTAGGTCACAGCCCTGGGAGCAGGGGTCAACGCTGTGTTGACTGTGTAATCAGCAGGGGGTCACTTAACCCCCAGAGTCTGGTTTCCTCCTCTGTAATTCATACACAGAGTCGATCCTGTTATGAGAACTCAGTGAAATGCAGCAGGAGGAAGCCCTTTGTAAACTGTAGGTTCCTGAACACTTTAGATGTCATCATGACATGGGCCCAGGCTTGGACAGGGAGGGGCAGGAATCTGCACTCCACCCTCCAGGGGGCTCCCCACTTGTGATGCCCTTGTGCGGATGGGGGACGCAGATGGTGAGTGGGGACATGTGGGTAGACAGGAGGACAGGAGCCTTTGGTGGGGCACGGACAAGGCACAGGTGCTCCTAGGATGCAAGACAGTGATGGGTGAATGGCAGGGGTGGGGTGGGGCTGCACTGCCCTAGGGCCTTTTCCCTTTTCTCTCCCTCACAAAAGGAGCAGAGTGGGTCAATAGCCCGTGCTGACCCAGGAGCTAGTCCTGGGCCTCCCATGCCCACTGTAGTCAAGCCAGAGAGATTTCCAGGCTCCTGGGTTGGAGGCCAGCCCTGGGGTCAGGGGCCTCATTCACATCCCTAAAGGAGCACCTGTGGCAGAAGCCAGAGGCTACAAACACCGAGGTGAGGGTGGAGAACGCAGGGTGGGGTTGGCCTTGGTCCAGGTAGGTCCTGGAGATCTGACCAGGCTGCTGCCTCCTGATAGAGGGCTCACCAGGATAGAGCAGTGTCTTAGTCGGCTCTGACTGCCGTAGCAAAATACTGTAGACTAGTAGCACCAACAGACATTTATTTCTCACAGTTCTGGAGGCTGGGAAGTCCCAGATTCAGGTGCTGGCTGATTCCATTCCTGGTGAGGGCTATCTCCCTGGCTTGCAGACAGCTATCTTCTTGCTGTATCCTCACGTGGCAGAGAGAAAGAGCTCTGGTCGCCCTTCCTCTTCTTGTAAGGGCACTAGTCCCATCATAGGGGCCCACCCACATGACCCCACCTAAGCCTACTGACCTCCCAAAGGTACCCCCTCCAAATACTGTGGCAATGGGGTTAGGGCTTCAATATATGAATTTGGAGGGAACACAAATATTCAGTCTATAATGAACACCTAACTCCACTTGGAACTTGGAAACATGGCCTGGCTCCTGTGGAGTCCTGTTCTGTCCCTATACTTACCTGTGCCCTCAGTGTATGCATCGTGGCTGACATGTTTCTGCTCTAGCCCGATAAGGAGCCGTCAGGTAGGAGCTGCACTGGAGCTGGTGTCTCGGGCTGGTGCACAAGGTTGTTCCTCCAGCACAGGCGGTCCAGAAAGAAGTGAGGGAAAGCCGTAGCAGGGAAGTGGGCAGGCCCTGTAGCCAAATTCTAAGGCCATCAGGGTTTCATTGCACTGAAGAAAACCAACTGGTGCCCCTTCTTCCATTTTTTCTTTTTTTTCATAAGATTGCTGCAAAGTGGGTTATAAAGCCCATAGCAATGAATGCAGATGGGAGGGCTGGGGAAGCGAAGGAGGGTCAGAGAAATGGTCAGAGGGAGACAGAACAGGACAGAGAGACACTGTGGGAGAGACAGCAGAGAACATTGTGAAGCCATCGGGAGAGATGGGGACAGGCAAAGACAGAGGAGAACAGGGAGCCAGAGACAGAGAGAAAACAGGGACAAAGTGACAAAGGTCCAGAGACACACACATGGGAGATGGGGTCAGTTAGCGGATACAGAGAGTACCTAAGGCGGGTGAGCTGGGGCGGGAGAAAAGCCTGAAGGAGGAAGGGGCCTGGGGGTGGGTGGCAGACAGAGGGGTCCTTCTCAGCCCTCACCCACCCCGTCCAGCACTGTGTAGCTCATTGGGCATCAGGGTGCCCCCTCAGTCTCACCAGGCTGCCCTCTCTCCTCTGGTCCAAGCCCTCACCTCCGAATGAGAAGGTCAGGCCTAGCGGGGGAGGTTTTAGGACCCTGGGGTCTGAGCTGACAGGGTGGCTGTTCTGATGGGTCGAGTGTGGCCAGGCCTAGAGGCTGGGGGTAGGGATATGACCTGGGAAGCCCCTCTTAGCCCCTGGGCCCACGGGACAACCGAGGGCCATCACCAGCACTCTACGTTACTCCTTTCTCAGTCACCGTGCTGTTGAGAGCGAGAGGAAGTCAAGACCCAGTGTTGACGGGGGTGGGGGTGGGGAGGTGAAGAGAGAGAAAATCACACATTTGCATCATCGGCTGTGAGTCGCCTTCCTTTCCGGAGAGTGTGGTCTTCCTGAACTGTATGGCTGTGAGTCATGCTTGTCCCCAGGGCAGGTCCATGGCCAGACCCTTCCCTGACAACACATCCCCGCAGGCCAGGCCTCAGTCTGACCTGGGCCGGGCGTGAGGAGGCAGCTTTCCTAGAACTGAGTTTCTAGTAGCTTCTCCCAGAACCCACTGGAGAGCCCCAGACTATAGGAGTTTGGTTCAGGACCCAAGACCAGGCTTGGCCAGAAGTGAGCTGCAGGGCAGGGGCCAGCCTGTGTGTGTGGGGAGATGGCTGTCAGGGGATCTCAGAGACCAGGCAGGAAAACCCACCCAGGGAGCCAGAGGGTGTGGAGAGAAGGGAAGCAACAGATCATTCCCAGGCAGGAGAAGGGTAGGGCCTGTCTCCCTCACTCTGCCCTGGGCTCCCCCAACAAAACGTCCTCAGAAAGGTTGGTGTCCAGAACAAGGCCCTGGCCAGTGGCTCTGAGGTGTCACGAGGGACAACATGGAAACTGCCGGCAGCATCTCCTGGGAAAGGATCTCTTAAGAAGGGTGAAGATAAAGGTGTTATTCTTCATAAATGAAGATGAGAGGAGCCAAACTGCTGTTGAGATTGGCTGGTCAACCCTCTCAGTGCACAGAGAGGGGCAGCAACTTGCCCGAGGCCACACAGCCAGACTCATCTTTACACACCCTGTTCACTATTCTTCCACCTCCTCACGGTGTCCTGCGTCTAACTTGCCTGCACCTTTCAGGTCTTTTACTCAGTGGTGCACACAACAGCCCTGAGATGTAGGTAGGATTATTCCCATTTTACCAGTAGGGAAACTGAGGCCTGGTGGGTGACTTGTCCAAAGTCCCAAGGCTCATTCAGGGATCAGAACTGAGAGTGCCCTGGACTCCCAGCTCAGTGCTCTTTCCCCCTCTGTTGTAAGAAGGCAGCTTATCTTCCAAGGTCAGGGGGAGGGGGGCAGGCTGTGTCACAGTGACCACTAGGCTTCCCACCCCACCTTCCTGCCTCGAGCAAGGAAGTCCTGTGTTGATGGAGAAGGCAAGCCCACATTCAGCATCCCTGACCAAATGGGTCCATCCCAGTCTAAGAGGTTCATTTCTTTGATGGAGCCTTGTTTCCCAGGGACTTCTCTTTTTAATCTATCCATGTTCCTCACCCTCGGCCCCGGCCACCCCAGTTCCTCAGTGTGGGTGAATGTGTCAGCCACTAATCTGGGCATGAGGCTTTGGGGCAGCCACAGCACAGTGACACACGCTCTGATGTGGGATGAGAATATTTTAAATCTGAGTTATCCTTCAGAGTCAGGAACATGTGGTTTCCAGAACCAGGAGGGCACTGGTTTCCCAAAGAGGGGGAGGGGAAGTGAGGAGAAAGTGATGAAAGGGTGGGGAGGTGGTGGGGAGGGACAAGACCAACCTAGCACAACGCCCAACCTACTAAGGGCTGGCCTGGGAAGGATGCTGCCTGCAGACAAGCAGGTCAACCCCTCCTAGACCCTGGAAGCCTCTCCCTCTTGTCCTCTCGGGACCCCTGCTCCCAGCACACTTCCTGCAGCCTCAGCAACATGTTTCTATTTTTTACCCATCTCCCTGGTGCAGCTCATTCCACCGCACCAGAGTGAGCCTGTGGGCCAAATGCCTCCCCTCGCTCTGTCAAGAGAGAGTGTGTGGGAGGGAAGGGGGGTCACATTTTCCTCGGCCCCAGTGCCCCGGGCAGGGTGGAGGCTGGGGACACAGGACAGCAGAGCCCCGAAATCATCAAGCCATTGCAAACCTACCAGTCTGGGTTTGGTCCAGCATGCATGCCAGCCATTCCCTGCACGTGGCCAGCTGGGCCAGGCCCCTGGAACAAGGAGCAACTCCCGGAACCCTGCCCAGCTCGAGAAGGAGGGGCACCCAGAGGAGTGGCCACAGGGTGGCCCATGAGCAGCCAGAGGGAGAGAGAGCGACAGCATGGCTGGCTGCCCTCTCCTGTGATACAGGCTCCAGTTTTTGTGGAAGAGACAGATGGAGATCCCTTCAGTTCTGAGGCATGGGAACATGAAGCGGGCTCTGCCTCCAGGGGTTCCAGGCTGGGCTGGAGGGCATGAATGAAAGTCAGTGGCTTTGAGGGAAACGCTCCTGTGCCAACGACCCTCTTCCCAGGAAGCTATCTGATTGGCCAGCTAGCCACCATCTCCTGTAGGGTCACATACTGGGCAGAATCTCTGAGCAAACCATCAGAGGGGAGTCCAGCCTCCCTCCCACCAGCCTCTGTGGTTGCCTTTGGCTGGGGTCCCACCCCCTGGTCTAATCCACTGGAGCAGGTCAAGGAGGTAGGTTTGCTGAGCACATGGAATGAACCATAACACCTTTATGCAGAAAGAACTATCTGGGGCCACTTTGTTCCAAGGGGCTCCGGGAGAGGCAGGTACTTACAGCAGCCTGGGGGATACAGGGTCCCAACACTCATGGAGTTAAAGGTCAGTGGGAAAGAGTAGAAGTAAGCCATGATGACAGTCAAAAGCGACACATCTGTCAGTAGGGGAGGACAGGGTGTTCGGGGTGCTCGTGGGGGCCCTCACTCAGTACTGGGGTCAGGGAAGCGCTTCAGAGAACAAGGACACCTAAGATGATGCCTGGAGGGTGGTAGTTAAGTGAGGGGGGTGAGTTTAGGGAAGAGCCTTCCAGGTTGTGGAGGCAACAGGGGCCCAAGTGCTTGAGGCGAGAGTAATGATGGTGCTTTCTAGAAAAGACTCCCCAAGCAGGTGGCGGAGAGGTAGGGGGACACAGAGATAAGCAGAAGCCACTCACAAAAGGCCTGCATGTCTTCTATTTTTATACCTGTCTTGAGTCTTCAGCCAGAGTTTTTCTCAGCCTCCAACTCCAGCAGGAAACCCAGTGGGAAATAGTTACTTCCTGCCCTTAGAGAGGAGAAAACAAAACCCCAGCAGTTCCTGCTTCACCCCAGAATGTCAAAGTTGACCCCTGTGATTGTGGTGGTGTAGAGGATGGATGACTTTCTCTTTTAAAAACAGTGCTTATTGCTTGTCTACTTATAAAGGTATATGTGTTCCATAGAGAAAACTATAAAGGAAAATGAAATCACATATAATCCCTTCGTGTGGAGCCATTGACACCAATATTTTGTGTTTGTCCTTCTGTCTTCCTTTTAGTTGTTACATAGTTGAGGTAAAACTATACATACAATTTTATTACCTGCCTTGTTCCCTTAACATAAATATGTTCCTACATTGTTAAAAAGTTCCTTTTTAACCTCCCTACTAACTTTGTGTGTGAATGACTTCCTAACTTTACTGTATGTTTGCCTTTACTGGTGAGTTTTTCACTTTGTACTTTTCTTGTTTCTAGTTGTGGCCTTTTCTTTTTTGCCTAGAGAAGCTCTTTAGCATGTGTTGTAAAGCTGGTTTGGTGGTGCTGAATTCTTTTAGCTTTTGCTTGTCTGTAAAGCTTTTGATTTCCATTTTCATTTAGATTAAATCTGAACGAGAGCCTTGATGGGTAGAGTATTCTTGGTTGTAGGTTTTTCCCTTTCATCACTTTAAATATATCATGCCACTCCCTCCTGGCCTGCAGAGTTTCTCCTGAAAAATCAGCTGACAGCCTTATGGGAGTTCCCTCGTATGTTATTTGTTGCTTTTCCTTTGTTGCTTTAATATTCTCTGTTTATCTTTAATTTTTGTCATTTTGATTACAGTGTGTATTGCTGTGTTCCTCTTTGGGTTAATCCTATATGGGACTCTGCGCTTCCTGTTTCCTTTCCCAGGTTAGGGAAGTTTCCAACTATTAGGTCTTCAAATATGTTCTCATGCCCTTTCTCTCTCTCTCTTCTCCTTTTGGAACCCCTGTAATGTGAACATTAGTGTGATTGATGTTGTCCCAGAGGTCTCTTAAACCGTCCTCATTTCTTTTCATTCTTTTTTCTTTTTTCTGTTCATTGGCAATGATTTCCACTATTCTGTCTTCCAGTTCACTGATCCAGTCTTCCATATCATTTAGTCTACTATTGATTCCTTCTAGTGTGTTTTTCAATTCAATGATGTATTCTTCATCCCTGTTTGGTTGTTCTTTATATTTTCTAACTCTTTGTAAAAACTTCTAACTTCTTGCTCTGTGCCTCCCTTTCCCCCCCGAGTTCTTTGATCATCTTTACAATCATTACTCTGAACTCTTCCTTGGGTAGATTGCCTATCTCCACTTCACTTAGTTCTTCTGAGGTTTCATCTTGTTCCTTCATCTGGAACGTATTCCTCTGCTGCCTCATTTCGTCTAAGTTGCTATTTGTATTTTTATGTCTGTGGTAGGTTTGTTATGTTTCTCGACCTTGGAGAAGTGGCACTCTGTAGGAGACATCCTATGTGTCTCAGCAATGCACTCCCCTCTTGTCACCCAAGGTATATGCTCTTGGGGTTCCCCCAAGAAGGCTGCATGGGTCCTTCTCTTGTGGTGGGCTGACCATGTGGGTGGTCTGCCAGGCTTGTTTGGCCTCTAGTCTGGTTAGTTGCCAGGCCCTGCCTTGTGTGGGTGCTGCTGACTGCTGTTCAGTGGGGCCTGGTCACAAGGTAGCTGGTTGCAGAACCCTAGGGGGCCTGAGGCTAGTGCTAGCCCACTGGTGGGTGGAGTCAGGGTCCCAAAGATTCTGGGGCTGTTGCCCCACCACTGGCAGGTGAAGCGAGATCCGGGGGTTAATGCCAGCCTACTGGCAGGCAGAGCTGGTCCCTGGAGCCTGACTGCAGGGCCCAGGGATCCTAGAGCCCGTTTCAAATGATTGATGATGGGGGCCGGTTCCTGACACAACTGGGTATGCGATCTGGGGTGTCCTGAAGGTTGTGTTGGCCTGATAGTGGGCACGGTTGGGGCCCAGCTGATCCCAGGACAGGGCCTGGTCTGTGTTGGTGGACTCATTCCATAGGCTGCTGGATCATAGCTCTCTTGCTTCTGGTATCTTGCCCCCTGGGGGGTGAGCCTGGTCTAGAGGCTGTGTGGGCTTCCTTGTGGGAGGGGCCAGTGCCTGCCCACTGGTGGGTGGAGCTGGGTTTTGGCCCTCTGGTGGACAGGGCCATGTCTAGGGAAGGTGTCTAGGGGCGGCTGTGGGCTCGGGGAGTCTTTTGTTTTTAAGTTTTTATTTTATATTGGAGTATAGTTGATTTACAATGTGTTAGTTGCAGGTGTACAGCAAAGAGATTCAGTTGTACATATACATATGTCTATTATTTTTCAGATTCTTTTCATATAGGCTATTACAGAGTATTGAGTAGAGTTCCCTGTGCTGTACAGTAGGTCCTTGTTGTTTATCTATTTCATACATAGTAGTATGTATCTGCTAATCCCAAACTCTTAATTTATTCCCCCCGCCGACCTTTCCCCTTTGGTAACCATAAGTTTGTTTTCTAAGTCTGTGAGCCTGTTTCTGTTTCGTAAATAAGTTCATTTGTATCATTTTTTAGATTCCACATATAAGTGATACCATATGACGTTCGTCTTTGAATTGCTTCACTTAGTATGGCCGTCTTCAGGCAGCCTGTCTGCTGATGGGTGGGGCTGTGGCCCCGCCCAGTTACTTGTTTGGCCTGAGGCTCCCAGCACTGGCACCTGCAGGCTGCTGGGTGGGGCCAGGTCAGGGCGCTAACGAGCGAGGAGGAGGAGCCTCCGCAATGGCGCCTGCCCGCCCGGGCTTCGTGCAGTAGAAGGAGCTCTCCTGTATGTGCTGCCGCTGCCCTCCGCCTCTCCAGGAGACTCTCCAAGGCCAGCAGGTAGGCCTCGCTCAGGCTCCTATCAAATGACTGCTTTTGTCCCGGTCCCGGTGAATGTGACATTTGGTGTGTGCCTTTTAAAAGTGAAGTCTCCATTTTCCCCAGTCCTGTGGGGCTCCTGCAATCAAGCCCCACTGGCCTTGAAAGCCAAATGCTTTGGGGACGTGTCTTCCTGGTGCCGGACCCCCGGGCTGGGGAGCCCAACGTGGGGCTCAGAACTCTCATTCCTGTGGAAGAACTGTTGCAGGAGAGGGAAATGTCACATCCTGGGGCCCGCAGGAGTCCTTAGGATGGACCGCCAAGTGACGGTCCTTGGCTTCACGAAGGAAAGAAGTCAAGAACGAGCCAGAGAAAAGCAAAAGCCAGTTTATTTAGAGGGATACACATTCCATAGGCAGAATGTGGACTGGCTCAGAAAGTGAGAGTGGCCCCAGGGCATGGGAGGGGTCGTCGTTTTTTTTTTTTTATGGGCTGGCTAATTTCATACTAGTGGGAGGAATATTCTTGTCATTTCAGGGAAAGGTGGAGATTTCCCAGGAATGGGGCCACTGCCCACTTTGTGGCCTTTTATGGTTCATCTCAGAACTGTCGTGGCATAAGGGGGAGTGATTTTTAGTATTACAGTAAAGGTATAATGAGCTAAATTAGGTCAATGACCGGACTGTTCTCATAGCACCTTGGTTTCAGCTGGTTCCAATCGGTCTTTATTGAATCCCAACAGCTGCGCCCCTCTTCATTTATCTAGTGTTTGTGTCCTGCCGCTTTCCCTCCTGTCTCATTTCCCTCTCAGAGATTTTACTCCCATATTCTTGTGGGAAGCAGAGGGGCGATGGGTCATCTTCTGTAGCTGCTTCAGGGCTGGGCAGGGGTGTTGACCCTGCCTGTCAGGGAGTAAAAATCTCTGGATGCCTGGTCTAGGGCCCCAGGGACAGGACAGCTTCTTGTTTGAAGTCAGAAGGTGGTATGAGTTGGAATCCCTGCACAGCCATCATTTTTTAAATTAAAAAAATTTTTTTTTTGCGGTACGCAGGCCTCTCACTGCTGTGGCCTCTCCCGTTGCGGAGCACAGGCTCCGGACGCGCAGGCTCAGCGGCCATGGCTCACAGGCCCAGCCACTCCGTGGCATGTGGGATCTTCCCGGACCGGGGCATGAACCCGTGTCCCCTGCATTGGCAGGCGGACTCTCAACCACTGTGCCACCAGGGAAGCCCAACACAGCCATCATTTTGATGTGGAACTGTTGTAACCTGGAAGACATGAACTTTACCAAGAGGTTAAAGAGGCAGGGTCCAAAGAGGAGGAGTAGGAATATGGTCGTTACTGGGCCCAGGAGGGACGGAACCAAGTAAGGCTAGGGAAGGCGCCCTTAATGGTGGACCAGATGGCATTAGGATCTGACGCCTGGTTGTAGCAGTGTAACCATGATGCTTGCTCATGAATCTTGTTGATATCCACCTCGATCAGGCCCTGATTACTGAGATAGGTACAGCAGGTTTTGTTTATGACTGCACAAACACCACCCTGCTTGGCCAGCAAGTAATCCAAGGCCAGTCTATTATCCATGACCACATTGGCCAGTGACTTTAAAGAAGCTGAAAGTCTATTTAGGGCATTTCCAGTGGTCAGGGCTAGGCTCTCAAAAGTGTTGTTTAGATTTCCTAGGGTTACCTCATGGTAGGCAAAGCCTCCCCATGGAGATGCCAATCCCCCTGGCAGTCCTTTTCCTACCATTATTAATCCAGTGACCCTCCTGCGATGATATTGAGTATCATTATGTACTGTGACTATGAATGGGACCAAATGTCCTCATGTATAGGCCCCCTTGTGCCACACATTATCGATATAAGGATAAGCATTTACCCAGGGGCCAAATTTTATCTGGGGTGCCCTTGTCATTGGGCCCTCATTTGGGGGAGTGCCACATATCCAGACATATCCTGAGGGTGCAATAAGAGATCTGGGAACAGAAGAATTTAGCAAGGAAGCAGCCGTCGGATCCGTGGAAGGGACAAGTTATGAAAACAATGCGGGTCAAGGGCCCATTAGTGTATTCAAAATAGTTAAGTCTGGGAGTATTCCAGGCCCTCGGCTTGGAAGAGATGATGATGTAAGAGGGTTTTACCCGACACTTCCATAGATCCCATCAATTTTTAGCCCAGTTTTTAGTCCATTCCCTCCCTATCCCATAGGCACCTTGGACCTGGGCTTCATTATAAGCACACAGAATGGAGGCATTCATGAGAATGCAGTTTGGGTCTGGGTTCCAAAACGTTGTGGTGATTTTCCCATCTGGCGGCCAGGGATTCTTCCAAGAGGCTCACCATAGCCAAGAGAACCATTAGAGGTGTAGTGGCATTGGAAGCATGACTGGTTTTCTGGATGACAAAAGTAGCGATGATTGATGGAAAAGTTATGTCACATTTTTTAAAAGAGTTAAACATAGGCGAGGTATCAGGCCTGACGGGGGTATTGCCCATCGAGCTCGTATTGGATTGCCCATCGAGCTCGTATTGGCGTGTGTGTGTGTGTGTGTGTGTGTGTGTGTGTGTGTGAGGGAGTTGTTTCCATGTGTTTGAATTGATAAAGCTCTTGGGTTTTGTTTGTTTTTTAATTTTATTGGGGTATAGTTGATTTACAATGTTGTGTTAGTTTCAGGTATACAGCAAAGTGATTGTTATACATATATTCATTCTTTTTCAGATTCTTTACCCATATAAGATATTACTGAATATTGAGTAGAGTTCCCTGTGCTATACTGTAGGTCCATGTTGGTTATCTATTTTATATATAGTAGTGTGTGTATGTTCATCCCAAGCTCCTGATTTATCCCTCCCCCCTACATTTCCCCTTTGGTGACCATAGGTGTGTTTTTGAAATCTGTGAGTCTGTGGTATAGCTCTTGTGGTATGTACCTATTTGTACCTGTAACAATTGTTGTAAGCCAGGATTTTTATGGCAGACCCAACACTTAACTAGTTTTTCTCCCCGGGTGACTATTTTAGATATGTTTACTAAAGCATTGTTTTCCCATTCCCTGTGAGCCGAGACCATCGTCAGAAGTCCTAATAGGAATAGTATGGCTTTTGACATTATATTACTATAATGTCTCACCATTGTGGCCTCTCCCGCTGCGGAGCACAGGCTCCAGGTGCGCAGGCTCAGCGGCCATGGCTCACGGGCCCAGCCGCTCCGTGGCATGTGGGATCTTCCCGGACCAGGGCACGAACCCGCGTCCCCTGCATCGGCAGGCGGACTCTCAACCACTGCGCCACCAGGGAAGCCCTATATTACTATATTTTTTCTTTCAGACCCAGTAGGGGCAAAGAAGATGTTTACCAGGGGGAGGGGGTTCTGAAAAACTGCAGAATAAGAGCATGATATTCAGAAACACAAGGATGACTAGGCCAACCCACGTGAAGCCGCATGACAGCCACGTGAAGTCACTTATCTGTTCTCTTGAACAGATATCTGAGGTCTTCCACTGGCTCACAGGAGTAGGTCTCTTCTGGTTCCTGTTGGGACTTATAAGATACAGGTTTCATTCTAGACAGAGGTACCCCAACTAGTAACTCCCCATAGCTTGCCAGCAGTTGGGATACTTAGTAACCCTTGATATGGTCCCTTCCATTGTGATTGTAGCTGGTCCTCAGGGGACTCTTCCTTCCAAGATTTTAGTAGGACAAAGTCCCCTGACTGGATGGAGACCTCGACCTTTCTTTCGTGGGGGTGAACAGGACTTCATTTCCATACTCTTGAGCCCTTTTTTTTGTTTGTTTTGTTTTGTTTTTTTGCAGTACGCGGGCCTCTCGCTGTTGTGGCCTCTCCCGTTGCGGAGCACAGGCTCCGGACGCGCAGGCTCAGCGGCCATGGCTCACGGGCCCACCCGCTCCGCGGCATGTGGGATCTTCCCAGACCGGGGCACGAACCCGTGTCCCCTGCATCGGCAGGCGGACTCTTAACCACTGCACCACCAGGGAAGCCCTCTTGAGCCCTTTGAACTTGGCTTAAGCTAAACAATGTGGGCAACCAATGGGGATTTCCTCATCAAACAAGAGATCTGAAGTCAAAAAGGGCCTCCCATAGGTCATTTCAAATGGGCTAAGTTTCACAATTCCCTTTGGGGACATCCCGGTCCATAGAAGGGCTATAGGCAGGAGGGAGAGCCAGGTTCCTGAAGACTCTTGGCATAGCTTAGCAAAGGTTCTTTTTAGAACATGACTTGCTTTTTTTTTTTTTTTTACCTTGCCTGAGGACTGGGTCCTCCAGGAAGAGAGGAGGCGGTAGTTAATACCCAAAGCTGAGGAAACCTGTTGGGTCACCTTGGCAGTGAAGGAAGGTCCGTTATCACTCTGTAGGCTTTTTAGTAACCCGAATCTTGAAATTATCTCTATAAGCAGAAATTCGGATACTTCTGTTGTCTTTTCAGTTCTAGAAGGGAAAGCTTCTAACCATCCTGTAAAGGTGTCTGTGAATACCAATAGGTATTTCCATCCCCTACATGAGGGAATTTGGGTCAAGTCCACTTGCCAGTCTTTCCCTGGATAGGTTCCCCGATGTTATACGGGCCGAGTTAGGGGTGGAGGTATGGAGTGGCTTCTTACAAAGCTCACAAGCCCTGGTGACATTTTTAACGGTTTGGGACAGTCCCTTGCCCAGGAACACCTGAGTACTAGTTTGAATATGAAGTCCCATCCTAAGTGGGGGGGTTCATGGAAGTGCTTAATTATTTTCCATTGCTTGGCCCCAGGAATGAGAAGCTTGTTATCTTCTGTCAGCCACCCTGAGAGATCTCTTTTCAGTCCCCTATTTTTAGCCCACTCAGTTTCTTCAGGTGTATAAGATGGTACCATCGGGAAGGGTGGACCGTCGGGTCTGAGAGCTACAGCTTGTAGGATTGGGTGTTCTTGGGCTGCAGTCTTTGTGGCCTTGTCGGCCAGGACATTTCCCCTCAACAGGGAGGTGTGGCTCCTTTGGTGACCCCTGCAGTGAATGACTGCAACCTCCTTAGGAAGCTGGACCTCTTTTAGGAGTCCTAGAATTTCTGCCTGGTGTTTTATAGGAGACCCTTTTGCTATTAGTAGTCCCCTTTCTTTCCATATGGCAGCATGGGCATATAGCACTAGGAATCCATACTTAGAATCAGTATTTATATTGATTCTTGATCCCTTTCCTAGTTGGAGTGCTCTGGTCAAGACAGTCAACTCTGTCTTTTGGGTGGAAGTGTGAGAGGGTAGAGCTCCAGTCTCAAGCGTTGTCCACAGGCTGACTATGACATTGCTGGCCTTTCTAACCCTTTCATGTATGAAACTGCTTCCATTGGTAAACCATTCTGCGTTGGGATTGGTCAGGGGCTCATCCTTGAGGTCGGGCCTACTTAGTAAACTTGTTCAGTAGTCTCCACACAGGAGTGAACAAGAACCCTTGGGGTAGGGGGTTTGGCATTAGAGTAGCTGGGTTCAGGACTTGGCAAACCTTAAGAGTTATACATCGAGGGGCTTCCCTGGTGGCACAGTGTTAAGAATCCGCCAGCCAGTGCAGGGAACATGGGTTCAAGCCCTGGTCCGGGAAGATCCCACCAACTAAGCCTGTGTGCCACAACTACTGAGCCTGCGCTCTAGGGCCCGCGAGCTACAGCTACTGAGCCCGCATGCTGCAACTACTGAAGCCCGTGCACCTAGAGCCTGTGCTCCACAACAAGAGAAGCCACTGCAATGAGAAGCCCGCACACTGCAACGAAGAGTAGCCCCTGCTCGCTGCAACTAGAGAAAGCCCGCACGCAGCAACAAAGACCCAATGCAGCAAAAAATAAATAAATTTTTAAAAAAGTTATGCATGGGGTGTCGAGTAGGAGGGCTTGGTTTCTTTATTTTTTATTGAAGTATAGTTGGTTTACAATGTTGTGTTAGTTTCTGGTGGACAGCAAAGTGATTCATTTTATACATGTATATTCTTTTTCATATTCTTTTCCATTATGATTTATTATAAGATATTGAACATAGTTCCCTGTGCTAACAACAGTAGGACCTTGTTGTTTGCCTATTTTATATATGGTAGTTTGTATCTGCTAATCTCAAACTCCTAATTTATGCCCCCCCCATGCCCCCCACCTTTTCCCTTTGGTAACCATAAGTTTGTTTTCTATGTCTGTGAGTCTGTTTTATAAATAAGTTCATATGTATTGTAGTTTAGACTTCACATATAAGGGATATCATATTTGTCTTTGTCTGACTTAATATGATAATCTCTAGGTCCATCCATGTTGCTGCAAATGGCATTATTTCATTCTTTTCTATGGCTGAGTAGTATTCCATTGTGTATGTATGCCACATCTTCTTTGTTTGTTCATCTGTTGATGGACATTTAGGTTGTTTCCATGTCTTAGCTATTGTAAATAGTGCTGCTATGAACATAGGGGTGCAGGTATCTTTTTGAATTGTAGTTTTCTCCAGATATATGCCCCAGGAGTGGGATTGCTGGATCATATGGTAGTTTCTGTTTTGAGTTTTTTAAGGAACCTCCATACTGTTCTCTATAGTGGCTGCACCAATTTACATTCCTACCAACAGTGTAGGAGGGCTCCCTTTTCTCCACACCCTCTCCAACATTTATTGTTTATAGGCTTTTTAATGATGGCCATTCTGACTGGTGTGAGGTGATACCTCATTGTAGCTTTGATTTGCAGGAGGGCTTAGTATTTAAGGAGTCATCCATCTGCCAGCCACTGGTGTCCTTTTGCTCCTAGCACTCCTTGTGCCTGGTGAGGTAGCACTTCCAGTGATTGTCCCAGGGTGAACTTGTTGGCTTCTTCTACCAGCAGAGCAGTGGTAGCCACTGCCCTAAGACATCCTGGCCGTCCAGTGGCCCCCTGATCAAATTGTTTTGAGAAATAAGCTATTGGTCTAGGGAGGTCCCCCAGTTTTGGGGTGAGGACACCTAGGGCTACCGTTGTCTCTCAGCTATATAAAGGGTAAGGGGTTTTTCTAAATTTGGGAGATCTAACGCAGGGGCAGTCCCTAATTTTTATTTTAGAGCTAGGAACACCTGTTGGCAGTTTTCATCCCAGTTGAGGGGCTTGTGTTCACCTCCTTTTAGGGCCTCATAGAGGCTTTGCTATGAGCCCAAATCCAGGTGTCCAGATTCTGTAAAATCCTGCCATCCCCAAAAAGGCCCTCAGGTGCCTCTTAGTCTGGGCGAGTTGAGGGGTCATAAGGCTTCCTTTTGGTCCTGGGCTAGAGTCCCTGTCCCAGGGTTGAGCATGTATCCCAGGTGCTTAACTTGTTGGGTGGAATCTGGGCCTTGTGAGGAGAGACTCAGTATTCTCGTTCCCTTAGGAAGCTAAGGATCTGAATGATGTTTTTTTTTAATAAATGTATTTATATTTTATTTATTTATTTTTGGCTGCATTGGGTCTTCATTGCTGCGCACGGGCTTTTTCTAGTTGCGGTGAGTAGGGGCTATTCTTCGTTGCAGTGTGCGGGCTTCTCATTTCAATGGCTTCTCTTGTTGTGGAGCATGGGCTCTAGGCACGCGGGCTTCAGTAGTTGTGGCACACGAGCTCAGTAGTCGTGGCTTGCAGGCTCTAGAGCGCAGGCTCAGTAGTTGTGGCGCACGGGCTTAGTTGCTCCACGGCATGTGGGATCTTCCCGGACCAGGGCTTGAACCCATGTCCCCTGCACTGGCAGGCGGATTCTTAACCACTGTGCCACCAGAGAAGTCCCTGAATGATGTTTTTATCTGTCTTCCCTAGTGGGACTGGAAATTAGGAGGTCATCCACATACTGTAGGAGAGAGCCATTCACCAACTGTAATTCTCTTAATTCCTTTGCTAATGCTTTTCCAAACAGGTGGCGTCTACCCCTGAAGCCTTGGGGCAGCACAGTGTGGGTTCGCTGGGAAGTGTTATGAGTGTCTGGATCTGTCCACTCAAAGGCAAAGAGATGTTAGGAGTCTGGTCGCAGGAGAATGCAAAAGAAGGCGTCCTTTAGGGCTCACACTGTGAACCAGTTTGCATTTTTCTGGAACCTAGGTCAGTATGGTGAATGGATTAGGGACCATCAGGTGAACTGAGATCACTGCCTCATTAACTGCCCTCAGGTCTTGAACAAACCTGTATTCTCCACTTTCCCTTTGTATGGGCAGAATGGGGGTAGTACACAGAGACTGGCAGGGTAGTAACAGCCCATGTTTTAAAAACTTGGTTATTAAAGGCTGGATACCTCACTGGGCCTTGGGCCTCAAGGGGTACTGTTTCTTCCACAGGTCATCAGCATTGGGTTTTAATGAAATCTGAACTGGGGGCACATTAGTAGCTTTGCCAGAACTTCAGTGTCCCAGGCAGAGGGGTTTACTTGAGAAACAATATGGGGTAGAGGGGAGACCTCCTCTGACTTGTGACTGAGGCAGGCTTCCATGGCCAAGAGCAATTGTTTCTCCTGGTGGGTGTCTTCTCTGAGGGGGTCTCTGAATTGAACTATTATATGGAATTTAGTGAGCAAATCCCTTCCCAACAAGGGGACGGGGCACTCAGGCATGAGCAGGAACTGATGTGCAAAGGTAAAACTTCCTAATAAGCAGCTGAGGGCGGGTTGTGAATTGTTTGGCTTTGGGCTGTCCATCGATCCCCATTACTATACAGGATGGGGAGGAAGTAACTTTCCTACCTGCCACAACAAGGGTTACCTGAGGCTCCTTCAGGGAAATGACCGGGTGTCCTTTGGGAGCCAAGGAGGGTCCCGGGCCTCATAACTCTTCAGTCCTCTTGGCCATCATCGGTTTGGGAGCCCCAATTCCTCTTCAGGACTGGGGGCGGTCCCACTTCCAGTGGTCCTCTCGTTTGCCTATCAGGCAGGGTCTCGGTGGACTTTTCCCATACAGAGGGCATTCGTCCTTCCAGTGGCCCTCCTGGCCACATTTAAAACAGGACCCTTCTTGGTGAGGCAGGGGCTCTGATCCAGATTTTCCAGATCCTGCCCCTGCCATGGGCTGTTACAAGGGAGGGTAACCCTGGTGGAGCAGGGGCTATAGGGCTGCCACCAATAACTGTGCCTTTTGTTGTTGTCCCTGAATCCTTTTTGCTTCTTCAACCCTATCTCTATTGTTAAGTACTCCAAAGGTGAAGTTCATGAGCTGATTCTTGGGGGTTTAGGGTCCCCTAGCTGCCTTCTGTAATTTTCTCCTTATGTCTGGGGCAGATTGAGTGATAAAATGGGTATTTACTAGGACTTGCCCTTCGGGGTGTCAGGATTAATATTGGTATACCCTCAGACGGCCCTGGAAGAGGGCTGGATTCTCATCTTTTCTCTGTGTTAATTCTCTGACTTCATTCATCATTAACAGCCTTAACAACACACCTTTTCATCCCTTCTATGAGGCAGTTTATCATGTGGTTCTTGTGTTCAAGCCCTCTACCTTCCTGTTGGTAGTCCCAGTGGGGGTCCTGGTTGGGGATTGCATCCCCTCCTGTAAGGTAGGTTATATGTCCTTGATTTGGGGCTTCCGGTTCATCAGCACGTGCCTGGGCTGCGACAGGGATCTGGCTTTTCTCTTCAGAGATGCAGCAGGTAAACAGGAGGACCTGTAGGTCCCCCAAGTAAGTTCTCAAGACATTGTCAGCTTGGTGAATTCTTCCACGAACCGACTGGGGTCCTCAGAAAAATGTCCAGGTTTCTCTTTGCATGTAGTTAGGTCACCCATAGGAAAAGGGACGTGGACTCTGATTGTTCCTGGGACTTCCCTTAAGGGACAGAGTTTGATAGTAGGAGGCCGGTAGGTAACCCTGTTTCGTGTAGTATGGCACTGGTAACAGAGGTTATAGGACAGGGCTGGATAAGGTGGTGGGGTTTCCAGCAGCCCACATGTGGCGCTAGGGGTAGACTCCAGAAAACTGTCCTTCCTCAGAATTGCGGGGGTGGTAGGAGTTCCTGGCTGTGGACCTCAAGGAGGTGAACTCATAAGGGGCTCATCTAAAACACTGGGCTCCTGTGGGGGAAGAAGGTTGAAGGGTTGTGAGCCAGGCACACTCAGCAAGAGCTTTTTAGATCTGGATCTTGGAATAGGGTCATGCACATTTGGACCTATGGGACTTCCCCTCATTTACTTTCCCTTTTGCAAAATAGGTCCAGCTACAAGATGGTATTTTAATCCAGTAACCCATTTTCTGGCCAGATCTCTTGGTCCCCTAGTTTGTATTGGGGCCATGCAGTGTTGCAAAAGAAAATTAATTTCTTTTCTCTTAAGCCATCCTGTCTAAATTTACCCCAGTTAGCTAACATGCATCCTAACAGGGAGTCCTTTGGGGTGCTTGTGGTCACCCCCATTTTTGGTTTGGATGTCACAATGAGACAGGGGTCTGAAGTGTGAGGATTTTCCAGGAATTGGGCCACTGCCCACTTTTTGGCGTTTTATGGTCTGTCTCAGAACTGTCATGGCATAAGGGGAAGTGATTTTTAGTATTACAATGAAGGTATAATGAGCTAACAGTCAATGACCCGGCTGTTCTTGAAGCCACCTTTGTCTCAGCTGGTTCCAGCCAGTCTTTATTGCATCCCAGCAGCTGCTCCCCCTCTTCATTTATCTCGCGTTTGTGTCCTGCCGCTTTCCCTCCAGTCTCAGAATCTCTGCAATATATTCCCCAGCTTGTGGTTTGCCCATCAGAGTAGGGGAGGGAGTTCGGGATTTGATTATATCTCGAGTCTACCCCTCCTCCTACCCGTCTCATTGTGGTTCCTTCTTTATGTCTTTAGCTGTAGAAGATCTTTCCTGGTAGGTTCCAGTCTTTTTCATCGACGGTTGTTCTGCAGATAGTTGTGATTTTGGTGTGCTTGTGAGAGGAGGTGAGCTCAGGGTCTTTCTACCCTGCCGTCTTGGCCCAAAAGGTCTTCACTTTTGAGGACTGCATCGTATGGGCTCTCTCAGGTTGCCTCCAGGCCTGAGCAGCAGTGAGAACAGTGATGCCAGAGCAGGCCCATCCTCAGAATCACTTGGACATCGTGGGTGCCACCCAGGCTTCTGGCGTCAGAACCTAGGGTGTGGGGCTGGAGAATCTGCATTTTTAAGAAGCCCCTTCAGGATCAGCATTGGGGAGGGGCTGTTCTGAAACCCTCTGGGCTGCCGTAAAGCACCTACATAGCTCTTTCTAGGAACTCACAGAGTTGTCACCTGTTAAGTCAGACAAAATAATGTCTACCTTGTAGAATCTCTGGGAAAGACAAATAGATTGCTGGTGGAGCTCAGGGTCTGGCATATTTTAGGTGCTCAAAAAATAGTAACTTCTAGATCCCAGGGGAAGCCTTTGCGCTATATCCTGACAGACGGACACTCTGTTTCTACACTCACCCCTGGGAAGGGCTTTCTGCCTTGGGACCCAGTTCTCCACATCCTGCTTTGCATAAATACAGAATTTCTGCTCATCCTTTCAGGAACATGTCTGTTGTATGGCAGACATCAAAAAAAGTTGGAACACATTTCCACGAGACAGGATATATATAATTAGGACTGTCCCAGAAAAACAGAGGCTATATGGCCATAGATGACGACCAGGGGAAGCCGGGGGAGATGGTGGTTTCTGAACACATGGTGGTGAGTGGCTCTCAGAACCCCTTTGCCCATCCAGTCAAGGAGGTGGTAAGACTGCATGAAGGAGAAGAGGGAAATGACCGTTTATGGGGTGTCTGCACCAAGTGTAGTGCGGTTGTTGTGTGGTATAAACCATTTGTCACCAGCTGACGATAAGTCCGGAAATTGAGATTAAACACACATTTTTAGAGCCATTTGACATTGCCACAGTATTCAACAGTGTGATCATTTTTTTCTGGTACTTTATCAAAGCATTGGTCTGTGACTGACTGGATTTTTTCAAAATTGGTCCTTTACAGAAAATGGCAGAGGCCTTGGTTTGGAGACTGATGCGTGACCTCTTAATCTTCACACAGCCTCTGCACAATCTTGGGTTAGGGATTCCTTTCTCTTCCCCTTGTCCCCCCTCGCAGGAAGCCAGCATCCCGGTGCTTGCCTCCTTCAACCAGAGGAGGGCGGCTGTGTCCCTGAGTCTCCTGTCCCACCCCAATCAGGAGGCAGGGGCCAAGACTCCCCGGGAAGATCCCAGGATTTGGGGGTGTGAGACGCTCAGGGCAGACTGACTTGGGGACTGCCATGTTCCTGAGGCCTCAAAGGAAGGAAATTCCCCAGATACCCTCCGTCCTGCATTTGGAATCATGGGTCCGTGTCAGAAAGCTTTCCCTCCTATCCGATCCCAGCCCTCAGTGCTGTAGCTAGTCAACTAATTGTCAAGTTATATACTACTAAATACTGAGTCTGTGCTAGCTGCCCTGGGGTACACCAAATGAAGATATTTTTGGTAAGCATGTACTCTGATTAGCTCATTTAATTTTCACTGTGACCTTGTGAGATAGGTCCTATTTTTACCTTCATTGCACAAGAGAATCTCAAGGAGGTTAAGGGACAGGCTTAAAATCACACAGCTGATAAGTGGCAGGACTGGAGCCTCACCCGCCCACGAAGGCGCTGCCCTATGCCAGGCCCTGAGCTCTTAACATGTGTGAGGCTGCGGAGCTGCCACTGATGGACTGACAGTCTAGTTGGGGCTGCGAGACCCTTGAAGAATCCTAGAAGGGTCAGATAGTCCTGACTATGGCCCAGGAACCTGGAGGAGGGAGGAAGACTAGAGGCTGTGGAGGACTTCAGGGAGGCAGGCTGCCCCGGGAGCTCGCTCACATCCTGTGTCCCTGCCCCCTCCCTCCCCAGATGTGATCTCACTCCTTGTCCCTGGGGCCTCAGAGAAGAGGCTATTGTTCCCTCCCACACACCAGCACTTGGGGACCTGAAAGGCCCTTCTCCCCTGTCAGGGCAGCTCAGGCTCCCCACAGTGACAGGGCTGGTAGGCTGTCACTACCGCATTCTCAGCCCCTGACACAGTACCCCCCTCCTCAGTTTCCCCCGTGATCTCTCAGCCTCCAAATGGCGTCTTCTGTGCATTTTCTTCCTTCGAGAAGGATATGCGTTAGGAATCCCAGAGGGAAGAGCCCTGCTGGGAGACCTTCCGCCTTCCCCCTCTCCTGGATTTCCCCTCGCTTATCTCTGGCGTTCTCCACTCTCCGGGGGTGGGTGGGGGGGGCAGAGTGGGGCAGAGTGCACCAGGCTATTGGTGTCAGGAGTTCCAAGCCAGTATCAGGCCGCCCAGATCTCTCAGTGGCCAGTCGTTTAAAATGGGGGTGATCATGAAGAGCAAATGGGAAATGGCCGAGGAAGTTCTTTGCCAGCTCTCAGTGGCTCTCTACCTAGCTTAGCTTCCCTCCCACTCTCAGTTTATTCCAGTCTTGCTCAGCCTTCAAAATTCAGCTCCAGCCCACTGCCTCCTAGAAGACCTCCTTGACTACACCACTGTGGACTGAGTCCTCAGCCTGGAAGGGTCATCATCCGCACTTAGTGATCCGTTGTGTGTTCCTACAGCCCCAGAGCGCAATGTGAACATGAGGCGTCACTCTTCTGACCATGTGTTGGAATCCACCATGCTGCCCTCACATCACCAGACCCAGTACAAGCTCAAGCTTGCTTTACTCGTAACTTCCATGCCGTAGAACTTCTCATTTTCCAAGTGCTTTGACCAGGATGGTCAGATGTGGGGCATCTCTTAACGACCCAGGCAGATGGTTTGGGAGACATTTTTGGAATTCCCATCATACTGGTGAGGATGGTGATGCTGAGAATGCCCAAGAGACCCAGCCAAGGTCCCAGGACTGGGTAGTCGATTGCCGGATCAGGATTCAAATCCAGGTTATGATGTTCTCATCGCTCCCCAGGTGGCCGCGTTTGCTCAGGGCCCACATAAAACCAACAAAGAACCCAAAGTGTGTGCACTTGGGGCTCATATGACCTCTGAAGTGGGCTCTTGCCTTTTCTTGGCTTCCCCCTGCTCCCTTCCCCGGTATCTCTGACCCCTCCCAGAAGCCATCCCTGAGCCCCACCAGAGAGCCAGTCCAGGCCTGGGCTGGCAAAGACAGCCCCAACAGAAGGCCGTCGGGGCACAGAGCCGCAGGGGCCCCAGCCGCTAGAGCAGGTCCTGCACGCTACATGCGTCCAGATCTGGATCCCTATCCGGAACGAGGCAGGCAGAGCTTCGCTCTTGGCAGGACAAACAGTCCTGGTTCCTCAGGGCCTCAGAGGCCAGGAGAGGGTTTTAAATAGCCAGGGACAGGCCGATTGTGAGGCCCGGTTTAAATTGATTGAATCAGGTTTAATTGTTGGTTGGTGCTGAAATGAGGAATGAGGTATGGCTTTAAATAGGAACCATAAGTGTTTTAGCCTCGCCCTGGCAAGAACTGCAAGCACAGATCTGGTCTCCTATTCAGAGCGGGGAGGCAGTAGAGAGGGTGGACCGAGTGGGGCTGGCCTGGGCTGGGGGCGCTCAGGAAGATGAGGTCTTGCTGATTCAATCAGCCAATCCATCTGTCCCTTTCCTCACTGCCCTTTGACCGAGCGTACTTATTCCCATCTGCGTCTTTGCGGCTGTGCCCGGACCCGTCTTCCTAGAGTCGACAGAGGAAGAGGGGGGCACAGCAGAGCAGAAAAGGAACTCGAGGTCCTGCATTCGGGCCTCACTCTGCCCCTCACTGGCTGTGTGGCCTTGCGAAGCCATCTGGGTTCTCTGGGGCTCATCTTCCACATCTGGAAACCAAGATGAAGCTTGCCCTACCAGCCTCCTTCAACGAGCTCTGAAAGCTGTCAGCTGGGCCGTTACTGGGGCAGATCAGCACCTCCCCTACCTGGCCCTGGGCCAAGCTGGGTGTGTGGAGTGTGGAGTGTGTGCCCTCTAGGGCCCGAGAGCTCTCCCCCCACCACGCGTCACGGCCCACTCCGCGGTGCCTTCCTCGGTGTTGCTGAACATTTGCGATTCTCTGGGCCAGGGCAGGAGTCCCCGTCCATTCCTCTCACCTGGGGCCTTCCTGGCAGGCTCACCTGCTTGCACCTTTCGCTTCAAGCTTCCCTTAACTCCCTCCCAGAGCCAGGTGGGGCAGTCAGAAGAGAAAGCCAGAGAAGGCCCGCAGAGCCAGTGTTCCGACGGCCAGTCTCCTTGGGAGGGTGCCCAGTCCTGGGACAGGATGAGGGACCGTCTGGAGCCATTTTCCCATCTCTGAAGACTGGGTATGGCCAAGGGCAGAGATCTGGATTGCCCCTTTTTTCCTGGAGTTAGATTTAGGACTTTGGGGACCTGTGAGAGAAAGTGACAAGGAGGCAGATTTTAACTCACCTGAAAGACCGTTTAGATGAGGCTTTCCCTGAGGCTTTCTCAGGGAACACCAGAGGAGCTCAGACAAAGCCTGCATGAAGCTTCCATTGAGAGGGTTGCAGAAGGGATGCCTCCTGGGCTGGGACAGCTGAGGCTGGTGTCCGAGTTGGAAGACCCCATCCTGGTTCAGCCTCTGACCCACTTGCTCCATGACCTTCAGCCAGCTGCTTCACCTCCCTGAGCCACAGGCTCTGCTTTTGTGAAAACGGGGAAAGAAGACTTTTCTGAAAAAGGGCAGTATGAGGATTCTGAAATATGAACGCACAGATGCAAGAGTACTCCTTGCTTGGCCCAGGATTGGCATTGGATGAGCGCTGGCTGACTGTGAACCTGAGCCAGCTAGGGGTTTGGAGCAGGCGATGCCCTGCAGCTCTGAGTGTCGATGACTTTAATCAGCACAGGTAGCCAGATGCCCCGGTGAGGACACTGCCAGATGAAGGGCCCACAGGGTTGAGATAAGAGTGGGATAGGATAAGAGTGGGCGGTTAACCGCAGCACCGTGCCCTCAGCTTGACTTCTTTTTGGAGGGGGAACATGGAAGGGGCGGGCAAATCTTATCTGTATGAAGTGGAAATAAAGCTCTTATCTCATTTCCTTCTCCAAGCTGCATGTGATGGCTATGCCTGTGCCACGGACGTGCTGGGAGGATAACGGGAACTAACGGGGTCTGGGCCACATTCTCTGGGTCCTCTTCCCACACAGCCATCCAGAGCGGGAGAATCAGACTCCCTTTGCGCTGCCAAAATAAACTTGCATTGTTTCCAGCAACACAAGAGGCCCTGAGTGAAGCAGCTTTTGCCAAACCCTATAAGGAAGCGGGGGGGAGGGGAGGGGAGCCTGGAATGAGAGATCCCCCCTTGTCCCCCCACCTCCAGCTTTCTCCTGACTTCCAGAGAACTCTGTGTAGGCAAGCCCAAAAGCAAGTCCCGGAGGGCACTGTGGGAATCTGGGCTTTTAGGGGAAAAAGAAGGGACTGGAACTCCCATTTCTTGAGTGTCTTCTGTGTGCTCAGTACTTTGCTCATAGTCATGTCAGTGGGCTGGAGGTGCACATAGACCTTGGTTCAAAGGCTGATCCTGTCACTTGCTAACTCTATGGTCTGGGCAAGCAAGTAACTTTCTCTGCACTTTCGTTTCCTCATAGGTAAAATGGAGCTAATAATAGTACACTTCACAGGGTTGTATTGAAGGTTAACTCAGGTAGCATAGTAAAATGCTCAGTCTAGTGCGTGGCACATAAAGTGCCCTCAATACATATCAGTTGTCATGACTATTAAATAGTTGCTGTTAATAATAATACTAATTTTCAGTACAATGCCCAGAGGCAGGTATTGTTACGTAACCACTGAAGCACTTTTTCAGGGTCTGACAGTTACTGAGTGGCGGGCTTAGGATTCAAACTCGGGTCTGCCTGGCTCCAAGGCCCACACTTGTACCTGTATCTGAGATGGGGCCCTGGCTGGGTTTCCTGATGCAGATGCCAGGCTGCTCCGAGGCTGGGGAATGGGCAAGCAGAGCCCGTCAGGCACCATTTGCACGGCCCCACTGCCCCCTAGACTTCATAGTCTTGGCCACTGTCCAGCTGGGCCTGACTGAACACTGAAGCCCAGGATCCCCTCACCAGGACCCAGGGCCCCTTTGTCTTTGAAGCATCCATCTGGAGTGAATGTCTGCAGTTTGGGCACGATTAGACCACAGGCCCTGCCCAGGAGCCTCCCATTCCTGCCTGGACAGCTTATTGAAGCTGATCAAAGCCTCCTGGGATGTAAATCTGACTCTGTCCCTCCCTAGCTGGGTGACGGCTTGTTACCCGCTCTCTCTGAGCCGCAGTTTTCTCCTTTCTAACACTAGAGCAATATTGCCTAGCTTTCCGTGTCTCTGTGAGAGTTACAAGAGATAATGAATGTGACAGTCAATGTTTGTGTTTTGAGACAAGTGCTCCGTGGGACCATGGGACCTATTTTTCATCCTTAGATATGGACTCTCTGCATGTCATCCTTAATGAAAAATGAATAACTCATGTGTTCGTTTCATTAAATGCTGCCCCGCAGAAGTGTGGGCTTATACAATTCTCCAGACTGTCAACTGGAAGATATCTCAGAATTCCTTGTAAATCAAAAGGTTTCATTTTGCTGCCAAGACAGTCAGCTTTTTTTGCCTTGAGTCAGGCGATGCTGGGCTGGGATTAGAGTCAGGAGACCTGCCGGCTGGTCCAGACTCTGCCAATTACCCATGTGGGAAAGGGTGGAAGCAGACTGCTTCTTGTCTTCTCGGTTTCCTCCTCTGCAGAATGGCTGGTGTGTGTGTTGGGACAGTCCTACTGGATGACCATCCTTCTCCTCCTCCAGTTCTAAAATTCTGGAATTTGATCTTTCTTTCTCTCTGCTTCTGTGTACTCTCTCCAGCCCCCTTCCCAGCCTCCTTCTACCCTCATCCCATGATCTCTCTCTCTCCTGTCAATCAGGCCAAATCAGCCCAGGGCAGAGACTGTGGAGAAAAAACATCTACGTGTTCCTGGCAGACGACAATTTTCTAATGCCCCTTATTGCAAAAGCAGCCCTTCTTTAGGGTGAAGAGAAGGACAGCCAAAATCTGTTTCTATTATGGGGTCCAGAAACCGGGGCATTTGCTCATGGAGCTGAGGATGGATACATTTAGAAATAACAAATGGCCCCTTCTCTGGCTGTGGTTGGGAGGGGGTCCCAGGCCAGCCCAAGAGGGCTTCGTGGCCACCTGGTGGAGCAGATTCCAGGCCACCCAGAGGGGTCAATGAACTGTGGGCATGGATGGAGAATAGACGGGGTGAAGAGCTCAGAGGGAATTCAGTCTCCTGAAAACCACAGGCAGTATTGTCCCTCGGGGAGGGGAGGGGAGGGAAGGATAGGTAAAATGTTTGGGTTTCTTTACACTGGGTCCAGCTGACTGACAGTAGGAGAGAGAAATAGAGGACTGGAAAGAGTGCCGCGTGCAGGGGTGGGGAAGGAAAGGGGGAGTGAGAGAGAGAGAGACAGGGACAAGGGCAAGGATGGAGAGAGGCAGAGGGGACAAAGAGAATCAAGGAAGGGAAAGGGAAGAGAGAAGAAGAGAGGAAGAGAGAAAAGAGAGAAGGACAGGAGGAGGGGAGAAAGGGAGGAAAGCAGGCAAGAAGGAAGGGAACAGGAAGGGGAGAGAGTGAAGAAGGAAGCTGTCTCCCTGCACGGTGTCTTCGGAGTGCAGCCTCCAAGACTGAGGATGCATCAGGGAACCAGCCTGCACACGGGGTGACCTTCCGACAACCCCCTTCCTGGATCATCCCTGTGCCCCTTGCTCTACAGTTCCCCCAACAAAGGCAGGTTTTGAGAAGCTCCTCATTGCACAACTCAGGGAGTGCTATTTACATAAACACGAAGTGAGTAGGTGCCCTGCAGCTGTGCAAGGAAATAGCAGGCCTGTGTGGCTGGCAAGTCCTAGAAGCAAGTCTTAGCGGCATAATTAGACGGGGGCATCGCTGAGTATTCAAAACACAGCGTGTGTTGTCCCAGTCCCTAAATCATTAAACATAGTTTATACTATACTCCGTTTATACTATACTTTTGCACATATAAAGCCACTCTATTCATAGTGTTTAGCTGTAAAACCCTCTTCACTAGTTCGGAAAATAAAATCCCCTATTCAATAAAGACCTGCAACCATTAAGCTCTCTATCCATCCCTCTGTCCATCCATCCATTCCTCTGGAATCTATCCTCTCAGCCCATTTTTCATCGAGTATCTACAGTGTGCCAGGTACTCAGCTTCACTGGGCCATCCATGGAAACTTCTCAGTCCTTGCCCTCAACGGGCTCACCCTTTATTGGGGAAACACACATAACTAATTTAGTATATATCAATATACATTATAAGTGGGATAATAAAAGTATTACCAATTGTTATCTGGGATAAACAAAACAAGACAAATCAACGGTGCCAGGCAACTGTTGCAGGTAACTGCAATGTGGGCCCCCCTGGCTTCCAGCAGGAGGTACCCTGCTCTCTCTGCCACTCAACCGTAGAAGACTTGTTTGGCTAGTGTGCCCTGAGTTCAGAATCGGCATCTATATTTTTCTTATTTTCCTTTTAAAAAATGCATAAAACTTATTTATAGCTTAAGGCAGGACTATAAAGCAAATATCTTTGTAAACACCCATGAGGTCAAGAAATAGAGTGGAATTTCTCCAGTACCTGTGAAGTCTCCCCTCCCCCACCTCCACCTCTTTCAGTCAAATCTCCCTCTCTCCTCCCCAGAGGGGTAACACTATCCTGACCTTTCAGTTCATCATTACCTTGCGTTCCTTATGATTTTACCATCTGTGTATGCACCCTAAACAATACTAGGGTAAACTGTAGGAAGTTGCCATTTTGTCTTAACAAAAATGGTTGAATAACAGCATTTCATATACACTCATCCCTCAGTATTGATTGGTTCCAGGAGCCCCACAGATACCAAAATCCTAGGATGCTCAACTTCCTCATATAAAATAGTGTAATATTTGCAAATAACTTATGCAATCCTTCTATTATACTTTAAGTCATCTCTAGATTCTTGTAATATCTAATACAATGTAAATACCATGTAAATAGTTGCTGGAGCACAGCCAATTCAAGTTTTGCTTTTTAGAACTTTCTGGAATTTTTTTCCCTGAATAGTTTTGATATCCAATTGGTTGAATCCACGGATGCAGAACATATGGATACAGAGGGCCAACTGTAGTTTAAGGTAGTAGTTTAGTCTATTTTTAGGCTTGGTAAATAAGTAATATACTATATGCATTCTTTTTCTTTTTTCCTTTGGCTGCATTGGGTCTTCGTTGCTGTGCGCAGGCTTTCTCTGGTTGTGGTGAGTGGGGGCTACTCTTCGTTGCAGTGCGCGGTCTTCTCATTGCGGTGGCTTCTCTTGTTGCAGAGCACAGGCTCTAGGTGTGTGGGCTTCAGTAGTTGCAGCACGTGGGCTCAGTAGTTGCTACATGTGGGCCCTAGAGCGCTTGGGCTTCAGTAGTTGTGGCGCGTGGGCTCAGTAGTTGTGGCTCGCGGGCTCTAGAGCACAGGCTTGGTAGTTGTGGTGCACGGGCTTAGTTGCTCCACAGCATGTGGGATCTTCCTGGACCAGGGATTAGCAGGCGGATTCTTAACCACCATGCCACCAGGGAAGTCCCTGCATTCCTTTTATTTATTTTTTATTATTATTTTATTATTATTATTATTTTTGCGGTACGCGGGCCTCTCACTGTTGTGGCCTCTCCCGTTGTGGAGTACAGGCTCCGGACGCACAGGCTCAGTGGCCATGGCTCACGGGCCCAGCCGCTCCGCGGCATGTGGGATCTTCCCGGACTGGGGCACGAACCCGTGTCCCCTGCATCGGCAGGTGGACTCTCAACCCCTGCGCCACCAGGGAAGCCCTCTTTTTTTAAAAATTGAGATATAACTGACCTTGCGTAGCCTGCCATGCCTCCCTCTTCTAGGACCTGTGAGTATAATAAATCCTTTTATTTCATATGCCTCTCTAAGTGTAATTTATGTTGGAGTGATCCGTAAAGACCCTACAAGGGACTTACTCCTCCCTTACAACACATTTCCCCATAACTCATTTTTCAGTATCATTTTTTAAGTCTTTTTCCCACTGCTCTGTAATCCTACCTCTGTCATATATCAAGTATCCATATATGTGTGGATCTGTTCATGGGCTCTTTATTCTGTTTCATTGACCTATTTCTCTATGTCTGTGCCAATGCCACACTGTCTTAATTACTATGGCTTTGTAGTAAGTCATGATACCTGATAGGACAATTCCTTCACCTTGTTTTTCTTCTTCTTATACTTTCATATGAATTTTACAATAAGCTTGCCAGATTCCACACGTAATAATATGTTGGGATTTTGATTGAGATGTATTGAATCTATATATAAATTTGGGAAAAATGACATCTTTACAATACCAACTCATCTATCCATGAATATAGTATACGTCTGCATTTCTTAGCACATCCTTTAAAATGTCTCTTAATAAAGTTTAATAATGTTTTATAGAAGTTCAGCATAAAGTTTGTTAGACTCATTCATAAATACTTCATTTTTGTGGTAAATGTAAGTGATCACTTTAAAAATTTTTCATTTTTTCATGTTTATTGTTATATATTGAAATAGAATCATTTTTTGTGTGTGTTAATTTTATACCCAGCAATCTTGCTAAACTTTCTTACTAGGCCTAATACTATTTGTAGACTCTTGGATGTTCTATTTACACAATAATATTATCTGTACATATTTAAAGTTTTATTTCTTTTTTTCTCAATTTTAGCTGTTACATTTTTTCTTTCTTTATTGAAATGAGTAGGATTTCCAGTACTATGTTGATAGAAGTAGTGATAGTGACCATCCTTGTCTTGTTCTCCATCTCGAAGGCAGTGATTGGGCAAGTTGATCTCTTGAGTCCCTTCCAGTGCAAAGATCTTGATTTTCCTCATGATATATTCTTTCTGGCTAAGGCAGGTACTCACAGTCTTTTAGAGCAGGGGTCCCCAACCCCTGGGCCACGGACCTGTGTCAGTCCGTGGCCTGTTAGGAACCAGGCCGCACAGCAGGAGGTGAGCAGTGGGTGAACGAGCGAAGCCTCCTCTGTATTTACAGCCGCTCCCCATTGCTTGCATTACCGCCTGAGCTCCGCCTCCTGTCAGATCAGTGACAGCATTAGATTCTCATAGGAGCATGAACCCTACTGTGAACTGCACATGCAAGGGATCTAGGCTGCAGGTTTCTTATGAGACTCTAATGCCTGATAATCTGAGGTGGAGCTGAGGCGGTGATGCTAGCGCTGGGGAGCAGCTGCAGATACAGATAATCATTAGCAGAGAGGTTTGACTGCGCAGAGACCGTAATAAATCAATTGCTTGCAGACTCATATCAAAGCCCTATCCGTGAGTGGCAAGTGACAATTAAACTGCATCTGGTGGCAGGCTTTAAGTCAGAATCCGACACTTATTTCAGTCTGTGCGTGGCCTGCTCATTATTCTATTTACCACTTCTGTCTGCGCCTCTTTCCCTCACTGCTCACTTGTCTCAGTCACAGTTTTGGTAAGCCCACAAGCTAACCCTAACCAAAATGAGTAAAAAACAAACGTCACTGGAGCTTCTTTGAAAAGAGGGAAAGACCCAATGATGAGACAGCAGAAGACTTTAAGACTGCCAACAGAAAGAAAGCTGCATTTAAAAGAAAATTCCAAGAGTCCTACTTAAATTATGGGTTCATTGCAACAGGTGATTCACGTTCTCCAAGCCTGCTTTGTAGAACATGTGGCGACTGACTATCCAGCGAAGCCATGAAACCTTCAAAACTGCTTCATCACATGGAGATGAAGCACCCTGCATTAAAAGACAAGCCTGTGGAGTTTTTCAAAAGAAAAAAACGTGAACACGAAGAACAGAAGCAATTATTGAAGGCCATACTTCATCAAATGTGCCTGCACTGAGAGCATGATTCTTAGTGGCTAACTGCATTGCTAAAGCTAAGAAGCCCTTTACTGTTGGTGAAGAGTTGATCCTGCCTGCCGCTAAGGACATTTGTCATGAACTTTTAGGAGAGGCTGCAGTTCAAAAGGTGGCACGCGTTCCTCTTTCGGCTAGCACCATAACTAGACAAATTGATGAAGTAGCAGAGGATATTGAGGCATAATAGTTAGAGAGGATAAATGAGTCACCGTGGTGTGCAATCCAGGTTGACAACTCTACAGATGTTGACAACAAGGCAACAATGCTTGTTTTTGTGCGATATATTTTTCAGGAGGATGTGCATGAGGATATGTTATGTGCACTTCTGTTGCCAATCAACGCCACAGCTGCAGAACTATTCAAGTCTTTGTATGATTACATATCAAGAAAACTGAACTGGTCATTTTGTGTTGGTATATGCACGGATGGAGTGGCTGCCATGATTGGACGGCTTTCTGGTTTTACTACTCAGGTCAAAGACGTTGCTTCTGAATGAGAGTCTATGTACGGTGTCATCCATAGAGAAATGCTGCCTAGCCAAAAAGTGTCACCTGAACTTAATAATGTTTTGCAGGATGTTATTAAGATTATCAACCACATTGAAGTACATGCCTTAACCCACGTCTGTTCGCGCAGCTCTGTGAGGACGCAGAGCACACACGTCTTCTCTTATACACAGAAGTGAGATGGTTTCTAAAGGTAGATCACTGGCCAGGGTTTCCGAGTTATGAGAGCAGCTCCAGAGATTTCTTTTAGAAAAACAGTCACCACTGGCAGCACATTTCAGTGACACAGAATGGGTCACAAAACTTCCTTACTTTTGTGACATCTTCAACCTGCTCAGCGGACTCAATCTGTCCCTTCAGGGGAGAACGACAGCTGTGTTCAAGTCGGCAAATAAAGTGGCTGCCTTCAAAGCCAAACGAATTATGGGGGCGATGAGTGAACATTGGGATTTCTGACATGTTTCAAACGTTAGCAGAGATTTTGAAAGAGACTGAGCCAGGGCCTTCTTTCTCCCAGCTGGTGCATGACCACCTATCTCAGCTTTCAGAAGAGTTTGAGCATTACTTCCCAACCACAAAAGACCCCCACACGGGGAAGGGATGGATCCGTGACCCGTTCATGAATAAGCCAGGTGAATCGACTTTGTCTATGCTAGAAGAGGATCAACTGCTTGAGATCACAAATGACAGTGGCCTTCAAAGTGTGTTTGAGACAACTTCAAATCTCCATACGTTCTGGATTAAAGTCAAGGTGGGATATCCTGAGATTGCCACAAAAGCACTGTAAAGCCTGCTTTCATTTCCAGCATCCTATCTTTGTGAAGCAGGGTTTTCTGCAGTGACAGCAACCAAAACGAGATTACAGAGTAGACTGGACATAAGCCACGCACTTCGGCTGTCACTGTCTCGCATCACCCCCAGATGGGACCATCTAGTTGCAGGATAACAAGTTCAGGGCTCCCACTGATTCTGCATTATGGTGAGTTGTATAATTATTTCATTATATATTACAATGTATTGGGTGGGCCAAAAGGTTCTTTCGTTTTTTTCTGTAAGATGGCTCTAGTAGCACTTAGTTGTCTCTAACTTCATTTGAAACCATTTTGTTAAATTGCATGTGACAGCTGTCATATCAATGTGCATTTAAAACAAGACTTATCAAAATTGGTGCATTTTTGTGTGGCCATTTTAATATTGAAGACGGAAGAAAAAAGCAACCATTTCTGCATATTATGCTTTATTATTTCGAGAAAGGTAAAAACGCAACTGAAACGCACAAAAAGATTTGTGCCGTGTATGGAGAAGGTGCCGTCGAACATGTCAAAAGTGGTTTGCAAAGTTTCGTGCTGGAGATTTCTTGCTGGACGATGCTCCACAGTTGGGTAGACCAGCTGAAGTTGATAGAAATCAAATCAAAACAATAACTGAGAACGATCAACGTTACACCACGCGGGAGATAGCTGACATACTGAAAATATCCAAATCGGGCTGAAAATCATTTGCACCAGCTTGGTTACGTGTGTCGCTTTGATGTTTGGGTTCCACATAAGTTAAGTGAAGAAAACCTTCTTGGCCATATTTCCACATGCGATTCTCTACTGAAACATAATGAAAACGTTTTGTTTTTAAAACAAATCGTGACGGGCGATGAAAAGTGGTTACTGTACAACAACGTGATGGAAGAGATCGTGGGGCAAGCGAAATGAACCACCACCAACCACACCAAAGGCCGGTCTTCATCCAAAGATGGTGATGTTGTGTATATGGTGGGATTGGAAGGGAGTCCTCTATTATGAGCTCCTTCCGGAAAACCAAATGATTAATTCCAACGTGTACTGCTCCCAATTAGACCAATTCAACGAGAAGCGTTCAGAATTAGTCAACAGAAAACGCATAGTCTTCCATCAGGATAACGCAAGACCACATGTTTCTTTGATGACCAGGCAAAAACTGTTACAGCTTGGCTGGGAAGTTCTGATTCACCTGCTGTATTCACCAGGCACTGCACCTTCGGATTTCCATTTATTTCGGTCTTTACAAAATTCTCTTAGTGGAAAAAATTTCATTTCCCTGGAAGACTGTAAAAGGCACCTGGTACAGGTCTTTGCTCAAAAAGATAAAAAGTTTTGGGAGGATGGAATTATGAAGTTGCCTGAAAAATGGCAGAAGGTAGTGAAACAAAAGGGTGAATACGTTGTTCAATAAAGTTCTTGCTGAAAATGAAAAATGTGTGTTTTATTTTTACTTAAAACACCAGGACTTCCCTGGTGGCTCAGTGGTTAAGAATCCATCTGCCAGTGCAGGGGACACAGGTTCGACCCCTGGTCCAGGAAGATCCTACATGCTGTGGACAACTAAGCCCACGCGCCGCAACTACTGAAGCCCGTGCTCTGGGGCCCTCATGCTGCAACTAATGAGCCCACGTGCTGCAACTACTGAAGCCCGCGTGCCTAGAGCTCGTCCTTAGCAACAAGAGAAGCCACCACAATGAGAAGCCCATGCACCGCAAAGAAGTGTAGCCCCTGCTCGCCACAACTAGAGGAAGCCCCCAAGCACTTTTTGGCTCACCCAGTAATAATAATAGAAATAAAGTGCACAATAAATGTAATGTGCTTGAATCATCCCCAAACCATCCCCCCGCCTCCCTGGTCCATGGAAAAATTGTCTTCCATGAAACCAGTCCCTGGTCCGAAAAGGTTGGGGACCGCTGTTCTAGAGTCTTTCTCCTGATCCAGAATAAGAGTCATATTTGTATTGGGTGACCTTTAGTAGTTGCATATCTCTAGCCTGAATCTAAAAGATCCTGGAGTCTGATCTCTTATTCTCCAACATTTCATACTTGTAGGGTCATTTCCTCCCCAAACTCAGTTCCTATTGAAACTCTCAAACCACTTCTGTCTCACATTTTGAATCATGACTAATCTTAAAAATACTGTCATGGCTGAGAGGTTGGTTTTTTGAAACTCTCCCTGATCTCCTTCAAGTTGGGAGAGAAGGACAGTGACTGTGCTCCCCCATCTAAACCCTGCCCGAAAGACCTAGGTGTGCTGTGCTGTGCTGTCTTCTCTGGGTGTTTAAGCTGCATCTAGCTGTAAGAACACCAGGTATAGCACAACTGAACTCACCTAATGAGCTCCGTTTTATAGAGAAATGCCTAAGGTTCTAGTCTACTTTTTTTGACATTTGATATAACAAATATCTATTGGAAGAAGGTTTGCAAAACAAGCATTGAAGGTCCCACCCCTGTCCTCTGTGGAGGAGAGAGGGCTGGAGGTTGAATCAGTTGCCTATGACCAATGATTTAATTGATCGCGTCTGTGTGATGAAGCCTCCATAAACACCCTTTTGGGACAGGGTTCAGAGAGCTTCTGGGTTGGTAAGCACAGGCAGATGTGGGGAGAGTGGTGTGCCTGGAGAGGACATGGAAGCTCTGTGTCCTTTCTGCCTACCTTACGCTATGCATCTCTTCCATCTGGCTGTTTTGAGTTATATCCTTTTATAATAAACCTGTGATGTAGTAGGTTAAAAAGAAAGCATTGAAGATGGTGTTCACTGTGTTGTTCAATATTCCTTGTATAGGGACCCAGAGAATACGTTTCTTTGGGGATTTAATAGCTGGTTTCTCCTGTTGAACTAACATGTTTCTGCAACAGGGTTAACAGTCTTTGAAATTATTTTTAAATGAATTTTCGCATCCTGTAAATCTTACTGTTCTGGGATTTCTTGTCCACTGAAGCAATGTTTGGAGCAGGAGGTTAGGGGAAGGCAGATAGAATATTAGATCAGTATGTTCCGATTAGATTTTTCCTGGGTCTGTAGCAAGATTCGTGGATGGAATGTAATCATTGTTAAGAGAAAAGGTTTTCTGAATTCCTTTAACTCTTATTGAATGTATCAAGAGTTAGGCCTGCCTGACTAGTTCTTAGAAAACGAAGAGAGGAAATCCTGTTTCTTCTCCTCTGATAGATAGTGGGAAGGAAAAGGAGGATGGAGAGAGAACAGGTAGACCAGGCACCAGGGTTTTTCTCTGCCACTTTCTTTATTGCCTCCTCCTCTTTCCCTACCAGTATGTCAGGGCACAACCTACTGGAGTTTTTGAGCAATCCATAACAGTATGAAGGAGACAGTGAGTGTCTGGGCTAGTATTCTATCTGCCCCCAGGCACATGGGGAAGACGACAAGTCCTGAAGCACCCCACAGGACGGCATGGATGCGTAGCAAGATGGTAGGTAGGGAAGCCTGAGACAGCACCCGAGGAGGCGCTGGGAGAGCCAGCAGGCGGCAGAGGACAGGACCAAGTGCTCATTTGGGAAGGCTGGTGGGGACCACAGACTTCACTGATGCATCCCAACACAACGCCCTGGGGAGCGAGATGGGGCCTGTCCCACTGCAGTGGTCCATCAGTTCAGGGAGAAGGCTGGTCCAGCCTCTGGCAGTGGAGAGCAGTGGGGATCCAGGCATGACCCAGGAACCCAAAGACCTTCTCCTGGGCTGCCACAAGGACCTTGTCAGAACCATTTGCCTCACTGGGTTCAGGAGGCAGAGGAAACAGTCTCCCAAAGGTTGAGATTCAACGGAGTCATCCATTACTTAGAAAGACAATTTTAGTACTGAATTAGATTGGAAGTTTATCAAATTGGACAAAATTTAGTCAACCCCCCCCCCCCCAGCCAAGTAGGGGTCAGCTCCCTGGTGGAACTGATAAGAAATTGTTGATTAGTTACAAAGAAAATGAGAAGACTACATTTTTTTTTCCCCACAATCGCATTGTAAGGTAAGTACATGTGCCCCACTCCACATCCTTCGTATGAAACTGAGAATTATTTATCTCATCATGCTCTCTCTTTAGTTTCAGAGCTGAGTTGCACTTGATACTCAATAACAGCAAATATTCTCACAGGTTTGGAGCTAGGCAGGTCAAAGTTTGGGGCTGCATGATGACTTTTGGGGCACTTTTGTAGGCCCCTTCCTCTATTAAAAAATAGTAAAAATTATATTTTATGATTATGTTGGTATAAAAAATATATTTTATGATCATGTTGGTATATATTAACATTATATATTAAAACATTTTCTTCGACCTAAACTTTTTTTCTTATTCTGATTTTGAAAGAACCTTTTATACATTTTCACGGGCTCCTAAAGCCTCATGGCCCCGAGCCCGTCGTGCTTGTACTTGCACTTGGCCTGGGCCCGCCCCTTTGCTCTTGCCTTTCTCATCTGTAAAATGGGGTCGTTGGATTAAATGACTGATGGCACTCAAGAATTTGGCACATGGTGATCATCAGTGCTGGTTTCCTCTCTTCATTTCCGTGGATTTGAGTTTCAATTTTAGGGATCGTGTTGCATATGTGGTTTTCACTGTGAGTCACCTTCAAATCCTTTTGGGAAGTAGGTGGAGTATAACTTATAAATAAAAATTCCTTTTTACTTCCTCAGCACTTAGCACAATGCCCTGCTTTATAGTCTCAATCCTTGTTTGTTGACTGTGCCGGTAAACAGCTCGTTCCTTTCCCAGCCTCCACCCACCACCCTGTCCCACCCCAGGCCTGACAGACCCTAAAAGCATCCTTCTTTCCTTTCTTCTCCCTCCTCTCTCTCCCTTGAAATTCTTTCCGTAGTAGCCTGTACTAGGTGGGCTCTTAGAGTCAGGAAAGCACCCACTAAACGGCAGATCTTTGAACTGGGTGATCTCCCCACAGCCCCAAGGGGTAGCCCGTGAGTTGTGCCCCTTCACTGAGGAAGCTGTGGCTCAGAGGGCATCAGGAATTTGCTCCAAAAATGACAGGACAAGGATGTGGACCCAAGCCTATCTGACCGTGACTTGGCGTGATGTGTTAAGCCTCCATGATTTGCAATTTCTAGAGAGTTACTTGGAAAAGCAATGCAAGGGAATGTCTTTCCATCGCTGAGGGAGATGTTTCTTGATGATTTGAGGGGTTTTCTTGGAGCTGCTCAAATCAAACCCTGTAGGAAAACATCTGTCCCTTTAGGTGTGTGCTCACCGTCACTCTCACCTGGGCCGTTCATCAAGTTGAAAGTTTGCACTGAAACCCCCTCCCTAAATGTTAGAGAGGAGTGAGGCCAGACGTAAGGGGGCAGTAATGAGTCACTGAGACCGAGCTGGAGTGTAACATGGTGTGCCCATTAGGAGGGTAGAAACTGAACACCGTTCCTTGCTAGCCAGATGTCAGAGTGCTTGTTATCTGCCAGGCGTGGGGACGTGAAGATGGTATCAGAACGTCAGTGAGCGAGTGTGTGAGGTCCTGAGAACAAACAGCACCCGACATAAACATTGGCCCTCACAGAACCAAGTGCATCGTGGGCTGGGCGCCTCCTGTGCTGCGTGCTGGGGAGATGGGCATGAATAAAACATCCTCCCACCGATTCAAGAGAAGACAAAGCAAAGATTGCCCCGTGATGGGAGAAAATCTGCAAGTAAAACAGAGAAGCATGTGCAAGTTTATTTATGTCCTATTACACAAGCGCCTCCATTCTCCACCTCCATCCCACCCCCTCAATCTGTCACAGTCAGGGATCTGCAGATCTGAGCATTAAAATGAATTAAACAGATTCAATGGCAAGTCGGGAGTAGAAGGAGGGGAAAAGCAGAAGGTGGAAGAATGAGCTGGAGGGAGATGTCAAAAAGACAGCAGATATTGGAAGTCAGGACATGGACCCCCTGGAGAAGGGACTGCGGATCAGGCAGGGACTTGGAACGTTCCAGTGGAACACTCATATTATTCATGGTAGTGACAGAGGCTCGCGTTTACTGAGTGTGTCTGTCCCAAGTCTGTTACATGTATTAGCGCATTTTTCCTCTAGTTACCCTGTGAGGTAGCTTTTCTCACCACCCTTGTGTTACTGATGAGAAAGTGGAGGCTCAGGGAGGGGCAATGGCTTGACCCGGAGAACCAGCCCCTGGGCCTGCACGGTCCTGTGGGTCCTGTGGCCTCTGCACAGGTGCCTGTGACTGCGAGACAGGCGAGGTCGGGGTGGTGGTGCGGCACTGCTGCAACCTCACTGGGGTTTGGCGTGACCGTGGGGTCTGCATCCTGCTCGCCATGACTGTCTCTATGGCCATGGACCGGTTCCTTGCCCTCTTTGTGTCTCAGGTTCCTCTTATATGAAATGAAGATGATGATGGTGATGCTGACACATCTCATAGGGTGTTGTAAAGATTTAAAGCGATTCTGCACGTAAAGATTTCAGCACAGTGGCTGGCCTGACGAGTGCTTGATCGTGGCAGGCATCTCCAAGATTAGGGTATGCTTCCTGGGAGAGCTCCCTGCCAGCCCCTCGCGGGACTCCCCGTGGACCCAGCATCAGCATCCGGCCTTCAGCGCTCACACACGCAGGGGCTGGAGGACGTGGGGAGGAGGCCTGCCCGAGACATGCAGTGGTGACCGCGGAGAAGAGCCTGGCCCCAGACTGATGGCCGTGCTGGGAAATGAGGATGGCTGCACCTGAGCCCCCTCGGACGTGGGACATGGGAGGCCTGTGCCTGGCCACGGGGCTGCTGAAGGACCTGGGCTGGTCTCCACCTCCCAGTGGGGCACAGTCTGGCTGGGGGCTCACAACTCTCCTATGTGAACCAGTTAGTGGACCAGGTGGCATCTTTCCAAGGACCCCACAGTCCTGGCCATCAGAAAGCAGATGTGGGTGGAACAGACGGGAAGAAGGCCGTGGGGCTGCAGGAGGTGCGCGCACGTGTGTGTGTGTGTGTGTGTGTGTGCGCGCGCGCGCGCCGCGTCTTTCCTCCCCACCTGCGGTTGGATCTCTCTCGTTGCCCGCCAGCAACTCTGTGGCCACAGGTGAGGCCCAGCCAAGGCTGAGGTCCTCCTTCCCAGAGCTGCTCTAGGCTGGGCTGACGGTGCAGTCTGAACGTACAGGGCTCATTCTGCAGGATGCCAAAAAACGCGCCGCTAGAAGACTTTTCGAGATGTGCTGGTGCAGATGATTCCGTCCCACCTGTCACAAAGGGAGGCCCGGCCACCATCTGTTAGAGTCTTTATTCCCACTCCTCCCCTTTCATTTTTAGCCATAGATTTTCACAGTTTGCATTACTTATTTAAATCTGTTCTTTAAAAAGACATGTATGTTGCTAAGTAAGGCAATAGCAGCTTTTGCCCATTGAAGCCTGTTCTTTCCATTCTCTGTAGCTGGCCGTGGCCCCAAGGGAGACCCTCCTGTACCAGCATGGTTCCCTTGACCAGGCTGGATTTAGGACTGTGTCTACCCTGGACTACCCACTCCAGCTAGATTTGGGGCTTAGGACTTAGGACGTGAGGCTCAGTACTTGAGTGGGGAGTGGGGGGTGGAAAGCCAGATTTCAGCCTTGGGGATTGGTGGTCGGTTCTCCTTGTCACCTACTATGAAATTTAGTGTGACACATATTTAAGACTAAGAATATGACCCTGGTTTCTTCTCTGCTATGGACGATACTGCAGGTTTAAACCTAATGCCTTTCAAGTTACACTTTCCTGTCAGGCCATTGATTCAGTTGTTCAGCACCTACTGTGTACCAGACACTGTGCCAGGTTCCAGCAACAGCTCTGGACGAGAGACAAAGTCCCCAGCCTCACAGAACTGACACTTTAGTGGGGAGAGACCTACGAGAAAGCCAAGGACCAATTGTGTTAAGTGCCATGAAAGGAACAATGGGGGCGCCCGTGATAGAGACAGAAGGGCCCTGGGGGAGTGACATGGAAGCTGGGACTTGGAGGGTGAGAGCCATTAACAACACTCCACGCAAAGGGAGAGCCTGTGCAGAGGCACAGAGGTGAGAAGAGTTTTACACATTTGAGGAGCAGTAATCTGGCCTGCCTGCCCTTGGAGCTCTTAAGAGAAGGAAGGACCAGACACTGTGCTTCTGCCCATCCGCTCTGAGCTCCCCGGAGGGCCAGGCCTCCCTGCACACCCAGTAGTTCCAGGCCCTACCTGTGCCTGCACCTGCCCAGAGTCGCAGAGGGGTTCTGCAACCTCCTCCCCCGACACCACCACCCTGCTCTACCCCACTCCGCCAGAGTCTCAGAGCTCACCAGCCCTGCCGCCTTCCCACCGTCTCTGCTGTTAGCCACAAGGCACCACTCACTGCTCCCATCCGCGCCTTCAACCTTCAGCCCACTGTCAGGCTCGAGCTACTGCCTCTGCCCCCCTTCTTCCTGGTGACATCTGATGACTCTCCAAGGCCTCTTCAAATGCCACTCTGTCCGCACCCCCATATGCTTTCCTTCCCCCTTTCCTATTGCTTATCCTACTGTTAGTATTTGAGTCTCTCTCCCCAGTTTCGCACGGGCAAGGTCTGAATCACCTTTATATTTGCATTCCTAGTATCTGATGCAGAGTAGATTCTCACTAAGGTGTGTTGAATGAATCCCTCACAAGCCCCTGAGAATAATAATCTCCCTCATTTATACAGTATTTACCAAAGCTCTTTCAAAACTCTGCCCCATTTTCTGCCCACAACACTCTATACAAGTGGTGGTGACCCACTGCACAGGTAGGGATGTGGAGAAAGGTTATATGACTTACTCTCAATCACACACAAATTGGTGGCAGGGCTGGCACACTGGCCTAATGCCCTTACCCGTAATCCAGCCCGCCTCACCAGCCTCAGGGCTCTCAGAGCTGGAGCCCGAGAAACCCCAAGTTTCTCAGGAATAAGCTTAAGGTGTAAGTTGAGGGTACACACCTGTTATGACCCAAACTTTTTAGAATTGCATCTTATGAGGTAATACAACCTTTCAGTCATCCATTCAAGAAGCGTTTATTGAGCACCTACTGTATACTGAGTTCTGTATTCTAGGAGACACCAAAGAATTACAAGTCTGTCCTTTGTAGCAGTCAGTTATTCAGGGGAAGGACCCAGAGAGACAAAACAAATGGAGAATGGGGGTCAGTGTAAGGTAGAATACAGCCAGGTAAGTGCAGAAGTCTGGCTGGCACAGGGTTATTCCAGAAAGGCCTGTGGGGAAGAATCCAGGCCCATGGGGGAAGACGAGTGAGAGCAGAGGGAAGGGAAGGCACAGTGGGAGCGGAGGCAGCCCACGAGATTTGTGGGGATACCTGCCGGAGACTTGCTTCTGGGGACTTAAGATGGTTTTCCCGGTGTCTTGTCCATAAGTAAAGTGTTTCTCTTCTTCATTTGCCAGAAGCAGTTCTGAGGAAAACAAACCCAACCTCTGCACAGAATAGGATGCCTCGGCCCAGGGGAGCCTATGAGGGCAGGATCTGTCTTTCCAACTCCACTTAGCTCAGCTCAGCCCAGTTTAACTTGCTCTTCGCACTACCTGCCAGTCTAAAGTCAGCCCTCCTATCTTCAACTGCCACAGACAGAGCTAGTGAAGTAGGTAAGACACACAGGCAGAGAAGTTTTCTGTTTCTTCTCTGCCCCAACCTCACTCACAACAAGCCCTTCCTCTGTACTCCACCTACCCCCGTCCCAGTCTCTCCTACCAAGACCAAGGGCCCAGCTCCTTGAGTGCAGTGGCCCTGGGTGATGGCTGGCAGCCTCCAGCACTGATGGAAGAGCCTCTGAGCTCAGCCTAGAGCGTGACTCCTCTTCTCCCCTTACAAACCGAGCCCACGGGGAAATGGGCAGGGGGAGAGCAGGGGTCATTGTAGGCCCATGACCCCACCTGACCTGGCCTTGAGGTTGTGCTAGAATCCCAGTGAGGCTCCAAAGTGCCCTAGATTGGCTTTAAAGGTTGCGAGGAGGTTCTTGAAAGACCCAGCACGTGGGAGTTTCCTGAGAAAGCAGGTCTGGTGAGGCCCTTCTCTATTCCCTCTTTCAGAGTCAGGCATCAGGGCTGGTTGGGAGCCAGGCAGGGCTCTACTTCTTTTCATCCTGTCGTGGGTAGCACTAATGCATCTCAGCAGCTCTGTAAACTCATAGACCTGTGGGTTGCTGTGGAGCAGATCCCACACAGAGCATCTCTGGCTGAGCCCGCTGGTCTCATCACATGTCCTTGAGCTGTTCTTGGCTTGTAGAGGCCATCAAGTGAAAGGTCACATAGTCCCGCATGGCTCCTCGTGGGTCAACTCCATATATATATATATTCCAACAGATTTCCTGGGGAAAGTTTCCCCATCTCTTTTCATAACTCCTCTCAATATCTGACACCCCTTGTTCAGCTCTCACTTGAATCTAATCTCTTACTACAACACAAGTCAGTTCTTTTGGTCAGGTCCTCAGAGACAGACCATTTAGTGAGAAAGTGCAGGCTCTGCGCCATTATACTGGGAGTGGGAGGCTGGGGGAAAAACAGACGAGAGGAAATTCCTACAGCCATTTCAAAAAGTAACAAGCAGAATTGTGGTAGATGCAGCAATAACCACGATAGCTGTCATTTAGTGAGCACCCTCTCTGTATTAGGCACTCCTTATTTATTTATTTGGTTGCATTGGGTCTTAGTTGTGGCAGGTGGGTTCCTTAGTTGCAGCTTGCTGGCTCCTGAGTTGTGGCTCACAGGCTCCTTAGTTGTGGCATGTGAACTCTTAGTTGCAGCATGCATGTGAGATCTAGTTCCCTGGCCAGGGATCCAACCCGGGCCCTCTGCATTGGGAGCGCGGAGTCTTAACCACTGCGCCACCAGGGAAGTCCCTAGGCACTCTTTATGGGTTTTACGAACATTTCATTTGACCATTTCTACCTTGAAAATAAAACAGCCACTTATTTTACTAGCAAAATGGGTTTATTTGGGAATAGCAGAGGAATTGCAATGCTGGACACACAAGCTGTGGCAAATCATGGGCAGGTCTGGAGAACAAAGGAGAGGAATGTAACCTCATAGAGAAAAAGGAGGAAGTTGGGAGGGGCTTCTTTGAATGAAAGCCCATCGGAGTAAAGTGAGGGTTCTGGGTGGTAAGTTGTGGTACTTACTCATTGGCTGGGCTTTTGCTGGGTGAAGAGAAAACCTTCCTTCCTCTTCCTGGGTTAGTAAGATAAGCATCTTCCTGCCCAGAATTGTAAAATAAAATGCAACGGGTGGTGTGTACATGAAAGCTCCCCCTTCAGGGCTTCTCAATTCCATTTAAAATGAGGCTTTCCTTTATTAATTTTCACAATCATCACGTGTAGGCCTATTGTCTATTCTACAAATGAGGAAACTGGAGCTCAGGGATGAAGTTACTTGCTTAATGTCATAGTGGTCGAGGGCAAAGTGCATATCTAAATAGAGGCTTACAGTTTCAACCTTATAACATTCATCTATTCAAAAAACATTTGCGGAGTATCTGCTACATACCAGGCACTGTAATAGGCACTGAGAACATGGACAAATACAAACACACAGACTCATTCATACAAACACACCCTGCCTCATTCATTTCAGAGACATTCACAGAATCACAGCTGCAGTGGAGACATAAGCAGCTATGTACAGATGGGTAGGAGAGGCCCATAGACACTGAGAGGCGTGCTCTTGGTCACTCAGGAAATCTAAAGGCAGAACCAGGTGTCCTGTCTCTTGACCTTTCCTTGCTGTTCTTCCCATCTTTGGAAGTAAACCTTTACTAGGCAGTCAGAAGAACCTCTTATTTTCTGGATTTCTTGCCCTGGAAGTCCTCCTCGCTGCTTTGGAAGGGTTTTCCTAGCCTTGGACCACTAGGTTCAAGTCCTGGGGACCCTGGTGTGTCAACCTCTGTAGTACAGAGCTGTCCAGGTGCCTGCTGCTTACAGAGGGCTATGTTTTTTGGCCTAGACCTTCCTTTTTTGGAAGGATGTAAATGCACGGCATTAATTTTTTTAATGCATGGGATTTATGAGTTTTTTTTTCCCCCTGGGGCTGCACCGTGTTCTGAAATGTGAAAATGGCAAGCAGGATGGATACATTTTTAGATCAGTAAGTGCAACCAGATGTGTGGATGGGGCTGAAGAAACACAATAAGCCTTTGAGAGGGATGCAGAGCCCTTAGACACAGCCTGGGGAAATGAGTTCATAACTGGCAAAAACTCCACGAGTCTAGGTGTTCTCTGAATAAGAGTACCAGCTCCCTGTACTGCCTGCCAGGCTGGGGCCCTACGCTTGCATTCATTAACCCAGCTCTCATAACAGCAGATAGCAACCAGGTGCTGACACAGTTCTCTCGCTCCAACAATCACACGCATGAAACTGAGGAGGAAGCTGAGGCTCAGTTTAGCTAAGTAACTTGGCCAGAGTCATACAGGTAGGAAGCAGACAGGGCTGAGATTCGGACCAGGATGGTTGGGCTCCAGAGTCTCTTTTCCTTCAGACCGCCACCTTGTCACTCTAGAGCAGTTTCTTTCCCCCGGGAGCTGGCTGACCATGGGCAGGAGACCTCTGGGGCTCCAGGATGCTTGGCAGGCTGTTTCCCAGGTGATGGACAATGGGAAATGCCTCTTGGCGGTGTTGGAGCAGGTAGTGATGAGGTCGCATGGGGATAAGGTAGTACTCATCCCTGAGGAATTCAAAACCAAAGGGGAGGCAAGACACAGATGCGCCCGTACATTATGAAGGACACATGTCAAGATACGACAATGCTTATTTCTGGGGAAACAAACAGTGAGAGCTTAGATCTGAACTGTGACCTGGAGTAACCTGGAAAATGTTCAGGATGGAGGGATTCAAGCTGCACCTTGAAGGATGAGAGGAATTTGGAGAGGCAGAGTGTGTAAAGAGGGTAAAAATAGCAGGAACATAGAGGGAAATTCAAGAGGTGATGTTGGGGAGGTGAAAAATAATATTTATTAAGCACCTATTGTATGCCATGAGTGGTGCTGGGGGGCTTTTATATATTATCTCATTGATTTAAATCAACTATACTTAGTTTTAATTTACCTATAAAAATGTACACATTTTAAGTGCACAGCACTGTCCCAATCACCCATGCAATAATAACAAGCAGTCTAGTGTCCGTGAAATTGGACTTCCAGAAAGATGGAAGAGAGGAGGGAACAGAAAAAATGTTTGAAGAAATTATGGCCAAAATTTTTTGCCAAATTTAACGAGAACTGTAAGTCTACAGGTCAAAATGTCTTACACCAGGACACAATACGATCATGTTTCTGAAAAACAGTGACAAAGAGAATATTTTTAAAGCGTCCAGAGAAAAAGATACATTTTGTACAGATGAACAAAGATAAAACTTATCACAGATTTATTATAAAAAACAGTGCAACCCAGAAGACAGTGGAATGCATCTTAAAGTGTTGAAAGAAAGAAAAAAAAAAGTCAGCCCAGAATTTTAAATCTAGCAAAAAAGCAACTTAAAAATGAAGGTGAAATGATTACTTTTTCAGACAGACAAAAGATGAGAGCATTTCCAGGCTTGAGCTTAAAAAATATTAAAGTGCTTCAGGCAGTAGGAAAATGATGCCTGATGGAAACTTGGATCAACACAAAGGCCTGGAGAGATTGGGAAATGGTAAATAATGTAGGTAAAAATAAAAGACCTTTTTTTTCCCCCTTACAAAAAAATTTTAAAAGAATAATGATTTAAATCAAAAGAATGTATTGTGGTGTTAATAGCATATACAATAGTGAAATATAGACAGCAATAGCACAAAGTACAGAATGGAAACATGGGAGCATACTGTTGGAAAGTTTTTATATTATATATGAAGCAGTATTATAATATTTGAAGGTACACTGTGATACGTTAACTATGCATATTTTATTTATTTAGTTATTATATTGGGCAACGTTTTTCTTTTTGGTTGTGCAGTGCAGCATGTGGGGTCTTAGTTCCCCCAAACAGGGATCAAACTGGTGCCCCCCTGCAGTAGAAGCGCAGAGTCTGGACCGCCAGGGAAGTCCCTAGGCATGTTTTAAATCCTAGAGCAACTACTAAAAAATAAGACAAGGTGATACAGTTAGCCAATAGCGGAGATAAAATGGAATGCTAAAAAATGCACAATTAATGTAAAAGAAGACAAAAAGAATAAAAAAGGAACAGGGGCAAGTAGAAAATAAGTAGCAAGATGGTAGATATGAACCTGACTCTATCAATAATTACATTAAGTGTAAAAGGTCTGAACCCCTTCCCTTGATGAGCAGATGTGTTTCAGAAACACTCTCCTTGAACTGGCTCAGGGGAGAGGGGTTTACTGCAAGGATCTGTGAGGAAGGGATGGTGACCCCTAGAACGGGAGCCTTGACTCAGCTAGCTCTCAAGGGAGCTGGGACTGAGATGGGAAAGCCATCCCAAGCCAAGGCCACATTCCACATCTTTCCAGGAACCCGTGGCCTCTAGTTTTTGCTATTGTCAGGGTCTCCTCCGTGCCCTCATCTCGTATGTGACCATAATGACGATCACCTGCTTCTCTCCCCGTTCTGTACCACAACCTTCTGGTTTGGTTTCCATTTCCAAAATGTCAGCAGCCTCTCAGTCTCGCCTACTTATGGCCTGAAGGAGGAATCTTAGTGGCTCAGATCATCTTTTGCACCAGGCCACAACTCAGCAGGTTGGGGAGAGGTACCCTAGGTCAGAGGTCCACCTGGTCTAGGCAGTTGTACCTGAGATGGGCAGAGCGTCAGCTTCTCATGGGGGTGAGGCTGTGAAGGATGAAATAAGATTGGCCAGCTGACATCTTTTTCCTTAGTGGAAGAAAGGAGGAGACAAAAGCCATTCTTTTGCGTTCAGAGATGGGCTTCTTACAATACTCCCCAAAGAGAAGAAAAATGTCATCTCTAAAATCCAGGTTAATTTCATGGCAATTGGAATGTTAGAGAATTCACAGAGAAAGAGTTTCCATGAGGCAACAGCTAGACTCAGAACTTGAAGGTTTGAAAAGGAGCTAAGAGAACATTAATTCTCATTGTCATCTTTGCCATCTTGGAGAACTAGGCCTAACGGTGTAACATTCATAATTGATTCTCTTATTAAAGATCTTCTTTTTTGTCTGATTCCAGCAGAGGAGTTTCATAATTTGCTTTGTTAAATCCTCACTTTCCTGGGAGGAAACTGAGAAGGTTAGAGTGAAATGCTGGTCAAGACAGGCTGTAATTTCCGGAAGGTGGTGGGCATGAGAAAGAGGCAGGAGTTCGAGCAGACAGGGCATTGGGGGACTTCCCTGAAGAAATAACAAGCATTTTCAACATCCTACACATATATTTGGAAGCTGCAGCAGGCCATAAAAATACAAAACCTACAAAGAGTTGGCCACTTGTCTGTGCTTTGGGAGGTTCAGATGGACCTGAGACGGGTCACACTTGATCCTGAGCTGGGCCCCAAGTCACCAGGTTGCCCGCCCTTGGCAAGGCCAGACACTGGCAAAGTACTAATGTTCTGTCCAAATGCTGCCATCTCCAGACCCACGTGCGGGAACTAGGCTTGGAAATCTTCTTGGTAAAGAGAGCTTTCTTTTAGAAAGTCCAGCTAGCTGCAGTGGGGGCCTGAGAGGACAGGTGTCGTGGAATCAGGGTGAACAACACTGCCTGGGCCTCAGACGTCTGCATCCAGGTGCTGGTTCTCTGCCCCCAGGGCGCCAGCCCTGCCCACTATTGTCATAGTGCTGACTGGCCCCCTTGGAGAGGCCGCACCCCCAGGCGTCTTGCTGAACTCCCCACTCTGTCTTGCTGCAGGAGTGAAGCCACACACCAGGCTCTGGGAGCCCCCTCTCACCTTTGTTGGTGTTGCCACTTATAGCCGGGTCACCTTGGGCACATTAGCCAGCATCTCAGAAATGGAAGTACTAGCCCCTGCCTTTCTGACTGCAAAGGGCTATTTTATCAGCACGAAATGAAAGAGCTACGTAAATGGCCAGGCACCGAAAAATGTAATGGTGGCATTTGTTGAAATGACATTTAACCCACAAAAGTCTAGTCTCCTCTAAGGAGTAAGGACAATGGAAATTCCAGAGGAAAAGTGTAAAACAAGAAATAACTGGGCCAACAGCAAGCCAGAAAATGGCATTTCCAATTCCAGCCCTTAAAAGCCTTGACTGAGCTGAGAGGGTGACTGTGGCCTCTCTGGCATCTGCTCCGAGGCCCGTTGGCACAGTCCCCTTTGCTGGCAGAGGCAGGGTCTCACCCCCGATTCCCTCCCCACCACCCTGAAGGCTCCTACTGCCCCCCGCCCTCCCACTTCATCCCACACATCCTCCAGACTAAGCTCATGCCAGGCCCCCTGCCTGAAATGCCATCCTCTGACCTCACAGCCCCATCCTGTCCCTCCTTGAGCACCCACCCCACCAAGGGTCTCCCAACTAGTCCGGGCAGAGGGGTCCACTGGCTCAGACACCTGGTGCCTTTGGACAGGATTGCTATCTGTCCCAGTGTGGGTGCCCCCCAACGCAGGCTCTAGACAAGGACTTGGGTACAAGTCGTTTATTTGGGAGATGATTCCCAGAAGCATGGTAAAGACCTGAGGGCAAGAGGGAAGGGAGGACACCCCTCAGGGTTACATCACTGAGCTCTGGGCCCGAGCTCGGGCAACTGAGAGGCAGTGCTGCTGAGGACACACAGAGGGTGAGTGTACAACTCACCTCGGAGTCACCCCACTGAGGATGAGGAGGCTGGAACAGCGAGGAAGCTGGGGTATCTCCACCCACTCTGGTCCTTTGTGGTTTTTGTTTTGTTTTGTTTTGTTTGTTTGTTTTGTTTGTTCTTTTTTCTTAACATCTTTATTGGAGTATAATTGCTTTACAATGGTGTGTTAGTTTCTGCTTTATAACAAAGTGAATCAGTTATACATACACATATGTTCCCATATCTCTTCCCTCTTGCGTCTCCCTCCCTCCCACCCTCCCCATCCCACCCCTCTAGGTGGTCACAAAGCACCTAGCTGATCTCCCTGTGCTATGCGGCTGCTTCCCACTAGCTATCTATTTTACATTTGGTAGTGTATATATGTCCATGACACTCTCTCACTCTGTCCCTGCTTACCCTTCTCCCTCCCCATATCCTCAAGTCCATTCTCTAGTAGGTCTGTGTCTTTGCTCCCATCTTACCCCTAGGTTCTTCATGACATTTTTTTTTCCTTAAGTTCCATATATATGTGTTAGCATATGGTATTTGTCTTTCTCTTTCTGACTTACTTCACTCTGTATGACAGACTCTAGGTCCATCCACCTCACTACAGATAACTCAATTTCATTTCTTTTTATGGCTGAGTAATATTCCATTGTATATATGTGCCACATCTTCTTTATCCATTCATCTGATGATGGACACTTAGGTTGCTTCCATGTCCTGTCTATTGTAAATAGAGCTGTAATGAACATTTTGGTACATGACTCTTTTTGAATTATGGTTTTCTCGGGGTATATGCCCAGTAGTGGGATTGCTGGGTCATATGGTAGTTCTATTTGCAGTTTTTTAAGGAACCTCCATACTGTTCTCCATAGTGGCTGTACCAATTCACATTCCCACCAGCAGTGCAAGAGTGTTCCCTTTTCTCCACACCCTCTCCAGCATTTATTGTTTCTAGATTTTTTGATGATGGCCATTCTGACCGGTGTGAGATGATATCTCATTGTAGTTTTGATTTACATTTCTCTAATGATTAATGATGTTGAACATTCTTTCATGTGTTTGTTAGCAATCTGTATATCTTCTTTGGAGAAATGTCTATTTAGGTCTTCTGCCCATTTTTGGATTGGGTTGTTTGTTGTTTTGTTATTGAGCTGCATGAGCTGCTTGTAAATTTTGGAGATTAATCCTTTGTCAGTTGCTTCATTTGCAAATATTTTCTCCCATTCTGAGGCTTGTCTTTTGGTCTTGTTTATGGTTTCCTTTGCTGTGCAAAAGCTTTTAGGTTTCATTAAGTCCCATTTGTTTATTTTTGTTTTTATTTCCGTTTCTCTAGGAGGTGGGTCAGCAAGGATCTTGTGGTGATTTATGTCATAGAGTGTTCTGCCGATGTTTTCCTCTAAGAGTTTGATAGTTTCTGGCCTTACATTTAGGTCTTTAATCCATTTTGAGCTTATTTTTGTGTATGGTGTTAGGGAGTGATCTAATCTCATACTTTTACATGTACCTGTCCAGTTTTCCCAGCACCACTTATTGAAGAGGCTGTCTTTTCTCCACTGTACATTCCTGCCTCCTTTATCAAAGATAAGGTGACCATATGTGCGTGGGTTTATCTCTGGGCTTTCTATTGTTCCATTGATCTACCTTTCTGTTTGTGTGCCAGTACCATACTGTCTTGATTACTGTCGCTTTGTAGTATAGTCTGAAGTCAGGGAGTCTGATTCCTCCAGCTCCGTTTTTCGTTCTCAAGATTGCTTTGGCTATTCGGGGTCTTTTGTGTTTCCATACAAATTGTGAAATTTTTTGTTCTAGTTCTGTGAAAAATGCCAGTGGTAGTTTGATAAGGATTGCATTGAATCTGTAGATTGCTTTGGGTAGTAGAGTCATTTTCACAATGTTGATTCTTCCAATCCAAGTACATGGTATATCTCTCCATCTATTTGTATCATCTTTAATTTCTTTCATCAGTGTCTTATAATTTTCTGCATACAGGTCTTTTGTCTCCTTAGGTAGGTTTATTCCTAGATATTTCATTCTTTTTGTTGCAGTGGTAAATGGGAGTGTTTTCTTAATTTAACTTTCAGATTTTTCATCATTAGTGTATAGGAATGCCAGAGATTTCTGTGCATTAATTTTGTATCCTGCTACTTTACCAAATTCATTGATTAGCTCTAGTAGTTTTCTGGTAGCATCTTTAGGATTCTCTATGTATAGTATCATGTCATCTGCAAACAGTGACAGCTTTACTTCTTCTGTTCCAATTTGGATTCCTTTTATTTCCTTTTCTTCTCTGATTGCTGTGGCTAAAACTTCCAAAACTATGTTGAATAAGAGTGGTGAGAGTGGGCAACCTTGTCTTGTTCCTGATCTTAGTGGAAATGCTTTCAGTTTTTCATCATTGAGGACGATGTTGGCTGTGGGTTTGTCATATATGGCCTCTATTATGTTGAGGAAAGTTCCCTCTATGCCTACTCTCTGCAGGGTTTTTATCATACATGGGTGTTGAATTTTGTCGAAAGCTTTCTCTGCATCTATTGAGATGATCATATGGTTTTTCTCCTTCAATTTGTTAATATGGTGTATCACGTTGATTGATCTGCGTATATTGAAGAATCCTTGCATTACTGGAATAAACCCCACTTGATCATGGTGTATGATCCTTTTAATGTGCTGTTGGATTCTGTTTGCTAGTATTTTGTTGAGGATTTTTGCATCTATGTTCATCAGTGATATTGGCCTGTAGTTTTCTTTCTTTGTGACATCCTTGTCTGGTTTTGGTATCAGGGTGATGATGGCCTCGTAGAATGAGTTTGGGAGTGTTCCTCCCTCTGCTGTATTTTGGAAGAGTTTGAGAAGGATAGGTGTTAGCTCTTCTCTAAATGTTTGATAGAATTCGCCTGTGAAGCCATCTGGTCCTGGACTTTGGTTTGTTGGAAGATTTTTAATCACAGTTTCAATTTCAGTGCTTGTGATTGGTCTGTTCATATTTTCTATTTCTTCCTGATTCAGTCTTGGCAGGTTGTGCATGTCTAAGAATTTGTCCATTTCTTCCAGATTGTCCATTTTATTGGCATAGAGTTGCTTGTAGTAATCTCTTGTGATCTTTTGTATTTCTGCAGTGTCAGTTGTTACTTCTCTTTTTTCATTTCTAATTCTATTGATTTGAGTCTTCTCCCTTTTTTTCTTGATGAGTCTGGCTAATGGTTTATCAATTTTGTTTATCTTCTCAAAGAACCAGCTTTTAGTTTTATTGATCTTTGCTATCATTTCTTTCATTTCTTTTTCATTTATTTCTGATCTGATCTTTATGATTTCTTTCCTTCTGCTAACTTTGGGGTTTCTTTGTTCTTCTTTCTCTAATTGCTTTAGGTGCAAGGTTAGGTTGTTTATTCGAGATATTTCCTGTTTCTTAAGGTAGGATTGTATTGCTATAAACTTCCCTCTTAGAACTGCTTTTGCTGCATCCCATAGGTTTTGGGTCGTCATGTCTCCATTGTCATTTGTTTCTAGGTATTTTTTAATTTCCTCTTTGATTTCTTCAGTGATCACTTCGTTATTAAGTAGTGTATTGTTTAGCTTCCATGTGTTTGTATTTTTTACAGATCTTTCCCTGTAATTGATATCTAGTCTCATAGCGTTGTGTTCGGAAAAGATACTTGATACAATTTCAATTTTCTTGAATTTACCAAGGCTTGATTTGTGACCCAAGATATGATCTGTCCTGGAGAATGTTCCATGAGCACTTGAGAAAAATGTGTATTCTGTTGTTTTTGGATGGAATGTCCTATAAATATCAATTAAGTCCATCTTGTTTAATGTATCATTTAAAGCTTGTGTTTCCTTATTTATTTTCATTTTGGATGATCTGTCCATTGGTGAAAGTGAGGTGTTAAAGTCCCCTACTATGAATGTGTTACTGTCGATTTCCCCTTTTATGGCTGTTAGTATTTGCCTTATGTATTGAGGTGCTCCTATGTTGGGTGCATAAATATTTACAATTGTTATATCTTCTTCTTGGATTGATCCCTTGATCATTATGTAGTGTCCTTCTTTGTCTCTTGTAATAGTCTTTATTTTAAAGTCTATTTTGTCTGATATAAGAATTGCTACTCCAGCTTTCTTCGGATTTCCATTTGCATGGAATATCTTTTTCCATCCCCTCACTTTCAGTTTGTATGTGTCCCTAGGTCTGAAGTGGGTCTCTTGTAGACAGCATATATATGGGTCTTGTTTTTGTATCCATTCAGCCAGTCTGTGTCTTTTGGTGGGAGCATTTAATCCATTTACATTTAAGGTAATTATTGATATGTATGTTCCTATTCCCATTTTCTTAATTGTTTTGGGTTTGTTATTGTAGGTCTTTTCCTTCTCTTGTGTTTCTTGCCTAGAGAAGTTCCTTTAGCATTTGTTGTTAAGCTGGTTTGGTGGTGCTGAACTCTCTCAGCTTATCCTTGTCTGTAAAGGTTTTAATTTCTCCATCAAATATGAATGAGATCCTTGCTGGGTAGAGTAATCTTGGTTGTAGGTTTTTCTCCTTCATCACTTTAAATATGTCCTGCCAGTCCCTTCTGGCTTGCAGAGTTTCTGCTGAAAGATCAGCTGTTAACCTTATGGGGATTCCCTTGTGTGTTATTTGTTGTTTTTCCCTTGCTGCTTTTAACATGTTTTCTTTGTATTTAATTTTTGACAGTTTGATTAATATGTGTCTTGGCATGTTTCTCCTTGGATTTATCCTGTATGGGACTCTCTGTGCTTCCTGGACTTGATTAACTATTTCCTTTCCCATATTAGGGAAGTTTTCAACTATAATCTCTTCAAATATTTTCTCAGTCCCTTTCGTTTTCTCTTCTTCTTCTGGGACCCCTATAATTTGAATGTTGGTATGTTTAATGTTGTCCCAGAGGTCTCTGAGACTGTCCTCAGTTCTTTTCATTCTTTTTTCTTTATTCTGCTCTGCAGTAGTTATTTCCACTATGTTATCTTCCAGGTCACTTATCCGTTCTTCTGCCTCAGTTATTCTGCTATTGATCCCTTCTAGAGTATTTTTAATTTCATTTATTGTGTTGTTCATCATCGTTTGTTTCATCTTTAGTTCTTCTAGGTCCTTGTTAAATGTTTCTTGCATTTTCTCTATTCTATTTCCAAGATTTTGGATCATCTTTACTATCATTATTCTGAATTCTTTTTCAGGTAGACTGCCTATTTCCTCTTCATTTGTTAAGTCTGGTGGGTTTCTATCTTGCTCCTTCATCTGCTGTGTGTTTTTCTGTCTTCTCATTTTGCTTATCTTACTGTGTTTGGGGTCTCCTTTTTGCAAGCTGCAGGTTCTTAGTTCCCATTGTTTTTGGTGTCTGCCCCCAGTGGCTAAGGTTGGTTCAGTGGGTTGTGTAGGCTTCCTGGTGGAGGGGACTAGTGCCTGTGTTCTGGTGGATAAGGCTGGATCTTGTCTTTCTGGTGGGCATGTCCACGTCTGGTGGTGTGTTTTGAGGTGTCTGTGGACTTATTATGATTTTAGGCACTCTCTCTGCTAATGGGTGGTGTTGTGTTCCTGTCTTGCTAATTGTTCGGCATAGGATGTCCAGCACTGTAGCCCGCTGGTCGTTGAGTGAAGCTGAGTGTTGGTGTCGAGATGGAGATCTCTGGGAGATTTTTGTTGTTTGATATTGCGTGGAGCTGGGAGGTCTCTTGTGGACCAGTGTCCTGAAGTTGGCTCTCCCACGTCAGAGGCACAGCACTGACTCCTGGCTGCAGCACCAAGAGCCTTTCATCCACACGGCTGTTTTTACTGTTTGCCAGCCCAGGGAGAAGGGGCTGCAAGCCTGCAAGTTGTATGAGGAGATTGGGCTGTGGTTGTCAGTGGCTGGACTCCAGGAAAGTGTGGCTGTGCTCTCAGTGATTTTCTCCACGATCGCTATCTCTGGTGGGCCTGGGGGACCTGCTAGTGTTGGAGGGTCTCCTGCAGAGGCGGGGTGTGGCTTGGTTTCACCATGGGGACAAGGACACTGGCAGCAGAAGTCCTGGGAAGTACCGTCCTTTGTGGTTTGAGGGGTGGCCCTGAAAAGAACTAACTCCTCCAAACCTTCAGTCTGACCTGCCCACAGGCAAAGTGTGCTCGGGTCCAGACAGAGCCCTTGGGCAGAGTCTCAGGTGCTTGAGGCAGGAAGTCATCTGCACATACTGTCCTCTGAGCCCGCAGAGGACTTCCTAGTGGGCCAAGGCGGGGGCACAGTGCCACTGTGACCAAGGCCCCCAGGCAGGCTCTCACAGCAGGTACTGATGTCATCGCTGGTGACCTGAAAGCTGGCTCTGCCCCCAGAGCCAACCCTGAATGGCTACCCCTACCTCTAAGCCTCACCCTCCGCTTCAGTTGAAATGGAGGTACTGATAGTCCCGCTCAAGAACGTTGTGAGTCCTGAAGGAGGAAATGGATGAGAATACTGGAGAGGGCTCTAGAAAAGTAAATGATCATGGAGAATAAGCAAGTCCCCAACACCTGAAATAAACAGCAGGATGTCTGCCACCCTCCAAGCTGTACTCCTCCCCTCAGCTCTGAACTCCACTGCCCAAACCAGACAAATATTCTGAAATGGCATTGCTGTGTGGTTTTTGAGATAAATGCCACGTGCCAAAATGTATATCATTCATTTACCACGTGGTGCAGTTACTGTTACACTCGTGACCAACCATTATGGAAGTTTCAATATTAACAAGAACTGGTGTGGCTACGCCTGCATATCCCTGCTGATTATCCCCGCCAGCATCTTACAGGACTGATTCCAAATGTTTTTCTGGTTTCCAGCTCCTCCTGCTCCTTCTCTTTTCCCCCTTACTAGCACATCCTGCACCCTCCCAATAAGGAGACTTTCCTAAGATGTAGTTTCACCCTAGCATTTGCCTGCTGGAACATCAAGAGAGTTTTCTTCTTTCTTTTCTTACTGTACTAGACACCAAATGAGCTGCCATCCTGCTCACTTTGTAGAAACGGCCTCCTACCAACTCATTTGGTAAAATCAATTGGTACTGGTAGCTCTTTTATGCAGTAATGCATGGTTATGGTTAATTATTTCAGGAGTGGGCCAATTGGCTAGAAATTTAGAATATGGACTTAGCAAGAGAGAAGTCAGACTGTTTCTAAGTAGTTGGATGTGTAACATAAACTCAAGAGCTGGAGAGCAGCCAGAGGCCCGTGTTTCCCATCTGCTCCCCATTGTAAACTGGGGCATTAGACCACCAAGGCAGAACCTGCAGAGGGGGTGCACCAGATGTGCTCCCCCAGCGTAGTCTCCTCTTTTATTCCCCCCAGCAATGTTTTGTAGTTTTTAATTTTCCTTGAACATTTTTTGTTAGATTTATTCCTAGGTACTTGATGTGTTTTATCATGTTGTAAATGGTACAATATTATAAATGGTATTTATCAGTAGTTTTAACAAAATGACATGGATTGTAAGGAAACCTGGCAATCCTGTCTCTCACTTTTGGGCTAGCAGAGGGGTTTGGGCCAAAAGATAGGAAGCAGGTTCTAATGCTGCCTAGTCACTCCTTTTGCTTCATTCCTTTCTGATGATTTGAATTTCACTCTGATATCATTTCCTTTTGCCTGAAAAACTTCCATTAGCATTTCTTTGTGAAGGTCTGGTGGTGTCAAATTCTCTTAGTTTTCTTTTATCTGAAAATGTCCTTATTTTACCTTCATTCTTAAAGGATTTTTTTTTTGCTATATATAGAATTCTGGGCTGACAGATTTCCTTTCAGCACTTTGGAAATATTGTTCCACTGTCTCCTGACCTTCATAATTTCCGATAAGAAGTCAGCCATTTATTGAAGTTTTTTCCTTGAACACAATATGCTATTCTTTTCTTGCTACCTCAGCAACGTTTGCCCTTTGTATTCAACTTTCAATATTTTGACTATAACATGCTTTAGCACAGCCTGCTTGGTGTTCTTTGAATACTTTGACTCTATAGCTTTATGTTTTAAACAAATAGAGGAAATTTCCAGTCATTATTTCTTCAAGTATTTTTTTTTTCTGCCCTATTTTCTTTTTTTTCCCCTTCTGGAATTTCAATTACACACATTTTCGACTAATATTATCTAAGAGATGCCTGAGGCTTTTATTTATTTATTTATTTTCAGTCTTTTTAAAAAAAAACACAAAAAATTCTGTCCTCCATATTGGATAGTTTCTATTGCTCTATCTTCAAGTTCACTTACTTTTTTCCTCTGTTATCTCCATTCTGCTTTTAAATTTATCCAGTAGATTTTCTAAAAATTCAGCCAGTATATATTTTATATATATTATATATTTACATATAATTTTTTAAGAATATCATTTTTTCTATTTTTCTGCTGAAATTTTCTGTCTTCATTGTGAGCATATTTTCTTTGACTTCATTGACGATAGTTATGATAGCTGCTTTAAAATTTTTAGCTAATTCCATATCCCATTCACCTCAGGTTTTTTCCTCAGGTGATATTCTTTTCTCTTGAGAATGTGTTCCATTTGTTTGTGTCTTTTGATTTCGAGTAATTTTGGACTGTATCCCAGGCACTATGAACATTAATTTATGGCGACTCTGGATTATGGATTATGTTATTTTACCCTGATAAGCACTCTTTCTTTTCATTTCTTAAAACATTTTTCTTTCTTTCTTTCTTTTTTTCTTTTCTTTTTAAAGCAGACAGTTATCTTTGTTGGACTCAAACTGCAGCAAATCCTTTTTTTGCCCACTACCTCCAATCTCAATTCAGATCTTTTGTCCTCAACAGAGCTGCTTTTAGTTTGTTCTGCATAAGTGTAATTCAGGGGTCAGTAGAGATGTGGGCAGGCAGAATTTGGGGATCCCTTCTCCAGCTCTCTCGTTTCTGGGAGTCCCTTCCAGAAGCTGTGGTTCCCCCATGTTTAGTCTTCTGGTTCCCCAGAAAGACAGCAGTTGTTCCACCAGCACTCCCACTGTCCCATGTGCCACACTGACTGTCTGGCTCTAGACTAAAAGCTGTGGAAATGGCAACTCATTCCATACAACTCCCCTCCTCCAAGCATGGAGTCCTCACCAGAATCTGCCTGCTTTTGTTCACTCACCAGTGCCTTCAGATAGCTGTGTTCTACTTCAGTTATCATCTGCATTCTGTTCAGAGTTTATAGTTATTATCAGCAGGAGGGCTGGTCTGTAGGATCTTTCTCAGGCAACACCAGAAGTGAAAGTTATTGAGTTAAAATTTACTCTCACTAATCTCTAGCTTTGTGACCTCAGACTAGCTGATTAACTTCTCCAAGCCTCAGTGTACACATCTGTAAACTGGGATAATAAGAGCACTTACTATACAGGGTAGTTTATGAGGATTAAAAGGGATAACAGGCATATCTGGTGCAGAGCAATAGAGGGAGCTATTTTTGGACTCTCCATGCTGCCACATGGTGGCAATTCACCCTTGGCAATGTTAACATCTTCCAGTCTAATTAGATGCTCATCTATTGAGCCGCTGCTGTGTGCCCAGCATAAGAGAGGAAGATGATAGTAAAGACCTTGTTCTCAAGGAGCTCAAATCCTAGTTGAAACTCATGGAGCAGAGAGAAGCACAGGGTCTTAGGAAACACAGATACTAAGTACTGAGGAGAGGAGGAGGCAGGGACTCACACCTGAGCACATAACGCTCCCTCAAGAGGTGCACAAGCTCTCTTTTCTGCTTCAGCAGGCAATTTTACCACAGTGTTTTAAATAACAGGCTAGTGGCATGGTTTTAACAATTTCGTAGTTCGGCAGCAAATATGTTTGTGCTGGGTGAGCTTCTCAGACACGTTTTCCCACACCTTCTCTGTTTCCTAGTCCTAGTGAAAGGGCTGCCTTGGAACCTCCCTGCAGCCCCACTTATAAGAGTCAAACATCAATCGTATCCATGAAACCTGTAGATGAGGGAGACTCTACCAACTTCAGCTTCACACCAGCACTCAACCCCAGTTTCCCAAGGCTTACTATACCTTTTTGCTTCAGTTTACTAAACTAATACTAATACCCTAAGAGCCCAGGAAAAGGGTTGAAGTAATCCCTTTTTTACCCTCTGGGAGCCATATTTAACCAGGTGTATGAGCAGGTGGCCCCCTGCCTTAGTTCACTCAGGCTGCTCTAACAAGGTGCCTGAGACTGGGTAGCTTAAAAACAGAAGAAATGCATTGCTCACTGTTCTGGAGGCTGGAAGTCTGAGACCAGGGTGCCAGCCTAGTCAGGTAAAGGCCCTCTTTTGGGTTGCAGGCTTATCGTTGTATCCTCACCTGGTGGAAGGTGCCAGGGCTCTCTCTGGAGTCTCTTTTATAAGGGCGTGAATCCCATCCATGAGGATTCCACTCTTATCACTTAAGCACATCGTAAAGGCCCCACCTCCTAATACCATCAACTTGCGGGTTAGATCTCAACGTAGGAATTTGCCAGGGGTGGGGGGGACACAAAACATTTCGACTGCAGTAACCCCCATATGCCATGACTTGAGGGCATTGAGAGGCCTACTTCTCCCCCCGCCATATCTCTTCCCGCTAGCCTGAAATTGAGTTACCACTGGGTTAGCAAAGAAAGGCATAGCGTTGCCTATTGATGGGGGCCCTAGTCATTAATTCAGTGAAGTATTAGTACTTGCTTATTAGATGCTGGGCATTGGAGTTGGCATATGATTTGTCCGAAAGTCACTGTCTAGACTTCTCCCATTTGTTGGAGGTGCTTTGGCCAGAAGGAAAGAATTAATGTAAGCAAACAAAACAAGACAAAACCAGTTCTCTCAGCAGAGCTGGGCGGGGGCTGTGGTGGCCGGAGGCCGTTAATTCAGTTTTCTATGTGCAGCAGTGACTGAGGCCCGCTGTGTATCAGGCACTGTGACAGCGCTGGTGACGCAAAGGTGAAGCAGATGCTGCCCTTGCTCCTCAGGCATTCACATTCAAGTGAGGTGTCTGGTGTGAAAAATTAATGGTCTCTAATGCAAAACACCTGGTTGTAATGGCGTTATGAACAGAGTAGAAAGGAAATCCAGAGCAGGTGGGAGGAGTCAGAGGGAAAAACGGAGGGAGGTAACGGGGCAGGGGGTTAAGCAGGGCTTTGCCAGGCAAATGGGGCTGGGTGGACAGAGGGAAGGGCGGTGTGACGACAAAGAGGAACAGCGGGCACAAAGGCAGAGCTAAGAGAGTGAGCGATGTGTTCGTGTCTCGAGGGCTCCAGAGCAGCTAGAGACAGAGTGCATAGGTGGGAGAGAGGCTCGGGGGCAGGTAGAAAGGTGGCCAGTGGTCACCCCACAGAGGTCCTGTATGCCAGCCTGTGGGATCCGGATTGCATTCTGTGGCCCTGGGGAGTCAGTGGAGCAGCGACTGTAGAAGATATCCAGGAGCTGTGGTGAGAGCGGCAGGATGGTGAGAGGCAGGCCTGAGTCACCAGGCAGGGCACAGAGAGGAGACGTGGGAAGAACGCTGAAGATGCCTCTACTGGGCTTCCAGTCCAGCCCAGGGCTGCCCTCCCACCTGGGCTTCACAAAAGGAACACCTATTTCTCATGACGAATTTTAGGGGTGTCACATTTGCTTGTCGTTGTTTTATATAAAAAGCCTTGCCTAAAATAAACATTTTAAATCATAGTTTAATCTGCTTCTCAGGACTCAAAATAACCCATGTGTCAACATAACACAGAACTTGGGACCTGGGATGTTAGAAAAAGAACCTTAGGGATCCTCTAGTCCAACTCCTTTGATGGAAGGTCTTTCAGAAAAGGCTTGACCTTGCTTGAGTTTCCTGCAAACAGATCCAGTTCAATCAGACCCTGGTCCTCTGCACTGCACACGAATGTAAAGGACGGAGTGTGCTACTAAATAGAGGTGTCAAAACTAAGGCTGACACCAGGCACTGCTGAGAAAGTGACTTTCAGTCTTCCAGATATCATATTTTTGAAGTAACAACTGGAATATTTTCCATTCTTACCAAGAATTACTCTTACTTATGATTAATATTACGGAGGCCAAAACAATAACGCTAGGTGCAGGGATCTGAAGCTGAGTATAACTGCTGGATGTCCTGTTCTAAATAAACATTATCTCTTGAGAATTCCCTGGTGGTCCAGTAGTTAGGACTCCGTGCTTTCACTGCCAAGGGTGCAGGTTCGATCCTTGGTCAGGGAACTAAGATCCCACGAGGCGGGAAGCGTGGCCAAACATAAAAAGTAAAATAAAAAATAAACATTATCCCATCTCCCAGTCAAGTTTTGAGAGACTGGTACCAACATTCATAGCTGTGTCATATGTAAGTTGCAGCTAATGCCTACAATTACCAGTAAACTAGTTGATTGTATATGTTTACATCTTGCCCTACTGTTCTGAACAAATGGTGCACATTTAGGATGTTAGTATCTCCAAAATGGTCAAAAATTACATAGGGATTAGTGGGAAAAATAAACAATTTTGCCATTATAAAAATTTTTTGGCAACAAAGGTTTTCATTAGGGGGAAATAACTATATTTAGAATATAGGTTGAAAACACAATTTGGTGCTAATTTGTAGGCAGTGTACTTTTGAATGGAGAAAGTAATTAATAAATATTATATGTGTACATAGGCATATGTACATATACATAAATGTGTACACATAGACATACACATGCATATATATATATATATATTCTGCTCTGGATGAGAGAATGTCACAGATTAGATTCTCCACAATCAGATACTGGGGCAGAATTTGGAGTGCAAGATATTCTTAGGGATCCCACCTGTGAGAAGAAGCAGAAAGAAGCATGGGTCAGAAGGAGAAGCTGAACTGCAGCAAGGCCTCAGCTAATCCAGCAGGGAGCTTTGGAGCAAATACCATTCTGCAGAGTCGTCTAGGATGGCTATGCCTTTACATCCCTGCCTCTCTGTTAATGTATGCAAACTGCCCTGAGAAGGGTATGACCTTGAGCATGGGAGCTTTTTGCAGCGAAGTGGCTCTTTGTGGCTGAGGCTGAACCTGAAGGAGCTGACAGTTGGAGGCTGACTGCCAGTGCTTCCTGTAGATGGGTAGCAGGTCCCTTCTGGGATGGAGATCTAAGCAGTGCATCTGGTCTACCACGGACAATGGTGTCCTGATGCTCTCGGGTCGTTTTATTTTGACAGCCTCTTTTGGCTATGACTTACTCTGGAGTTGCCTCCTCCCCCATGTCCCTTGGTTTACTTTCTATCCTCCTGGGTCAACTAAAGGCAATTGGAGGGTAGGAGGGAGAAGAAGAAAGAACTATTCCAGTCCTTTCCCTTCATCTCTCCAGCTCTGGATGTGGCTGTGTGCAAATATTTACAGTCCCAATGACCTCCAATCGCTCAGGCTTGGCTCCAGCTTCCAGCTTCAGTTCCTTAGTCCAAACCATGAATCCCCTGGAATGGGCCTCCACCCTGTCTCTATCCCTCACCTTCTCTGTGAAATCCCCAAATCTCTATTCTTAGTGCTCATAACCTACATCTGAGGCAACATTTAACTATACATCCTTTGTTTCATGCAGTAAGTATTTGTAAAAATTAATTGAGGAGGAGGAGTATGTACCTGTTTTATTCCCTGAAGTGCCTAGTTAGTATTGGGTGCATGGTACTCATGTATTTTGTATTGAATTGAAGGAAATTTCTTTCAGAAGGAATGTTCAAAATATAAAGTGATTAAATTCCAACCATATACAAACATTTCTAGCTGCTTCAGTTTCCTATTTGAAGGAAAATTAGTGATTATGAAGGGATCTGGAGGATTAGCATGTGGGAATTTAAATTCATAAATTTATCAAATAGCTATTTCTAGCTTCTTTACCAGAACTGACTAGGCTTCCAGATTCATACTGCAAAGGTGGAAGGAGTTGCTGGATCCAAGTTTGAATCCGTGGCTCTTGGACTGTTAACCTTGGGAACCAGTGATTATTTCATTCAAGGCATCAGTAAATCCTAAAATCCAATTTAGGCTTTTTAAGGTGCATCAAATAAAGAAAAAGTAGCATACCTCACCCCCTTGGCATATTTAAGATAATTTAAATGCATTAAAAACTGATGGCTCCCTAGAGTGTAGTCTGGGGGGTTCTGAGGGCTCTGAGATCTTCCAGGAGGTCTGTGAGGTCAAAAGTAATTTATAAAAATGCTAAGACATTATTTGCTTTTTTCACTTTCATTCTCTCACAAGTATATAGTGGAGTTTTCCAGAGGCCACATGGTGTATGATGACATCATTGTTCTGGCAAATAATGGAAGATGTGCTTTGTGTATTCTAGAATTTTCTAAGGTGTTAGGTTTAGCGTATAAATATGTGCATTTTCAGAGATTAGCTCAGTTTGTTCATAATAGTTGGACAATGTTCTTACTATCTTTCCTTACACCTGCTATAATTTGTATAACATTGTCCAATGTATTGTTTTGAAATCCTGAAGTTTTCCTTGCATACATTTGGAAGCTCAACAAGAAATAAGTATACTTTGTTGTTGTTGCAATAATATTTAAAATTTTTTCAAAAACTTTTCAAATTAAGAAATTTAAGTCTCATATGGTTTCTTTAGAATTCATTATTTTATTCTAAATAAAAAGTAATAGGGAATTCCATGGTGGTCCCGTGGTTAGGACTTGGCGCTTTCACTGCCATGGCCCGGGTTCAGTTCCTGGTCGAGGAGCTAAGATCCCGTAAGCCATGTAGCATGGCAATCAGTTAGTCAATCAATCAATAGAAATATCTATAGGACACTTTTATTATCTTTAAGGATGGATTGTTGGCTTAAAAACAAGAGATAAGACTCACTTTCTGGAGTTATTTTATTCTTTACTGCTATGCACTGTCAAAACGTAAAGAGCCAGCTCCACCTAAGAAAGTCCTTGATGAAGCAGTAGAAAGGATGTTTTATTCAATTTCAACTCTTGAGTACACATCTTTTTAATATTATGCATGACAAAATAGGAAGTGCACAAAAGCATTCTGCTGTGTCTCGAAGTAAATTGTTTCCATGAAAAGCACTTGTGTGACTGAATTTCAAGCTGAACTAGCCACTTTTTAATGGAACACCATTTTTACTTGAAAGAATGACTGACAAGCTGTGGTTATTCAGACTTTATCTTTTTTTAAAAAATATTTATTTATTTATGGCTGTGTTGGGTCTTCGTTGCTATGCACAGGCTTTCTCTAGTTGCAGCGAGCGGGGGCTACTCTTTGTTGTGATGCATGGGCTTCTCATTGCGGTGGCTTCTTTTGTTGCGGAGCACAGGCTGTAGGCACACAGGCTTCAGTAGTTGTGGCATGTGGGCTCAGTAGTTGTGGCTGGCAGGCTCTAGAGCACAGGCTCAGTAGTTGTGGTACACGGGCTTGGTTGCTCCGCGGCATGTGGGATCTTCCCGGACCAGGGCCTGAACCGGTGTTCTCTGCATTGGCAGGTGGATTCTTAACCACTGTGCCACCAGGGAAGCCCCAGACTTTATCTTTTAGACGTTTTCTTGAAAATGTCATTTCAAGGTAAATAATTGAAAGTATTTGTTGCTAATGATAAAATTTGAGCTTTCAATCAAAAATTAGAATTTTGGAAAACTTGTATCAAATATTATGAGTTGCCCAATACTTACAGATGAGATTGGGGTGCTATTATCAAATGTGATTTTTTGGATATTATATATTAAAGTGAGTAAATGTTTGGAAGAACTGCATAAATCAGTGAACGAATATTTTTTAAATAACCAATGCATGATGCTACAAAACTCATTCAGAGTGCAAGATAGACCATTGGACCATTGGTTTTGTTTTGTTTTGTTTTTTGGCTACACTGGGACTTCGTTGCTGTGCACGGGCTTTCTGTAGTTGCGGCGAGCAGGGGCTACTCTTCCCTGCAGTGTGTAGGCTTATCACCACAGTGGCTTCTCTTGTTGTGGAGCATGAGCTCTAGGAGCGTGGGCTTCAGTAGTTGTGGCACACGGGCTCAGTAGTTGTGGCTCGCAGGCTCTAGTGTGCAGGCTCAGTAGTTGTGGTGCATGGGCTTAGTTGCTCCGCGGCATGTGGGATCCTCCCAGACCAGGGATCAAACCTGTGTCCCCTGCATTGGCAGGCGGATTCTTAACCACTGCGCCACCAGGGAAGTCCAGACCATTGGATTTTAATGTAATAAATTTTAAAAGTTCATTGATACAGTTTCAGACTCTGCTTTGTAACCAGCCTTTAAGAAACTATGATCTGCTGAGTTTTGCTCTAGTATTATTGAAGAACAGCCACAATTATTTGAAAAGGCTATTAAAATACTCCTTTCCTATTCCAACTACATATCTTCATATTCTTTAACCAGAGCAACATATTGCAACAGATTGAATGCAGAGGCAGATAAGAATATTTTCTATCAAGCCAGATGTTAAAGAGACTTTCAAAACTTAAAATTATACTGCTCTTCTTACTAAATTTCTTCAAAATATGTTATTTTTCAAAAAATGTTAATGTATAATGGATTTTTAAAAGAAATAAATACATATTTTAATTTCTGTTTTAATTTCTAAAATGGTAAATATTGATAAATCAACAAATAAAAGTTCTGAGGAGCCATCAATAGTTTTATAGAGTGTAATGGAGTCTTGAGACCAAAAAGTTTGAGAACTGCTGCCCTAAACTGATGGGAACCTAGGATTATCAGGGCAATGGGCTCAAGTGACATGAGGTGTGCATCAGTTAGAGGAAGGAAGTGGTTCTAATTCCAGAAAGAGACAAAAGAACATAGACACAAGTAAAAGGCCACACAACTGCCACTCCTGAGGGTCTGGTAGGGACTAGAACAGACCTATTGTGAGGGTGGGGGCCATATCATTTCTTGAAGGAGTCATTTATTGGACAGAGAGACTCCTGGTAGGCATGGAGATATTCTTTTTCCAAGATGTGAGTTTGGGAGATCCAGACAGTTACTTTTTTTTTTAACATCTTTATTGGAGTATAATTGCTTTACACTGTTGTATTAGTTTCTGCTGTATAACACAGTGAATCAGCTATATGTATACTTATATCCCCATAATGTCCCGTCGTCCTCTTACATCTCCCTCCCACCCTCCCTGTCCCACTCCTCTAGGTGTTTACAAAGCACCGAGCTGATCTCCCTGTGCTATGCGGCTGCTTCCCACTAGCTATCTATTTTACATTTGGTAGTGTCTATATGTCCATGCCACTCTCTCACTTTGTCCCAGCTTACCCTTCCCCCTCCCCGTGTCCTCAAGTCCATTCTCTATGTCTGCATCTTTTATTCCTGCCAGACAGTTACTATTTTAAAACACTTAATATAGTTAACCAAAACTTTCAAATTAAATATATTTTGGGTCATTCAATATTATCCTCTCATTTAATAACATAATAAAATAATCATAGGATCAAATAATATCAAGTTTTTAACCTGAAGGTCCTAGAATCACCCAAAGAGATTGGAACTATTCTCTCCTCAAAATGTTTCTGGTATGATTATGGTATTATTAGCTTTCTTGAACTCAAAGAAGAATCAAATGACTTAAGGTAGAACTGGGCTTCAATTGAATGATATGGTCAAAGTGGTTTGTTTCAGGATACCCTTCCTTCACCCTGACCTTCCTTCCCATGCTGACAGACCTGGAGAAACACACACCTCTGCAGTGAAGAGCACACAGTGTCACAGTGGCCAGGACCCAAGGACAGGACACGCACCAGAAGTCACAAACCATTAAAATCAAAACAGTGCTTTCTTTGGCTTGATCTGTATGGTGGCGTTCAGAGACATTCCTTAAAGCAGGAGTCCCCAACCCCCGGGCCACAGAGCGGTACCCAGCCGTGCACCGGGCCGCACAGCAGTAGGTGAGTGGTGGGGGAGCGAGTGAAGCTTCCTCTGCTGCCCCCCATCGCTCGCATGACCGCCTGAACCATCCACCACTGCCCCCCTGCCCCACGGAGAAATTGTCTTCCACAAAACCGGTCCCTGCTGCCAAAAAGGTTGCAGACTGCTGCCTTAAAGTGTCATATAGTTTTGAGAACGTTCCAGTAGAAACTGCTCCGGCGTCGGTCCCAAGAGTCTAAACATTTTGCCTTAGAGAATGAAAGTACCACTCTGATATCCATCCAGCGTAGATAGACACATTCAGGAGGGACAGCTCTGTGGCCTTTACCTACATCCCACCGTCTCTTGTCTCTCTTTCCAGAAATACTTGCTGTTAATTAGGTGGAAGCACTTTCCTCCTTTAACTGATACACTGCAGGTCCTCTGAGCCTCACTTCTCAACGAATGGTAGGCACTGCAACCTCAAGGCAAAACTGACGTCTTCTAAACCTCCAGCAGTTCTAGAATCAAAAGATGTGAATGCAATCTCTTTATGGTTTAAAGGAGTTATATAACCAGCAGAAAGATGCAATAGGCCTAAAAAGGTTAAGTCTCAATTTCAAAATTAAGAGACTTTTAACTATAAGGCAGTCAGCTAATTAAGTCATAAGGTTAGAATAAAGTACAATGATTTTATTAACATTTCTGACATAAGACAAGGTAAAGCTAGCAGTTACACAATGCTATCTTGTTCTTTAATTCCTTCAAATTGAAGAGATTTAAGTGTTAGGGCAAAACATTGTGTTTTATGCTTTTTAAATGTAGGCAAAATAGATACTTAAATTTCTTAATATTTGAAGATTAATCTACTCTTTGAACAAATATTTACTGAGTGCCTGCCATGAGCCATGAAGTGGGCTGGGCACTAGGGATACACCTGGGAATGTGGTAGTGTGGTCTCTGCCCTCACAAAGCCCACAAGAACGAATAGCAATGATTCAGCGTGTAAAGTGGGGAGGGGACAAACAAATTAGATGAAAAGTGAAACTAGGGGATTTTCCTAGAAATCTCAATCATGAAAGGAGCCACATTGGTTTTTAAAGTCTCAGGCAGCAATCGATAGCAATGTGGATTTCTCACAGGATGACACTGTTGTAATCTGTATTGGTGGTACAAGATGGCTACAACAGATCTTATGGCTTCCTGTAGCAATGCCTATGCCGTGTGTGTGTGTGTTGTGTGTGTGTGTGTGTGTGTGTGTGTGTGTGTGTGTGTTTCCTGGCCCTATAGTCATAGCCAAGGTTATAAAATAAAATGGTGCATTTGGAGAAAAATAATTCCTGAAACTTTTCTATGTGTATTGCCACATTTCTACTGGGATGTGAGAACATGAACTAAATTCATAATAACTATACTTCTATCAATTCCAAAAATAAAATCTTTTGCTTTATGGAAAACAAAAACATCTTACATCTTATAAGCAATGAAATAAAAATTTGGGTAGAATTATGGTTTGCTTTATCCTACCTGCTCCCCAGTAATTTTCTGAGATTTAGAGATAATGTTTCAACATTTTGATTATGTCCTTCAATAAAACTCCATATTTAACCATATTAAACCAGTATATAAGAGAACTACTGGCTGAATTCACATTTTAGTCAAGCCTTTAACAGAAAAGGTCTAGATCAGAAGGTCTAGATTACAGTTCTACATGTCTGCTAATGAAATCAATGATGGATGGAAGGATAAAAAACCAGTAACAATATTTACTGAGCACTTACTATGTGCCAGGCACTGTGATATGTACTTCTTAAGGATTATTGAATATATTTCCACACCGCAATAGGGTAGATAGATGAGCCCGAGATGAAGAAACTGAGCCTGAGAAGGGTTAAGAAACTTTCCAGTTAGTAGGTAGCTGAGTGGAAGCACAACCCCGGCAGTCCGAGAACAGCTACACAGCTATGAAATAAACTTGAGCTCTTCAGAAGAAAAACATTATATAAAGAACTTCTTTCTTAGTTAAAAAATTATTTTAGGTAAAATCTTCTCTGTCTTACATTAAGCCACATATTACGAAATGTTCATTTTCCCAAAGGCCAGCATTCTGAAAATTAATGGTTGGTGCTTCTTCTGTCATTTCTTATTTGAGATAATTTCCAAAATGTGATTCTGTGAAATGCACAGATATTTCCTTCACCATGAGAAGAAACAAAAGCCAAGAGAAACTGTGATTTGACCAAGGTGACATGAGTGGTGGCCTCCGAACCTGAACCCAAGTCTTCTAACCCCATCATATCCCAACTCCCTAAAATCTCATAAAATCTCATACAATGTTTCTTCAAGGGTATTGTCTTCCATTTTTTAAAAAAGATAACTTTCAGTAACATATAACTTAGGGCCTGTAGTTTCACAGGTATAGTTACCTCCAGCTACTTAAGACTATTGCCTTAGTGTTTCCAGCATTCATTTATTCTGTGTATTATCCATGGGTCTCCCCATTCACCACAGGAGGGCCATCATATTAGTTACCTCCTTGTCTCTCTCTCTCTTTTTTTTCTTTTGTATTTTTTTTTTTGCGGTACGCGGGCCTCTCGCTGTTGTGGCCTCTCCCGTTGCGGAGCACAGGCTCCAGACGCGCAGGCTCAGTGGCCACGGCTCACGGGCCCAGCCGCTCCGCGGCATGTGGGATCATCCCGGACCGGGCCACGAACCCGTGTCCTCTGCATTGGCAGGCGAACTCCCAACCACTGTGCCACCAGGGAAGCCCTCTTTTGTATTTTTTAATTGAAGTATAGTTGATTTACAATGTTTCTGGTGTACAGCAAAGTGATTCATTTATACATCTGTATCTATATCTATTCTTTTTCAGATTCTTTTCCATTATAGGTTGTTACAAGATATTGAATATAGTTCCCTATGCTATACCATAGGTCTTTATTTTCTATCTATTTAATACGTAGTAGTGTTAGTAGTGTGTATCTGTTAATCCCAAGTTCCTAATTTATCCCTACCCTCACTTTCCCCTTTGGTAACCACAAGTCTGTTCTCTATGTCTGTGATTCTATTTCTGTTTTGTAAGTAGGTTCATTTGTATCATTTTTTAAAAATTCCACATATAAGTGGTATCATATGATATTTGTCTTTCTCTGTCTGACTTACTTTACTTAGTATGATCGTCTCTAGGTCCATCCATGTTGCTCCAAATGGCATTATTTCATTCTTTTTAAGGCTAAGTAATATTCCATTACACACACACACACACACACACACATATATATATATATATATATATCTCACATATTCTTTATCCAGTCATCTGTTGATGGACATTTAGGTTGCTTCCATCTCTTGGCTATTGTAAATAGTGCTGCTATGAACAATGGGATACATTTATCTATTCAAGTTAGATTTTTCTTCTTTTCCAGATATACGCCCAGGCTGGATCATATGGTAACTCTATTTTTAGTTTTTTAAGGAACCTCCATACTGTTCTCCATAGTGGCTGTACCCATTTACATTCCTACCAACAGTGCAAGAGTGTTCCCTTTTCTCCACACCCTCTCCAGCGTTTGTTATTTATAGACTTTTTGATGATACCCATTCTGACTGATGTGAGGTGATACCTCATTGTAGTTTAGATTTGCATTTCTCTAATAATTAACAGTGATGAGCATCTTTTCATGTGCCTATTGGCCATCTGTATATCTTCTTTGGAAAAATGTCTCTTCTGGTCTTCTTCCATTTTTTGATTGAGTTATATATTTTTTTGACATTGAGCTGTATGAGCTGTTTGCATATTTTGGAAATTAATCTCGGTCGCATCGTTTGCAAATATTTTTTCCCATTCTGTAGGTTGTCTTTTCATTTTGTTTATGGTTCTCTTTGTTGTGCAAAAGCTTTTAAGTTTAATAAGATCCGATTTGTTTATTTTTGCTTTTGTTTCCATTACTCTAGGAGACAGATTCAAAAAAATATTGCTGTGATTTATGTCAAAGAGTGTTCTGCCTATGTTTTCCTCTAGGAGTTTTATAGCATCTGGGCTTACATTTAGGTCTTTAATCCATTTTATTTTTTGTATGTAGTATTAGAGAATGTTTAAATTTCATTCTTTTACATGTAGCTGTTCCGTTTTCCCAGTACCACTTATACAAGAGACTGTCTTTTCTCCATTGTATATTCTTGCTCCCTTTGTCATAGATTAATTAACCATAAGTGTGTCGGTTTATTTCTGGGCTTTCCATCCTGATCCACTGATCTATGTGTCTGTTTTTGTGCCAGTACCATACTGTTTTGATTACTGTAGCTTTGTAGTATAGTCTGAAGTCAGGGCATGTGATTCTTCCATCTCCATTTTTCTTTCTCAAGATGGTTTTGTCTATTCGGCGTCTTTTGTGTTTCCATACAAATTTAGAAATTTTTCGTTCTGGTTCTGTGAAAAATACCATTGTTAATTTGATAGGGATTGCATTGAATCTGTATATTGCCTTGGACAGTATGGTCATTTTAACAATATTGTTGTTCCAACCCAAGAACACAGTATATCTTTCCAACTGTTTGTGTCGTCTTCAATTTCTTTCATCAGCATCTTAAAGTTTTCAGAGTATGGTCTTTTGCCTCCTTAGGTAAGTTTATTCCTAGGTATTTTATCCTTTTTGATGTGGTGGTAAATGGGCTTGTTTCCTTAATTTCACTTTCTGATCTTTTGTTGTTAGTGTATAGAAATGCAAGATATTTCTGTGTATTAATTTTGTATCCTGCAACTTTACCGAATTCATTAATGAGCTCTAATAGTTTTCTGGTAGCATCTTTAGGATTTTCTATGTATAGTATCATGTCATCTGCAAACAATGACAGTTTTACTTCTTCCTTTCCAATTTGGATTTCTTTTATTTCTTTTTCTTTTCTGATTGCTGTGGCTAGGACTTCCAAAACTATGTTGAATAAAAGTGGTGAGAGTGGGTATCCTTGTCTTGTTCCTGATCTTAAAGGGAATACTTTCAGTTTTTCTATCATTGAGTATGATGTTAGCTGTGGGTTTGTGGCCTTTATTATGTTGAGGTATGTTCCCTCTATGCCCACTTTCTGGAGAGTTTTTATCATAAATGGATGTTGAATTTTATCAAAAGCTTTTTTCTGCATCTATTGAGATAATCGTATGATTTTTTTTTACATGCTTCTTTTTAACACTGTTTTTTAAATTCAGTTTTTATTTTATTTTGGAGTATAGTTGATTTACAATGTAGTGTTAATTTCAGATATACAGCAAAGTGACTCAGTTATATACATATGCATATATCCATTCTTTTTTAGGTGTTTTTCCCCCATATAGGTTATTACGGAATATTGAGTAGAGCTCCTTGTGCTATAAAGAAGGTCCTTGTTGATTATTTTATATATAGTAATGTGTATATGTTAATCCCAAACTCCTGATTTATCCCTCACTCCCACCTTTCTCCTTTGATAAGCATAAGTTTGTTTTCGAAGTCTGTGAGTCTGTTTCTGTTTTTTAAATAAGTTCATGTGTATCCTTTTTTTAAGATTCCACTTATAAGTGATATCATATAATATTTGTCTTTGTCTATCTTACTTCACTTAGTATAATTTCTGGGTCCATCCATGTTGCTGCAAATGGCATTATTTCATTCTTTTTTTATGGCTGAGTAATATTCCATTGTATAAAGGTACCACATCTTATTCATCCATTCTTCTGTTGATGAACATTTAGGTTGCTTCTATGTCTTGGCTATTGTAAGTAGTGCTGTAATGAACATTGGGGTGCATGTATCTTTTCAAAGTATGGTTTTCTCTCGATATATGCCCAGGAGTGGGATTGCTGGATAATGTGGTAGTTCTATTTTTAGTTTTTTAAGGAACACCCATACTGTCCTCCATAGTGGTTGTACCAATTTACATTCCCACCAACAGTGCAAGAGGGTTCCCTTTTCCCCACACCCTCTCCAGCATTTATTGTTTGTAGACTTTTTGACGATGGTCATTCTGACTGGTGTAAGGTGATACCTCATTGTAGTTTTGGTTTGCATTTCTCTAATAATTAGTGATGTTGAACATCTTTTAATGCACTTTTTGCCATCTGTATGTCTTCTTTGGAGAAATGTCTATTTAGATATTCTGCCCATTTTTTGATTGGGTTGTTTGTTTTTTGCTATTGAGCTGCATGAGCTATTTGTATATTTTGGAGATTAATGTCTTGTCAGTTTCATCATTTGCATATATTTTCTCCCATTCTGTGGGTTGTTTTTTTGCTTTGTTTATGCTTCCCTTTGCTGTGCAAAAGCTTTTAAGTTTAATTAGATTCCATGTTTATTTTTGTTTTTATTTTCATTACTCTAGGAGGTGGATCCAAAAAGATATTGCTGTGATTTATGTCACAGAGTGTTCTGCCTATGTTTTCCTCTAAGAGTTTTATAGTATCTCATCTTATATTTAGGTCTTTAACCTATTTTGAGTTTATTCTTATGTATGGTGTTAGAGAATGTTCAAATTTCGTTCTTTTACATGTAGCTGTCCAGTGTTCCCAGCAGCACTTATAGAAGAGACTTTTCTCCATTGTATATTCTTGTCTCCTTTGTCATAGAATAATTGACCATAGGCACATGAGTTTATTTCTGGGCTTTCTACCCTGTTCCATTGATCTATATTTCTGTTTTTGTGCCAGTACCATACTGCTTTGATTACTGTAGCTTTGTAGTGTAGTCTGAAGTCAGGGAGCCTGATTCCTCCAGCTCTGGTTTTCTTTCTTAGCATTGCTTTGGCTATTCAGGGTCTTTTGTGTTTCCATATAAATTTAGAAAATTTTTGTTCTGGTTCTGTGAAAAATGCCATTATTAATTTGTTAGGGATTGCATTGAATCTGTAGATTGCCTTGGGTAGTATAGTCATTTTGACAATATTGATTCTTCCAATCCAAGAACATGGTATATTTTTCTATCTGTGTTATCTTTGATTTCTTTCTTCAGCATCCTATAGTTTTCAGAGTACAGGTGTTTTGTCTCCTGTGCCTTTTTGTCTTTTGTGCCATTTACCAATGAGCTTTCCCATTCATAATTTTCTTGTTTCTAGTTGTGGCCTTTTCTTTTCCATCTAGAGAAGTTCCTTTAGCATTTGTTGTATAGCTGGTTTGGTGGTGCTGAATTCTCTTAGCTTTTTCTTGTCTGTAAAGCTTTTGATTTCTCCATTGAATCTGAACGAGAGCCTTGCTGGGAAGAGTATTCTTGGTTGTAGGTTCTTCCCTTTCATCCTTTAAATATATCGTGCCACTCCCTTCTGGCCTGCAGAATTTGAGCTGAAAAATCAGCTGATAACCTTATGGGGATTCCCTTGTATGTTATTTGTTGCTTTTCTATTGTTGCCTTTAATATTCTTTGTCTTTAATTTTTGTCAATTTGATTAATATGTGTCTCACCATGTCCCTCCTTGGGTTCATCCTGTATGGGACTCTCTGTGCTTCCTGGACTTGAGTGTTTCCTTTCTCATGTTAGGGAAGTTTTCAGCTATTATCTCTTCAAATATCTTCTCAGGCCCTTTCTCTCTCTCATCTCCTTCTGGGACCCCTAGAATGCAAATGTTGGTGCATTTAATGTTGTCTAAGAGGTCTATGAGGCTGTCTTCATTTCTTTTTTTTTTTTTAATTTAATTTATTTTTGGCTGCATTGGGTCTTCATTGCTGCGTGCAGGCTTTCTCTAGTTGCAGTGAGAAGCGGCTACTCTACATTGCGGTGTGCTGGCTTCTCATTGCAGTGGCTTCTCGTTGCAGAGCAAGGGCTCTAGGCATGCAGGCTTCAGTAGTTGTGGGCTCAGTAGTTGTGGCTCGTGGGCTCTAGAGTGCAGGATCAGGAGCTGTGGTGCACCGGCTTAGTTGCTCCACAGCATGTGGGACCTTCCCAGACCAGGGATAGAACCTGTGTCCCCTGCAATGGCAGGCAGATTCTTAACCACTGAGCCATGAGGGAAGTCCCTGTCCTCATGTCTTTTCATTCTTTTTTCTTTATTCTATTCTGCAGCAGTGATTGCCACCAGTCTGTCTTCCAGCTCACTTATTCATTCTTCTGCCCCATTTATCCTGCTATTGACTCCTTCTAGTGCATTTTTTGTTTCAATTGTATAATTCATCTCTGTTGTTCTTTAAATCTTCTAGCTCTTTGTTAAACATGTCATGTATCATCTTGGTTTGTGCCTCCATTCTTTTTCCAAGATCTTGGATCATCTTTACTATCATTACTCTGAATTCTTTTTCAGGAAGATTGCCTATCTCCACTTCACTTAGTTATTCTTCTGGAGTTTCATCTTGTTCCTTCGTCTGGAACATATCATTTCTCTGCCGTCTCATTTTGTCTAACTTTCTGTGTTTGTGGCCTCCATTCCTCAGGCTGCTGGATTGTAGCTCCTCTCATTTCTGCTGTCTGTCCCCCTGGTAGGTGAGGTTGGTCCAGGGGCTTGTGCAGGCTTCCTGGTGGGAGCAACTGGCACCTGCCCACTGCTGGGTGGAGCTGGGTCTTGTCCCTCTGGTAGGCAGGGCCATGTCAAAGGGTGTGTTTAGAGGTGGCTATGGGATTTCTCTTGTTTGAGATTTCTCTTGTTTCCTGAGGTAAGCTTTGTATCACTATAAACTTCCCTCTTAGAAATCTAGATTTTAGGAGGACATGCAATAAGGTTTTCATGATATATTTGTCAGTAAAGTGGATAAATATATACAAGAGGATGATTAATTCATTCACTCACTTAACAAATATTAATAATCTACCCTGGGTTAGTACTCTGCTAGGCATTGAGGATAAAATAGCAAACAAGGTAGAGGTGGTCTCTCTTCTGAGTTTCTCAAGAGGTAAAGTCAAAACCCAAACCCAAATGAATAACATATTTGCAAGGTTTTTGTAATAAAATCTATGAAGAAAACAAAAGCAGGGCAGAGACAGAGAATAATATGGGGGAGATCTCCTATAAATGGCATAATCAGGTTTCTCTGAGGAGGTGACATTTAAGCTTAAGAGATAAAGAATGAAAAGAACCTATCTTGCTACATGGAAGAGAGGAAAGGTTGAGAATTTCAGGAGGGAGCAACAGGTGCAAAAGCTCTGAGGTGGGAACGATACTGGAGTGCTGGAGCCATCATATGAAGGCCAGCATGACAGCAGAGAAGTGAGCAAGGGGAAAAGCAGTGCTAGAAAAAGTTGGAGAAATATGTGGGTGACTCCCTAGATAATGAACTGGAGAATATGAATTAAGGAAACTCTAGAGGCCTGTTGTTTCAACACTTTTATCAACGGTTTAGAATCTGTTTTTATCAGTTGTTGAAAATCTATTGTCCCCTTGAGGTGAAAGTAAGGGACAGAGCATTGGAAGAGATATGAACTTGGCTAAGAAAATTAGGATCCAAAAATTAAAGTATCATTGATAAGAGCTTAGGTTCTGGCCTCAACCCGTGTTTAAAACCTAGCTCCAACATTGACTCTTCCTGTGACCTTGGACAAGTACTTAACACCTCTAAGTCACGTATCAAAGACAAGTAGAGGATTAGAACACAGCAGCTCAGGTAAATCTTATGTATTACATAATAATCCGTCTGCTGCATCAGGTTATATATGGTTGGTTTGCTGGGCCAGGAAGCTATTCTGGCAGCTTTCCCTCTAGGATTATTTTAGGTACATCACTCGGCCTCTGGCAGAATTCATAGATCAAATGTAGGCCCTTAACGTTTATTTTGTTCACTTCACCAATAAACTATACTGCCTCTAAGATTATCTACTTGAAAGATGAGAAACTTAGCATAGCCAAATTTTAGAAATTAATTTTAGTTTTCTAATCCTGTTACTATTTGGATAAAAATTGCTAAAAGACAGTATTTTAAAAATATAATTTACAGATTTTATCATTCACAGTATTGTAACTACTACTGTATACCAAAATTTTTCTCTATTCCTATAATGTCATTAAAATTCCATACTGCCTGTATTACACCCAAGGATACCTAAAAAATATTTATAAAATTAGATGACAAAAGCTTTAAATTATTCCAGTTCAATTTTTAAAAATATATTAAAATGTTTACAAAAATCACTATAAATTTAAAATAATTCATCTTAAAAATAGAAGCAAAAAAAGTAGGATTAAGTGCATAATTGTATTTTAAGACAGATGAGAAAGTATTATACCATTCAGTGTAATGATAAAGTTATATTAAGTTTAAAAAAATCTTGGGTTTCCTAAAATCTAAAATCTTGGGTTTCCAGTTATAGAGGGATGCTTAGTAAATACTTAGAGGAAGAAATATCAGGCAGTAATACTATACATTTCTAAATGTAAGACTGACTACTAAGTAAAAACTCAGTGCAGGCTTCACTCACTCAAATTAAGAATGAGAAAAAAATACATCAATCACAATAGCATTTGGGGGGTTAAATTCAGTAACACCCTCTTAAATCTTATTTTGCCACCTGTTCTCAGCATTTTTGTCAGGTTGAAAAAAAGTTTTGATGTTCAGATTTGACATAGTTTTCCTAATTTCTCTATGTAAGTATAGCTAAGAGTGATGAAGTTTTCCTTATTTAAATATTACTTTTTTGCATTAAAAATGTGCCTTTCAAAAATATACTACACATATTTAGTTTTATTTAAAAATAGAGAGGATACATATTCATATTAAATGGGAGATACTAGCTTGGCTTTCTTATTATTTGCTTGAATTTGGAGAAATTATGACATAGTTAACTAACAATCTTCTAGGCAAGCAGACTGCTTGTTTTCCTTACCCCAAATTTTTGGTGCTATTTTTTTTTCCCCTTGTGTGGTTTCTTTCTGATGTGCTCCTCAGCTTAATTCCAGTGCTATCAATCTGACCCAGGCAAATTTCACAGGGCGTCCTTTCTCCAGTCTCTCCTGGTCATAATCCATTTTACAGCTGCTGGCAGAATTTCTAATTCTACCTTGCTTATGAACCTAGATAAATTCAGACTCTTCAGTCTAGTATACTCAAATGCTACACTCAACAAATTCTTCTACCACACCCTGCCCTCATCAGTTGTTACCGCTACACTTCCACACCTGACTGCTCCATCATCCACTAAGTCAATTTCTTAAACGTTCTTGTGATGAAACAAATCTAAGGCACCGAATCACCGGGCCTCCACGTGGGTCACTTTTGTGTTTTTCCTTATCAAGCACGCAACCAGTTTTTGCTCAATTACTTTTTGCTTATTTTCATATATTCTCGTCATTACACATTTATATATTTGCCTCTGTCCCCGTTAGTTTAAAAGTTCTATGAGATGAGGGTTCTCATCTTCTACTGAAATTTTATTTCAGGAAACCTTCAGTGACTGGGCCTTAGCAGTGTCCGTTACTCTATCCATTCAGTGACCTGTCTTAAAAGTCTCAAGAAACCTAGGTCCACACTGAATCAGGTAAAAAGTAAATTTGGAGCACATCTGAGTATACTCTCTAAAAGTGATTCAAGGCCTATAACTCTCTTCCTCCCTTGGTATGTTGTCATCTATCTGTATCCATGTTGCATAAGCTTTCATCTTCTAATTGTTAGAAATGCATTAAAAATAGTGGAAGGGAATATAATAAATGTTAATAGCAGTTACCTCTGGAAGATTACAAAATGGGAGTTGAGAGGGTCAGGGTCGGGATTGGTGATGGTAGAGAAAATGATAATATGGACTTTTCCATGGTCCTGCTTCTTTATAATCTTCAGTATTTTCTAAGTATTCCATAATAAACTTGCATTTCTCATATAAAAATTTGTACTAAAAAAGATACACAAGCCAACTTGACATAGAAAACATGACAACCAATTTGACATGGATGAAGTTTTAAAACTGAGTGCAAGGCTTATGATTCCAGTATTTTAAAACTTTTTGAATGGCAAGTCCTCTATTGAAAGTAGATGGCTTTCAATGATACAGAATCTTGAATCGACAAACTAAGATAAATGCCGCCATAATTACTTCCCCCGAAGAAATACTTAACCCCCTGCAAAATCCCTAGCTGTCACCATCCTGTCCTATAGTTTTAAATATTATCCATATAGCAACTCCCCGTATTTTACTTTTTTCCCTTAACTCTACATTCATACATCTGTCTACCCAATGTCTGTCTCCATTGAGATAATAGGAATCTCAAATCTCAACATATCCAAGGCAAGATTTGATTTCAACCCTCCAATTTGCTCTTCCACTGTTGTTCTGAAATCTCAGCATCACCATCCTTTGCTCAAAATCGGACTCATCTTTGATTTCTTCTTTCTTCTTCACATCTAACCCATCACCAAATCCTGTCAGGTTTTTCCACCAAAAAACGCCTCCCTATGACTACCACTCCAGTCCAGGTTGTCACCATCTTGCACTTAGGAAACCGCAACAGTCACCTTAATTTTGCCCCACTATAGCTTGTTCTCCATCTATTAAAGGGATATAAAGCAGACCATGTCACTCCCTTGCTTACCATCAGACTCAGAATAAAATTTAGATTCCTTACTTTGGGCCCGTAGTCCCAAGTGATCAGGCCCTTGCCAATCTCTACAAACTTATCACCCACCATTCCTCACCACACTCACTGGACTTGTCTTACTGGCATTCTCTCTTTCAGTATAAAAGCTCACTCCTGCTTTGAGATCTTTAGTTTTGTTTCTTTCATTAAAATACTCTTTTCTTTGATCTTGGTGATCATCTTCTCATCACTCAAGGTCAGTGTTCTCCGGTGACCCTGTAACTTTGTCTTGTAACCCAATATATACCCATCACCTAATATATACCCACCTAATATATACCCATCACCTAATATATACCCAATATATACCCATCACCTAAAATGGTGACTGGCACATGGGTCTTCAATGAATATTTGTTGAATGAATGGCTGAAATGAGTCTATATTCAATCACGCTTCCTGGGCATGGAAACAGTTGTTCCAACTGATCCCTACTTTGAAAGGACAATCCCTCCATGCCCCACCCTCCAAAACAACAACCAACCACCTCCCACAGAAATCCCACCCCAAATCTCCTTAGAAATATACCACATTATAAAAGACTGTGTTCTCTATTGGCTGTTGCAAAAATATGAAACAAAACCTGAGCCTCATAGATATGTAGTTTTTATGCACCAAGCAGCACTGCCCCCTTTGGAAACGTTTCTCACCTTTAGTGTGCATGTTTACCTAATTTCATCTAGGTAAAACTGTTATGTGTTGCGGTACAGAATAAATGAAGGAACTGGTATGATCTGTGGTGGTAACACACTCCCAGAGATAGATATAGGCTCTGCATCTTTCCTAGGAGAGTTCTGACTCACTCTAGACTCTTTGCCTCTACCAAAAAGGAACTTTAGAACTTTCTTTGCTACAAAAATAAGGGATCTAACATCAATCTCAATAAAACTTACCAAACTTGTATTTAGTGCCATGGAGCAAAGGAAGCTTAGGATGGAAAATGAATAGCAACCAGGTCAAAATGTCAAATAAAAATGTTCATAAACTTTGAATTTTGTCAAAATGAAGCTTAGAATTCAAGTATCAATTTTTATAGTTCAAGCCACTATAAATCTTATATAAACCTTCTCATGGACCATAGGAACACAGATCAGTTTGTGGAGTATGATTACTTGGGCTCAATTTTTGTCTAAAAAGTATAAATTTAATTATGACTCTTAGTAACTATATTTAAACCAAGCTGTTTCTTCAGAATTTTTTTTACTGTGTTTAGCCAGTAAAGAAAATACTAATGAATGCTTTCTCTTTTTAAGGTGACGGTATTACAAACAAGATTATAGTTGTAAGACTAAACTTCAGGTGCAGATAATCAAGTATGAATGGTACAAGGATAGTATATATATATATATATATATAGAATAAGGCCTTTACATGATTTTGAATCAGATGGCAATATTAATGTTGAAATTAGTAACAGCATAAATATATATATGTATATATATGCATATGTATATAGGGAGTGTGAATGAATGAATAAGTGAACGTAAGAATGAGAGTGGATATGAATCAGAGCAATCTTTCCTCGGGTTAAATTATAATTACTTCACTATGAAATGTCTAAACTTCTAAAGAATTTCCTAGTTCTCATTAAAACGCACTTCAAAAAGACCATGAAGACACAAATTTAGTTGACAGGCTACAACGGGATTCAGAAAAAGACACAGTGAATATAGACTTAGGTGCAGTTTCATGCTGGTGATTTTTCTTTTTTAAAATGTAAGCCACTAATTGTTTAAGAAAAAATTTTAAACCAAAAGTTGCATATTAATATTACACACAAACCGAAACATAAGTGACTTTTAGCACAGTAACATACATGCTTACATAAACTCAAATATTTACACATTTAAAACAATTTCCATTTAACATATGAAATTTCTGAAATACATAAAAGCATTAATACTTTCTATAAAACTACAATTAAAACATCAATTTGCTACAAGCATACAAAACATCAAGTGCTTTCTTGGAGTTTCAAGTTACCTCTTTAAAATAAGATCTTGCTTGCATATATAGTCTTTCTCCAATAATCAGTATGAACTTTTTTTCCCCAAGAGGTTTATTTTCCAGGTACATTATAAGCTCAAGAAAACGGACCCAACAATTATGCACTGTAATTATGTCATAACAACTTAATTGCACATAATGCTTTAAAGTAGGTTTGGATGAAGTTCTCAAACACTTTGGTATATGTTCTTCAGGGACTTCTATTAGAAACAACAGGAATTGTAAGTCCCTTCAATCCCCATTTTGCTTTAAAATGGACAAGTCTTTGGTTAAAGTTCTACATTTTGGGCATTTGTTGTTAATTAAAATGGTCCCCAAACCAATAAATGGTGCTGATGTATTATTAGTTTACAAGACTTCATTTAACTTGTTTCTGATGCAGTGGGAGGCTATAGATATTCATTTATGATAACATGTCATCGATAGTTTCAATCTTTCACTTATAAGCAGAGAAATCAATAGGTTTAGCCAGTATTTCTCTGTTCATTTTCTGTTATAATCTAAACTATACAGTAATTTGCAGTAACTATAGATACTGTTCCACAGCATATGTGATTATGATTGGAAAGATGTATAGAATTAAATTTAGAGTTAGCTTAGTTGGAATAAGTCAATATTAGACTGTTCAGTAATTCTGCATTAACTATAGTAGGTTGTCAGGTAATGCTTATTTAAAAACCCCAAACCATTCCATTTACAAGAGAAATTGTTGCAAATGTATAAAACAGCAGATATACAAGGAGAACACCAAACGTACTTTATTAGCACAAAAAAGCAGCCGTAACAAGGCACAGCAAGCAGAAACATACATTAGCAGTCAAAGGGTTAGTGTTGCATACAAATATAGCTTTTCTTTTTTGTGGCCTTGGTGATAGCCATTGGGATGTAAAAGAACTTTCTGTAGCAGCAGGTAAGGAAACTAAGGAGCACTCACCAGTGGTACAGAGCACGTTAACAAAAAGACAGAAGAATGGATTCGACTACTTTAGTGCAAAATGTCCAGGACGGAACTGTAAATTCAGTCCAATACTAAGAAGCAAACACTAGAACTTGGTATTACTTCCAAAATAGCTCACTCAAGTAGTATTGCATACTATTCTAAGTGACAAAAAGGTGCTAAGTAAAGTTATTTACAGACACAATGGTTGTACAGTACCTTTTAAATCAGCAATTTAGGTTTAAGATTTTTCCATTAAAAATTAAGTGCACTGAAATTCTATAACTTGTACTTAAGCAATTCAGCTATGAGAGTTTACAACAAAGAGATAAATACTGCCATCTAAATTATGAATTACAGTTTAACAATAATCTCAACAATCAGCAACCACTGTAGTATTATCTGACTTGTTTGGGTATCGTTTAGTCTCATTTTCTTCATGGTTCACAAACTCATCACGGGCATAGAAAAAGATCCAACTTTAATGAATCAGCGATTTGACTGCACATGTCACCTTAAAAAAATCACACGCAGGCCTACTTTGCAGCAGCTATTCCCAATGTGTTATGTTAAAGCACTCATTAAAAAATGAATACTTAAGGCCTTAAATAAAATTCTAAATAAAATTCTACTACCAACTTTTCATAAGTCTGAAATTTTAAGAACTACTACTTAGAAAACTGGTTTACTTAACAGTACCTTTTGCAGAAGAGAAAAGGAGACTGACTATAAACTATATCAACACTTAAGTGAACTGCACTGCACTATGCCCTTGTGGCCAGAAAATTGCATTTTTTTCTAAAAGGAAGGCAGTCTTTATTTTTTGGACTTCCAAAGCTTGATTTATAGTAACTACAAACATCACTACTTTTGGAAGGTTATAGAAAAATTCTTAGAAAAAATAATAATTTCAAACATTAGTCACACTGTTGAAATACTCATCCAATATTAATAATTTGTTCTTCAGTAAGAAATAGAATTCTTCATAGCAAATGCCCCAGAGTTGCTTCACTCAGTTAACTACAGCCATTAAAAACCAAACTGTCAGCTAAATCGGCAGAATGTTTTTGTAGCCTTACCGAACACCTGTAGCTGTATCCTCTGTTGTCTCAATAGGCACCACGTTTATCTGAGTAAGTAACAGCAGATTGCACCTGACAAATACTAACACTAAGCTTACATACTGTACTGAAAAAAACCTAACACTGATATGTGTGCTTGCTAGAGGTGTACTGCCCGATGCACATAAAAGCAGATCTAGTTAATGCCCTTTGGGGACAGGAGGGTTTACTTTGCCTTGACTGGTTCTCGTTCTAGCCAGCGAACTCTAACTTTTTGTTTATAATGATACTCTTTTAAAAAATCCTGTAACATTGACGGTAAAGGGAGCCCATCAATTCCATCATACGTAGTGCATCTGCAGATGACTGCACGGCAGATGTACTGCAGGCTAAAAGGGAAAGTCCTATTTAGTGATATCGTAAGCAATGGTTCAAAAAACATGCAAGAACTGGGGTCTTTGTAATGTTCCAAAAGTCCTGTTACAGTGGAGGAGTGAAACACACACGGGTCGTGAGCATCAAAACTAAAGTTGTGATTCCACTGTTCAATTCGGGCATGCAGGGATCTGTTGTAGCGACGGAAGCTCACAGAGAAGAGGTAGTCCTCCTGTGCAGAGTCCCTGAGCAAAAATGTACCTTCAGGTTTCCCTTCCAGAAGGGCTTCTGCTTCGTAACGGTCCATCACTCCCCAGTAACAGGGATTACCTGTGATCTGAAGCAAATCCGGCACGAGGCAGTGTATGTAATCAATCTGTGTATGGACTTTCCAAGCTCCCTGTCTGCTAACGTGGGCATGGCTGTCTCCAGATACCTGACGTTGCTTCTGCCTCCGTGACTGCAAACACAGCGTGGTTGTGTCCTCTTCAGAGTCACAATTAGCTTGTGGAATTGCAGAATTGTCCCCATTTATTTCAGTCATTCCAGGAGCTAACTTTGGTCCCAGTTTATATAACGGGTTAACCTGTGCAGTGGCTTCAAACGTATGTATTTGTGCGTTGGGAGGGGGGTCAACCCCTTCTTCAATACTAAGCCGCCTTCTCTCTCGAAGCCTATCTTCTTCATCTTCTGTAGAAACCAAGGATGGATCAAATGTATCAAAAAATGTAGAATGTGGGCTCACAGGGGCTGTATGCTGTTTAATCAAATGCCATTTTTGGGCCAAATCCGAGCCAGCAGGAAAAGGGCATTTCTCAAGCATTAACTCAGAAAGGTGTATTTTTCTTTTATTAGAAAAGAGGGGCTTTGACTGCTTGTTGTAAGTTCTCATGGGAAAACACAAGCCCACAGTATCCTGCAACCTCTGTCTCAGAGAGCGACTTCCTACGGCTCTGCTGGAAACGCTGTCCATGTCGTGCACAGAGCTTACACCATATCGCCTCTCTCTCCTTTGAAGTCCACTTCGAGTTCTACCAAACTTTTTATCGGTATCTAGTGAACTCTGTGTCTTTGTAGAACAGGAATGTTTCTTCTTCCCACCCCAAGGAGCATGTCGAGAGTAGGAATCTCTTCTTGCAAGTCTTGTTCCTGGGGTGACACATGAGTCATTATCCTTTTCAATGCTTATTTCAACAATCTGAGGAATTTCAGTGGCACAGTTTCGGTTTCTCCTTGAAGAATTCTTTGAAGGGCTTAACCCCAGTTGTAAGGCAACATTTTCTCTTAAGGGACTGCTTTGTTGCTGAGGAGCTGAGTCTCCTATACTGATGTTTTTGTCTTTGACAGACAAACATCTGTTGGAGTTCATATCCACATTTTCACTACGGCTTCCTCCCTCATGACTGAAGAGATTCTGACACCTGTATTTGAAGTTATTCCACATTTTCCCCACTTTATCCATTGATTATAAGACCTAAAGACAAAAACAGGAAAAGGAGAAAATAAGTTAATCAAAGTTGTGTGTGAAAACAGAAAAGGCAGTAAGTACCCACCCCCCTTCTTCTGATTGGAAATTTCAGGGGTTCTGGTCAGAAATTCAGCTTACATTGCCCTGCTAAGGTGATGAGGCTCTTACAGTGTCTGGCAGCTGTAAGGCCAGCAGGCCCTTCTGTGGCACTATCATTCAAGCTAGTCCTCGCTATCCACGTCCTTTCAGATAGAATACTCAGAACTTGGGGGAAAGGAAACAAACCCTTAAACTCTGGTTGTTTTTTTCCTATGCATCGACCTAATTTCATTATGACATTGATTTCTGTCTCCTTTCTTTGAATAATTTAGGTACTGCCTCAAATATTACAAAGGGAAAGTATGTTCTGTATTGTTGAAAGGTATCGGCATTCAACTTCTCAAAAGTGATAATCAGGGCCACATTTCTGTAATGCATTAGTTCAAAAACCTTTAAGTAGTAATCTTACCAATTTCACTTACCAACTAACTGCCGCTCTACTCATCTGGCAGTCTAAACCTTACAGGTCAATCACCTGTAAAAATTCCATATCTGCCCTCCTCGCCCTATGACATAACAAATTTTATCCATGATTTTGAAGAAGCAGTTTGAGTATAATGGAAAATAGGAGAAAATAAAATAAAATTTAGGTTTAAATGGAAGATGTCTTTAAGCTTCCCAATTCTTAACCCTGGAAGAGCTTGAAAATAACAGTAATAGAAAAAAAGTTATGATACTTTAGTAAATAAAAAACAAAAAATATGCAATTTGGCATCTTTATTCTTACTCCTTTAAAAAAAATCTAGGGCTTCCCTGGTGGCGCATTGGTTGGGAGTCCACCTGCCGATGCAGGGGACACGGGTTTGTGCCCCGGTCCGGGAAGATCCCACATGCCGCGGAGCGGCTGGGCCCGTGAGCCATGGCCGCTGAGCCTGCGCGTCCGGAGCCTGTGCTCCGCAACGGGAGAGGCCACGGCAGTGAGAGGCCCGCGTACTGCCAAAAAAAAAAAAAAAAAAAAAATCTAAAGCAGTTTATGGCACTTTATAAGTGAGTTATTTTAAGACTACAGCATTTAGAGGCACACTGTCTCATTCAGTAACCTAAAAGTCAACATTAGATGAAATGGAAAAGCCTAAACTTAAAATTCAACTAGTTTTGTCACAACATGACAGCCAGAAGTTTTTAAAAAGTGTTCTTTTTCTATTACTATGTCACTAGGTACTATTCTGCACAGTTTAAAATCAGTATCGGAAAACTATCTGAGTTGTTTCTTATAGTGGTGAGAGTCATTACAGCTGATCCTTCCATAACTGACTAATCCTCTTTGTCAGAAATACCTGCATTTTTCAAGAAGCTGAGTAGGATCAAGAAAAATAAAGAATAAACTTTCTTAAGATGAGTTACATATCTTCCCTTTAGTTTCTTACAGAAAGGGCTCTTGGACTAACAGTGCTCTTGGACTAGTGACAATGCCAACATAGAGAATTTATGTCTATAAAATCATAAATTGTACTTTCAGATTCTTCTTTACTAAAAGCATACTGTTAAGTGGTATATATTCTAATAAAATCTGTTAGATGGAACTGTTAAATCTTATTAAACTCTGTCAGAACATTCTGTCTCTTCCTCCTTGCAAAAAAATTTTTTTGTAAGCCTTTTTTGAGGCTTACACCATTTGAACTTAACATGCCTGTTGTTATCACTTACTGTTTTTTTATATTAAGATTTCACTCATAGCCCTGTTATTTTTAGGACTAATTCCTGCTACATTCCTGTTGACTCCAAAATTTGTAGATCTACTCTTCTGATACCCTGGTCCCTTCTAGCCTGGCTTCCTTCTCATTTCTTTGAGTTGCTTTTTATTTTTACCTAATTCATACATTTGTAGTTCCAAAGGTCAAATACTACGACGAGGCTTATAACAAAAAAGAGCATTGCCTGCAACATCCTCTCCATTCCCGATTCCCACTCCCAGGGAATCAAGGAAAATTACTTCGACTTCTGTTAGCTGTTTCTTGCTGCTATTTTCCTCATTGTTTCTAGATAACATGTTCATATTGCTATTGGTTGATAATATTCTATTGGGTGATGGAAATAACTTACCCCCCAAACTTTGAGGGCATTATTCTACTGTTGGCTAGTGGCTTCAACATGGCTGTTGAAAAGTCTAATATCACACCAATTCCCAGTCTTCTGTATGTGACCTGTTTTTATTTCGTGAAAAATTGTACCTCTTCTTTTTCTCCTTAGTGTGGGGCCTTTTCTACACTCGTTGTGCCAGGCCCTTTCAGTGTCCTTTTATTCCCCCACCTTCCCTCCCTCCCTCCTGACAAATCCTTTTCATTAGACACTCGACCACTTAGATTCATTCATCTTTTGATTATCATATATCTTCAGGATTGCATTTCTTTTCATTTTCTATTGGTAGATTTCTTTGGTATTACTTTCTAACAGTTCTCTTGCAGTTACAATTCTTCCTATCACAGTTTTAATTTCCAAGACCGTTTTCTTGTTCTCTGAATGTTTTTTAAAATAATAGATTTATTTATTTATTTACTTTTGGCTGCGTTGGGTCTTTGTTTCTGCGTGCAGGCTTTCTCTAGTTGTGGCGAGCGGGGGTTACTCTTCATTGCGGTGCGCGGGCTTCTCATTGTGGTGGCTTCTCTTGTTGCGGAGCACGGGCTCTAGGCGTGCGGGCTTCAGTAGTTGTGGTGCGCAGGCTCAGCAGTTGTGGCTCACGGGCTCTAGAGCACAGGCTCAGTAGTTGTGGCGCATGGGCTTAGTTGCTCCGCAGCATGTGGGATCTTCCCGGACCAGGGCTCGAACTCGTGTCCCCTGCATTGGCAGGCAGATTCTTAACCACTGCGCCACCAGGGAAGTCCTGAATGTTCTTTTTAATAGCATCCTATTCTAGCTTCTTGGATATAATATCTCATTTCTCTACAGATACAAAGTGTAAAATGTTTTTTTAACATTTTAAATATTTTTATCTCTTTCTTCTTAGTACCTTATTTTTTTCTCCTTAAATCTTTAGGTCTCTGTTTTTTACTTCAGAGGCTTTCCGCAAGTGTCTGATGATGCATCACCACTGACATGCTGATCAGAAGCTCTGTCCACTTGGGGAGGTGGGGGTGAGTGGGCGGTGCTTGTCAACTGGCTTTATTACAAGGTGATGAGACAATGAGTTGGTTTTTTATTAGGGAATCCTCAGAAGTTAGCATCTCTAAACCTTGTCTCCTGGCTGCTCATCCCAGAGAGAAATGCTCCAATCTCCTGTCTGGGGCATAGACACCTGACTGCCACGCTCTGAGAACAGGGAAAAGGGAATGGTGAGGTCTTAACCTCAACATTCAGACTTCTGCTTAGTCCCTGTTTTTCAAAAGTTGTCCTTATTTTCACAAGATATCCCTTCAGTTACAAATAACTTCTTAGATTAAACTTCTCCCAGCTCTAACCTCTTGTTTTATCCAAGGTAAAGGAACAATCGTTTCCAGGCTGCTCAGGGTGAAGGAGGACACATGGGAGACTGATACACAGACTTCCCACCGTTCCTGTTTTCAGCTCCATACTCCACCCTTACCTCCTGAGGTAACTAGTTCCTTGAATTTCTGAGCCAGCAGCATAAACTGGGTTGCTTCTTTTTTTTTTTTTTTTTGCGGTACGCGGGCCTCTCACTGCCGTGGCCCCTCCGTTGCGGAGCACAGGCTCCAGACGCACAGGCTCAGCGGCCATGGCTCACGGGCCCAGCCGCTCCGCGGCATGTAGATCTTCCCAGACCGGGACACGAACCCGTGTCCCCTGCATCGGCAGGCGGACTCTCAACCACTGCGCCACCAGGGAAGCCCTGGGTTGCTTCTTTTTAACATCAGGTTTTTAGATCAGCTTTCTCAGTTCTGCTGATTTCTACAAACCTGCTTCTATCAAAAACTTGTTGACCAATCAGGCCTACTTCTGTCTCCTCTCATTTGCTTTCTACTTGTGATTTATGCCTTCTATTTTTTTTATTCCTTTCATTTCAGTGGGGTTCTAGGAGGGCGTAAAGATAAAATGCCAAAGTTCAATCTGACATATTTAACTGGAAAGTCCCCCTTTCGCTGTTAAAGAGAGTGAATGGTCCTGCACAGAAAATCCCCCACCCAGATTAATGATTTCTTCCAAACAGAGAAAGAGCAAATTTTTCTGGGATGAGGGAATCCATACAATAATAATGCTGGCTGTAAAATATAATCACCTGGATGTAACTGGAAAAATATACAGCTTTTTAAACTGTACACAGGCCCCCTCCCAAGAAATTCTGATTCAACTGGCCGGGAGTTGGGCCTGGACACTGCTATTTTTTATAAGCTCTCTGAGTGATTCTAGAGCAGTGTAAAAAAGCCACTGGCCTAGGGTAGCCTGGTCAGAGGCTCCAATGGTAGCTGTGAAAGAGACAAGTAAAAGGACACTGCTCTGTAGTGGTTGGTGGCATGTGAATAGTACTAAATAAACTACCTACCACAATCTTATCACTGTTTCCTTTTTTTATTTTTGCCATGTATCCAAGAGGCCTGCAGAATCTTAGGAGGAACTGTCTAGAACAGTGCCTCTTAAATTATATGTAGTGAAGAGCCAGTTTCTTTTTAACTTCACAGACTGATTCTTTTGTAAGATATAATAATAAATTGCTTAAAAAATGAAGTGTAGGGGCTTCCCTGGTGGCGCAGTGGTTGAGAGTCCGCCTGCTGATGCAGGGGACACGGGTTCGTGCCCCGGTCCAGGAAGATCCCACATGCCGCGGAGCGGCTGGGCCCGCGTGCCATGGCCGCTGAGCCTGTGCGTCTGGAGCCTGTGCTCCACAACGGGAGAGGCCACAACAGTGAGAGGCCCGCGTACCGCAAAAAAAAAAAAAAAAGAAATGTAAAAAAGATATATGAAATACAAGTGCCAAGTTTCTTATTAGATTGAACAGATATAAAGTAACGGTTAAATTGCTATAAAATATTTTAAATTCTTGCTTTAATTTCTATACTTAACCTGTCATAAACTGGTAACAAACTGTAGGCCGGCACCAGTTCATGGTCCATACTTTAAATAGCTCTGGTCTAGAGCTGTGCTGTCTGATATATGTGGTTACTGAGTCCTTGAAATGTGGCTAGTGCCACATATTGAAATAACAATAGTTTGCATACATCTGGTAAAATATAGAATTAAAATTAATTTCATCTGCTTTTAACTTTTTAAATGTGGCCACTAGAAAATTTTAAATTACATATATGGTTCAAATTATATTTCTATTGGACAGTACTGATCTAGAGAAGGGGTCAGCAGGCTATAGACCGAGAAGCAAATCTGGCCTGTGGCCTATTTCTGTATAGACTCAGCGAAGAATGGTTTTTACATTTTTAAAAGGGATTAAAAAAACAAAAACAAAAAACCCACAAAGAACGTTCGACAGAGACCACATGTAGCCTACAAAGCCTAAAGTATTTTCTATCTGGCTCTTTACAGAAAAAGTCTGTTGACCTTGGTCTAGTGTATGTAAGATTATAAACCACACCACTGCAGAAACTAAAAGAGCAATATTCAAAAAGTACAGAAATCTCTCTTCTCCGTGTTTATAAGATAAATTCTGTAGCTATCTAAAGATATTTCTTTGACAAGCAAATTATACCTAAAAAAACGTCCATTTTAGAAAGCGACCAAACTTAAAACCACTTTTTCCATATACAGTTCTTTGTAAGCTGTATAAACAAGTGGGACATGCAGAAAACATTTGTACTTGCCAGGTGACAGTAGGCAGTTTCTAACACTAAGCCTTTGGTTCAGTTTCACAGACAGAGCATGAAATTTAGTGGTTTCTCTATTCCTAACGTGGAGACTGCTGCTAGATTGCATCGTGACAAAATACCCTAATTTAAAGAAAGACTATTATGCTTCCACACCCCTTTGGGGACAGAAAGTGGATTTTTCCTAAGATGGGGAATGCTATGTGGGCAGCTGTAATACTGGGAAGAAAATCACTGATAGTGATTCACAGAAGAGTCCATGTAAGAATCAGGAAGGCATTTCAACTATCTTATTAATATTTACAATGTCAGTCTGAGGTTCTTTTATTTGTTTTCTTGTTAAATTTTTGGGAATGTGTTTGGCTGAAACCCTTTGAGAACTAAATTAAAACTCTATTACTTTATGGTTTTATATAAAGTTACACAGGGTTATAAAAAAGTGTTAAATTTCAATTGTATTGATTCTAGATTGAAAGTTCATCATCTTTCACATTTCTATACCTGCAGAGTTATGCTTAAAACTATCCAAAGCAAATTTCTAAAAAGTCATTCCTTCCTTGAAGGACAATCATAACTTAAAATTGGTTTTATAATAATGTAGTAAGTAAAACAGCTTTTGCTGAAAAATGATACTTAACAGGATAAGCTATAAATCAGAATTATGAAATATCAGAGGTCAAATTCTATTACTACAAAAATTTACATATATTAAAACAGTAAAGACCATACATAGTCAATGGCCCTCTTAATACCAAGTAGTATCTATTACAAAATTTCCACAAAACAAAATAATTGAAATAGTTCCCAGTTCATTTCAATGGGACTTGATCCACACTTTATTAGAAATAAATTAAATTCAACAAGTTTTAAGACTACATGGCATGCCACAGTGAATAAAGAGGAAGAATGTGACCCAACTAAAATCCCTCCTCTACTGTTTAGTCTACCTAGACTACTTAAGTCATGGTAATACCTTTCCAATAGAAAGCTCTTCAGTTACAGTACAAAAACTGGGACACATGGCTGGTTAAAGTATTTCTGTGCTAAAGTCAGGTACAAGAGGCAGTTCAGGAGATTCCATTTTTGATTGATATTTTGGTGACATTTCAATAATTTTTAGAAAAAATAATACAATGTTAAATATTAAAGACTGACCTAGAAATCCAGGGATGCATGGCTATCATAGCTATACTCCCTTAAAAGAATCTGAGAACCACTGGAGTTTTTTTAGAAAATTATTTTAAAATTATTTACATACTTTACTGTGACATGATCTATATTATCCAACTGGATGCCTGTTTATCTTTTATACTGTTATTTAATATTATATTCAACCATATAAAATTGCTGTTTTGTGGGTAATAAATGGCCACATAATTCAACCTCAGAGTTACAGTATTGCACTATAGATAATATATCAATACAGTAGACCATGTACATGTGCACTCAAAAACCGTGGAGTCCACCGACCTAGTACACTTGGAGACTTCTTCCCATCAGCTAAGTTATACTTTTATTTCGCTTCCAGACCTGTTCATGCCATTTATACTTATTATTGTAATTAGGTGATTTGTTAATTAACTTAACAGAATGCGGGGGGGTAGGGAAGACTGAGTTGAATGACTTTGAAATACTCAGTAGAAGTGAGATACTTATGTTGCTGAATTAGGTACAGGCAAGAAAATAGTTTTAAAAATTGGAACAAATATTGCAAAAATACATAAGGATTCTAAACTCAGAATGTATCAGAAGAGTCTTAAATTCTTGTTCTACTTAAAAAACCCAAACTGGAAATCTGAGAGGATATATTATGGGTGTGGTTTCTGAAAGATAAACAATATGGAACTGGCAGCTAAGGGACCTACTCCCAGAGAAAAGGCCTTTGTCCCTGGATAACAAGACTGACAAATGAACATGCAGTCCTGTTCTTAGAGTAAAGATTTTAAGGCACGCATCCCTTTTTATGATTTCTTGCTTTATTAGACTCTGTAGACTACTGTCTCTGACTGAATCGAAGGAGAGGTCTTCCTTAATAATCATTTAATTAATTTTATAGTCGTGCCAGGTGGGAGTAGTACAAAGTCCTAATGATAACAGGGAGTCATGATCTAGATTAAGGGATGGTGAGCAACGAAGACTTCTCTCTGAGGAGGTGGTATTTTAAAATTTTGTCCTAAAGGATGAGTAAGAATGAATTAGGGACAGTGTTCCACAGGTAGAGGCAGCAGCATTTGCAAAGGTCCTGAAGGAGGAATAAGCATGGCATGAACAATGGCTGAAGCTAACATAGACTAGCAAGTGAAGGGAAGAGTGCCAAGATGAAGTGGAAGAGGTAGGCAGGCCTATAATCCACGGTAAGAGCATAAGAAAGGATGTTGATACTGCACAAAGACTACTACAGAGGTCCAGGTAAGAACTCCACGAGGGTGGTGATAGTGGAGATAGAGATAGATTTGAAATGTTTAGAAGATAAACCTGCAGGATTAAAGATTGCCTTGAAATGGGGAATGAGGAGGAGGTGTCAAAAACGAGTTTCCGGCTTGGGCAAATGGGTGGAAAGAGATGCTACTTCAGAGACAGAAAACACAATCGATAGAGCAGTTTTGGCAAGTGAAGGGTTGAAGAGAGTTAATAAATTCAATTTAGGAAACACTGCAGTTGAGACTGTCATTGAGACATCCCAGTGAAACCTCATCAGTCTGAGTGTATATTCAAACAATCTATTACTATACAGCAGGGGTGATAAACTACCGTTACTTGCATCTATACATATGAATCTCAAAGATATAATGCTTAGAGAAAGATACGAAATTAAGATATATACACTATGAATCAATTTATCTTTTAAACAGGCAAAGTCCAAAATATGTTGTTGAGATATGTATACATATCTAGTAAGAATATAAAAAGCAGGTAAATGGTTACCTTTGTGGGGAGGGATATAGAATTAGTGAGAGGCACTCAGAAGGCTTCTAAAACACTGTTAATTTCCTATTTGTTTGGCTGGGTAAAGGCTATATGATTTTTACTTATTAAATATTCTTTAGACGTCACTTAAAATTTTACACATTCTTTCCTGTACACGATACATTGCACAATAAAATTTTAAAAATTATACAGCCACATTTTGACCATAATGGGAATTAATAACCAAATATTAAACAAAAAATACCCACTAGGAAAATAAAAGGCTCTCAGGTAAAAGAAGAATTCAAAACTGAAAATTAGACTATTTAGAAAATAGCACATTAATATCTGGGGGATTTTTTTTCTGTATGGCAATTTGGTGGTTTATCAAAATGTTCCATTAAAGGATGAAACTGATATTACAATTTGACAAACCTAGCACGTGCACACTCAAAAGAAAACTACTGGCTTGCTCCATTTTAATTGCAATGTGTGAAACATTACTCTGACCAAAAGAATCCAGAGCAAAGGGTATATTCACAGGCCTATTGTGAATGTTTTGGTGTCTATATTCTATGCCTATCATCTACTATGAAAGTCATAACTCTTTCTGTAGGCTTGTATACCACTCAAAAATATTCTGATATTATTATAACTAATGGATCTATATGACTAAATTTCACTTCTTTTCTAGAATACTACTTTCAACTATATGGTCAACTAAGAATACGTTTGCTCCAATAAAGATGTTAAAAAATAAAATAAAAACAATAAAATTATCAAAAAAATATGTTTGAAACCACATGCCTAATTTCAAGGGATGAAAAAAGTTTAAGAAGTTGTTATATTTCTTTCTTTATATTAAGGGAAATACAGTAGTACATCTTAAAAAAGAAGAAAAAAGAAAAAGGACATAAAATCAAATTAAGAGTAACAGTGTTATAAAGACTCTGCATTAATACTGTCCCCCCCAAAAAAGACAATTTAAGAGCTATTTCTTTTTCTGATTAAAAAAAAAAAAGTATCTAAAATTTGCATCTCTGCTTCTTCAATTTTACTCACACAATTCTAATAATTTCCAGTGTCATACAGGAGGGCGCGCTGAACCATCAAAATCCCAGATTCTTAAACCCTGTAGTGATTCTGCCTGAACTTTGCTTAGGGGCAACATAATGAAAAGGGCATAGGCAAGAGGCAGTCAGTTGAGGGGGTGTGGTAGGGAGGAGGCTGAATTCCAACTTCACCACTTACGAATGCTGTGAACTTTGATGCAGTCCTTCATATTTCTGAACCTCAGTGTCCCTCTTGATAAAATGAGGATAACAATATCCACCTCATGGGTTGGATGTGAGGATTAGAAACCGTATCTATAAAGCCTTTGGCTCCCAGGAGACACTCAAAAGAAAGACAGGAACTTTTAAAATGTTACCAGTACTATCAGCATAAAGCTTTAGCTTCTCTTTCTTTTTATAAATGATTCTCCCTTTCATTTCTTCTAGGACATGCCACAAATGTCAGTATTTTCCTATGTACAACACATGCGGGATTGCAAGTTCTATTATTAATCATTTAAACCTCTATACTATTCCCTAGGAAACATTACAGGGATTTCAGTGTTCCTTAGCAGTTGAAGCTATAGCTCATCTACAACCTGAACTAAGCATAGCCAATCTGTGTAGTACTGGGCAAGGCCCAGGAACATAATCCTTATTCATTTTTTTGCTTCAAAATTCCTTTTTAGTCTTTAACACCACCACAATTTAAATTTGACCATATAGATACTGCACACTAGGGAGGCATAAAATCCTAAGCTATGCTTCCTTTTCTATGGAGAAAGTATCTTATGTAATATACTAACAAACATACTATTCATTGAAATGTTTCTTATCTGGCCAGCGTTACTGGCAGACTGTGGTGGAACACAAAGAACATGTGCTTTCGCTTCAGAGAGCCCTAAAAGCAAATTCAGGCACTCACTAGCTGTGTGAAATCTAAGCCTCAGCCTTTCCATCTAAAAACAGGAACCACTACCCCTCTCTTACAAGGCTTTTTAAGAGGATAACACGACATAAAGGTACGTACAGCTGAGTCTATAACAGGGGCTCAAAAATGGTAGCTTCTGTTATACAACCAATCCACAGGGCAGCAGAAGCTACATGTTGGTGATAGCAGCAAAAAGCAAAACTTTCTACTAAGCATCATAACGGTATGTGATTAGTGCTGTCTCGGCAATGCCTGTAACGTTCCCTAGAGCACAGGGCATCAACCCCACCCCTACCCCACAACACACAGGCACACAAATCTCCTTTACGACCAAAAGGTGAACTAGAAAGAAACGAAGACCAACAAAGCAACTCTCAACTCTCAGTTGAGAAACCTAGTGGATCAAGCTACCACACTGGTTAGCCTTAACCCAGAAAAGAATCTCTGATTTGGGACTGCTTAACAATGAGCTCACTGTGATCCTGCTAATAATTTACAAAGTATACTCAATTACCAATGGTAAGTGAGCAGCTGTAATCTGGACCATTTCCTTCTCTAGGAAGGATAACCATTTTGTAACTCTAGTAGTTTAGTATCACAAGAAATACAAAGACTCTAAGGACTAAAATGATTTTTTTAAAATAGTAACACTTTCCTTCTATTGTTTACCTAAAACCACTTAGAATACAGTTATCATTCCTTTACAAACTAAAGTATACTACTCTCTTCTATGCCAGATTATAGGCCTGAAGAAGCCAAGGTCTTCAAATAATTTGACAGCTTGTAATGAATCGAAGAAAGAAAGAAAGAAAGAAAAAACATAATCAGGACAACTTCCTTTGTTTTTTAATCTAGATCCTCAAACCGGCCTAAGTAAAAAGAAATTTTAAACATCTTGAAATTAGTCTATGCTTTAGAAAGATATTTGGGAGGAGTACTGGGAGAGGTAAAGAAAAACAGGATACCTTTTAACCATTTAAGAAAACTAATTCCAAGAGAAGCACTCTGACCAAAATTACAGACCAGAAATTCCAAGCAATATACCCCAGTTTTATGTTATGTATTTTATTTTTTAAAAATGAGACAATAAGGGACTTCCCTGGTGGTCCAGTGGTTAAGAATCCGCCTTCCAATGCAGGGGACGCAGGTTCGAGCCCTGGTCCGGGAAGCTCCCACATGCCATGGGGCAACTAAGCGTGCGTGCTCTAAAGTCCACACCACAGCTAGAGTAAAGCCCACACGCCGCAACGAAGATCCCACGTGCCACAACTAAGACCCGACACAGCCAAATAAGTAAGTAAATAAATAAATATTTTTTAAAAAGGCAACTGCCCTTAAAAAAAAAAAAATAGGACAATCAAAAAGCCTTTAGTTTGTTAACAGAAATGAAATAAAACCTCACCTATCAAAAGTTGAAAAACAGGTAATCTAAAAAGATGATAAAAATATATATTCATTTTAACATTTACTGATACTACATGCAGAAGTGCTTAGCAGTTTGGAAACTGCAAATGAGAAAAGGGCAGTGGGGGCAGAGGCTTTAGAGAGAAGTTAAGTGCTTTGAGCCAGTACACAGACCAGAGCAAGAGACTAAAAAACCTTAGAAAGCATAATAGCCTAGGGTCACAAACTACAGGGATACACAATGTAAGACATTAAAAAAGGAGCGAACATTTAAAAGAAACCATGATGAAGAACTTTAAGCCAATAAATTAAAACGCTTTTTAAAAACGGATGGCTAGATTTTTAGAAAAACATAAAATTTCAAAACTGACTCAAAAACAAATGAAAAAGCAAAGCCCATAACTCTAAAAGATTTTGAATCAGTAATTAAAAATCTCTGCATAAGAAAAGCACCAACCCAGGCAACCCTGACTTCTGTTCCAGGCAAAAGTCAATCTGTCTAACAACTATGATTTCTAATCACTTGTGTCCAGAGCAAGAGGTTAGGGTCAAAAGAGAAGCGAGAGCCATCACAGTAAGGCAAGAAAAAAAAAAAAGCAAAACTGATAGGAAAGGAAGAAACAAAACGACCCATTTTCAGATGACATGATTGTCCACATAGAAAACCCTAAGGAATCTTAAAAAAAATTTTTTAAAAAAAGGAAAAGAAAACCCAGCAGGGTTACAGGATACAAGATCTATATGCCAAAAACAAACATATGGAAACTGAAATTAAAATGGATGCAACAAAGAACATGACCTAAAAGGGTAAGGAAACAGGCTGATGGGACACTTCTTTAAAATAATGCCTTTAGCCAAAGCCCTAACTTCTGTATGTTCCAGAAGGATGAGGAGATTCAAACTGCAGGGGGAGAAATATGCTAGATATCCTAGAGTTACCACTGCCTTTATACTTCCCCTAGGCAGTGGTGAACTGGAAAAATGGGGTCTACAGTCCACTCCAGAGCCCTATCAGGTCCTCCCATCCTCTCTATCTCCACTGCCCTTCTCCCAGGTTCAGTCTTCATCATCATTTGCATGTATTACTTGAAACAGCTGCTTAAATAGTGCACCTTCCTCCACTCTCACTCCCCTCTAGAACATCTGCCATAAAATTGATCCCAGAATTTCAAGCAGCTAAGAAAAGTCAAGGGACTCGATGTCTGGCTGCTTCCTCTACATATTAAGAACTCAGCACAAAAGGAGCAACAAAAACAACAGTTATCAGTATTATAATTTAGGAATGTAAAGATATAGCTGAAATCATCTCACCTGGAAAAATAACATAACCAATGGGTTGTTTTTATGTATATAAAGAGTCTTTCTCTAAAAAGGAGAATTCTGAGTGGTCACCCTTCAATCCTTCTGAAGATAAAAACAAAGAAACTCTTAGAAAAATAATTAATATTTCAAATAGTTAAAAATGTAAATAAACAAGCAAAAGAGAGTTGTGAGCAGTCTTTCATGGGAGATGTTAAAGAGGATAAGCAACCCTCTGTCTCTGGCAAGCCCAGGTAGTCCTTCCTCTACAAGCAACTGAATTAATTAACCTCAACGATCTGTGACTTTTTTAAATATTAGAATTTAAAATATAAGCATAGCATTCCACAAATAGACTCAAGTTATTTCAGGTCTAGCGGTAGCACATCAGATACAACTCTGATTCCTAATCATACTACTGTCTGATCAAAGTATAATCCCCTAATGTCCAACATACTGAGTTATCTAAATAGTCTTGAACTCTCTAGCTAGTCATGTTTCAGTCAGGTGCTGATTTAATGTTCAATATAAACACTGCAAGTTTAGTGTCAGCTGCAAAAAAAAAGAAAACTAATAAAAGCAATACTGTTCTGTCAACACAAACTTTCCCCTTCCTGTTTTCCCTTAAAAAAAACCTTCCTACACAGTTTAAGATATATTTACTTCCCTTACACACAGCTTAAAAATGAGGGTTATTTCACAGATAAAGTAAGTTTAAATAGTTTCAAAGATGAATTGAGCAGCTTAAAGTACACTTAATTCTCAATATTCTTTGATAATGAAGGAAGCAGTACCTCATGAAAAACAAAAAATTCTTAGACATTCTGTCAGATCTGAAATGAAGTAAGATTTACTATTAAACTGTTCACATTATAACTGTTTGAAGTGTAGCAAGCAAAAATTGTATAACTGATGGCAGGTAATTCTGGAAACCCACTTATATGAGATAATTCTCCACCTTCTCAAATAGTAGGCTAATTCTCACAATAAAATGTCAAACTTTCCAGTTAAACACGTCGACCTAATGTGTATGAATCATTCCACAATTGCTATTTCTAAATAGAAATCACAAATATACATGAATCAAAATCTGATTTTTAAAAATCTCAACTATTATGCTGAAAGAGCTAGTTTAAGAAATATCTAACCAGAGATTGTCTAAGCTCTACCCCTTATCAAACTACTTCACCAGAAAGACACATGTGTGGTTTGTATTATTTTGACTGCCTGCAGACATAGTACTCTACCATAATTAGAACTTAATATTATGCCCTTAACTTTTATTAAGAGTTTATAAAATAAACTGCCTTGTATTATTCTATGTTCTATAAAAGTGGTATCAAGACATCATTCTTCACATAAATACCCACACAAAAAATTCATCTTTGACTTCACTGCCAAGATTTCTCTTTTAAGAAAACTGATATGTTTCCTTTAAGCAGACAATGTGAAACATGTAACTGATTGTTCCTCCTCCTCTCTGCTATTACTAACAGGAGACCCAAATGGAAGGCCTTAGTTTATAAACTTCTGACAGACTTTGAGATATCCCTCACATGCCCCTGCATAAGTCTAAATCAATTATCATCATACTAAATGTCCAAGTGTAGGTTTATTGTTAATTAATTTTTTTCCTTCTTTTTGGAAGTAGATGGGAGTAAAAATAAAGTTAACAGATTTTCTGAAACTAGAAAACTCTATACATCTGGATCTCAGAGTTTGTAATCTCAAATCTTCCAATATTAGAAGAATGGGTGAGCATTTCAATGAATTGTAAAAACAGACTCAACATAAATAAGTAAATATAAGAAACCATTTAACCTCTCAAAGAAGAGATGGGAAAGTCTATTTAAACAACATGCTAAAGAAAGAGACCAAAACGAAATTATCAAAATACTTAATGACTGAACATTTAAAACTTTTACATGTCAAAAAATGCCATAAACAAAATTAAAGGACAAGTGATGAGTTGGAAAAAATTTTCAACATATGACCAAGTGTTAATACATTTATAAGAAGATAAAACACACCACCTCAAATAGAAAAGAGCAAAGGACATGTACAGAAAAATCACAACACTTGGCCAATAAATATATGAAAAAGGTCATTAGTATTGATCAGACATCTAGATTAAAGTGTGATATAAGATTTTTCCCTTTCACCCATGGACAGATCATCCAAAATGAAAATAAATAAGGAAACACAAGCTTTAAATGATACATTAAACAAGATGGACTTAATTGATATTTATAGGACACTCCATCCAAAAACAACAGAATACACATTTTTCTCAAGTGCTCATGGAACATTCTCCAGGATAGATCATATCTTGGGTCACAAATCAAGCCTTGGTAAATTTAAGAAAATTGAAATTGTATCAAGTATCTTTTCTGACCACAACGCCATGAGACTAGATATCAATTACAGGAAAAGATCTGTAAAAAATACAAACACATGGAGGCTAAACAATACACTACTTAATAATGAAGTGATCACTGAAGAAATCAAAGAGGAAATCAAAAAATACATAGAAACAAATGACAATGGAGACACAACGACCCAAAACTTGTGGGATGCAGCAAAAGCAGTTCTAAGGGGGAAGTTTATAGCAATACAAGCCCACCTTAAGAAGCAGGAAACATCTAGAATAAACAACCTAACCTTGCACCTCAAGCAGTTAGAGAAAGAACAAAAAAACCCCAAAGCTAGCAGAAGGAAAGAAATCATAAAAATCAGATCAGAAATAAATGAAACAATAGCAAAGATCAATAAAACTAAAAGCTGGTTCTTTGAGAAGATAAACAAAATTGATAAACCACTAGCCAGACTCATCAAGAAAAAAAGGGAGAAGACTCAAATCAATAGAAGTAGAAATGAAAAAGGAGAGGTAACAACTGACACTGCAGAAATAAAAGAGATCATGAGAGATTACTACAAGCAACTCTATGCCAATAAAATGGACAATCTGGAAGAAATGGACAAATTCTTAGAAATGCACAACCTGCCAAGACTGAATCAGGAAGAAACAGAAAATATGAACAGACCAATCACAAGCACTGAAATCGAAACTGTGATTAAAAATCTTCCAACAAAGAAAAGCCCAGGACCAGATGGCTTCACAGGCGAATTCTATCAAACATTTAGAGAAGAGCTAACACCTATCCTTCTCAAACTCTTCCAAAATATAGCAGAGGGAGGAACACTCCCAAACTCCTTCTACGAGGCCACCATCACCTTGATACCAAAACCAGACAAGGATGTCACAAAGAAAGAAAACTACAGGCCAATATCACTGATGAACATAGATGCAAAAATCCTCAACAAAATACTAGCAAACAGAATCCAACAGCACATTAAAAGGATCATACACCATGATCAAGTGGGGTTTATTCCAGGAATGCAAGGATTCTTCAATATACGCAAATCTATCAATGTGATAAACCATATTAACAAATTGAAGGAGAAAAACCATATGATCATCTCAATAGATGCAGAGAAAGCTTTTGACAAAATTCAACACCCATTTATGATAAAAACCCTGCAGAAAGTAGGCATAGAGGGAACTTTCCTCAACATAATAAAGGCCATATATGACAAGCCCACAGCAAACATCATCCTCAATGGTGAAAAACTGAAAGCATTTCCACTAAGATCAGGAACAAGACAAGGTTGCCCACTCTCACCACTCTTTTTTTTTTTTTTTTTTTTATTTTTACCACGTGGGCTGTCACCACTCTTATTCAACATAGTTTTGGAAGTTTTAGCCACAGCAATCAGAGAAGAAAAGGAAATAAAAGGAATCCAAATCGAAAAAGAAGAGGTAAAGCTGTCACTGTTTGCAGATGACATGATCCTATACATAGAGAATCCTAAAGATGCTACCAGAAAACTACTAGAGCTAATCAATGAATTTGGTAAAGTGGCAGGATACAAAATTAATGCACAGAAATCTCTGGCATTCCTATATACTAAAGATGAAAAATCTGAAAGTGAAATCAAGAAAACACTCCCATTTACCATGGCAACAAAAAGAATAAAATATCTAGGAATAAACCTACCTAAGGAGACAAAAGACCTGTATGCAGAAAATTATAAGACACTGATGAAAGAAATTAAAGATGATACAAATAGATGGAGAGATATACCATGTTCTTGGATTGGAAGAATCAACATTGTGAAAATGACTCTACTACCCAAAGCAATCTATAGATTCAATGCAATCCCTATCAAACTACCACTGGCATTTTTCACAGAACTAGAACAAAAAATTTTGCAATTTGTATGGAAACACAAAAGACCCCGAATAGCCAAAGCAATCTTGAGAACGAAAAAAGGAACTGGAGGAATCAGGCTCCCTGACTTCAGACTATACTACAAAGCTACAGTTATCAAGACGGTATGGTACTGGCACAAAAACAGAAAGACAGATCAATGGAACAGGATAGAAAGCCCAGAGATAAACCCATGCACATATGGACACCTTATCTTTGATAAAGGTGGCAGGAATGTACAGTGGAGAAAGGACAGCCTCTTCAATAAGTGGTGCTGGGAAAACTGGACAAGTACATGTAAAAGTATGAGATTAGATCACTCCCTAACACCATACACCAAAATAAGCTCAAAATGGATTAAAGACCTAAATGTAAGGCCAGAAACTATCAAACTCTTAGAGGAAAACATAGGCAGAACACTCTATGACATAAATCACAGCAAGATCCTTTCTGACCCACCTCCTAGAGTAATGGAAATAAAAACAAAAATAAACAAATGGGACCTAATGAAACTTCAAAGCTTCTGCACAGCAAAGGAAACCATAAACAAGACCAAAAGACAACCCTCAGAATGGGAGAAAATATTTGCAAACGAATCAATGGACAAAGGATTAATCTCCAAAATTTACAAGCAGCTCATGCAGCTCAATAACAAAAAAACAAACAACCCAATCCAAAAATGGGCAGAAGACCTAAATAGACATTTCTCCAAAGAAGATATACAGACTGCCAACAAACACATGAAAGAATGCTCAACATCATTAATCATTAGAGAAATGCAAATCAAAACTACAATGAGATATCATCTCACACCAGTCAGAATGGCCATCATCAAAAAATCTAGAAACAATAAATGCTGGAGAGGGTGTGGAGAAAAGGGAACACTCTTGCACTGCTGGTGGGAATGTGAATTGGTTCAGCCACTATGGAGAACAGTATGGAGGTTCCTTAAAAAGCTACAAATAGAACTACCATATGACCCAGCAATCCCACTACTGGGCATATACCCTGAGAAAACCGAAATTCAAAAAGAGTCATGTACCAAAATGTTCATTGCAGCTCTATTTACAATAGCCCGGAGATGGAAACAACCTAAGTGTCCATCATCGGATGAATGGATAAAGAAGATGTGGCACATATATACAATGGAATATTACTCAGCCATAAAAAGAAACGAAACTGAGCTATTTGTAATGAGGTGGATAGACCTAGAGTCTGTCATACAGAGTGAAGTAAGTCAGAAAGAAAAAGACAAATACCGTATGCTAACACATATATATGGAATTTAAGAAAAAAAAAATGTCATGAAGAACCTAGGGTTAAGGCAGGAATAAAGACGCAGACATCCTAGAGAACGGACTTGAGGTTATGGGAAGGGGGAAGGGTGAGCTGCGACAGGGCAAGAGAGAGAGTCATGGACATATACACACTAACAAACGTAGTAAGGTAGATAGCTAGTGGGAAGCAGCCGCATGGCACAGGGATATTGGCTCGGTGCTTTGTGACAGCCTGGAGGGGTGGGATAGGGAGGGTGGGAGGGAGGGAGACGCAAGAGGGAAGAGATATGGGAACATATGTATATGTATAACTGATTCACTTTGTTATAAAGCAGAAACTAACACACCATTGTAAAGCAATTATACCCCAATAAAGATGTTAAAAAAAAAAAAAAGATTTTTCCCTTATCAACTTGGCAAAGTTTGTTTTTATTTCTTTTATTTTTTGTTTTTTTTTTTTCCTGCGGTACCCGGGCCTCTCACTGTTGTGGCCTCTCCCATTGCGGAGCACAGGCTCCGGACGCGCAGGCTCAGCGGCCATGGCGCATGGGCCCAGCCGCTCCGCGGCATGTGGGATCTTCCCGGACCGGGGCACGAACCCGTGTCCCCTGCATCGGCAGGCGGACTCTCAACCACTGCGCCACCAGGGAAGCCCTCTTTTACATCTTAATGGTAGTACCTAAGCATGGTATTGTGAAGCTAGTATTTTTACACATTGATGTGAGGATATAAATCCACATGGCATTTCAAGAAAGAAATTTTATATAGTATTATGTATCAAAACTTTGAAAAGATGTATATACCTTTTGACTCAAGGTTTCACAATAGGAGTGTACTCCAAGAAAATAATCAGATAAAGACACAAAGGTTTATATGCAAGAGATATTCACCATGGCATAATATTAGGAAAAAAATTGGCAATAACTGTATTGTTCAGTTAATAGAGGATTGGTTAAATAAATTGTAGTGCTTTCATTTACTGGAATAATAGACATTAAAACCATGTTTCTAGAGCATTTAATGTTCTGGAAATATTCATGATATAAAATAAATATGGTTATAAAACAGTATATAAATTGACCTCAACATATACATATAAACATATTTTAATAAAAAGTTTATGGATAGGAAATACTACTGTGGTTATTTTGGGTGGTTTTTGATTATTGTAATTTCATTTTTTCTTTTTTCTTTTCTGTACTTTCCAAGACATTACATTCAAATGTACGAATTTCCTGGCTGGAAAAATGTTATTTAAAAAGGAAGTAGGGTCTTCCCTGGTGGCGCAGTGGTTGAGAGTCCGCCTGCCGATGCAGGGGACACGGGTTCGTGCCCCGGTCCGGGAAGATCCCACATGCCGCGGAGCGGCTGGGCCCGTGAGCCATGGCCGCTGAGCCTGCGCATCCGGAGCCTGTGCTCCGCAATGGGAGAGGCCACAACAGTGAGAGGCCCGCGTACTGCAAAAAAAAACACCTAATAATAATAAATAAAAAGGAAGTAGATCCTCAAAAAGACCAATCTAATTTCATATTATAAACCCCAAATTATGTGTAAAATGCAGAAGAAATAAATAATGAAGTATTAAGAAAACTTTTTAAAGAAAAGGTGGGGGAAGAGTGTGGAGGAAAAAGACACAAAGAAATGGGGGTTAGAGGGGCAGATGAACACAATCAGTGGAGAAAGGAATAACAAATATGGAGATCTCCACTAAAGCCAACGTGATTCTCAAACAGTATTGGGGATCAGTAGCAAATAACATTGGATTGGGAAGTAGGAAATATTCTTTGCCAAAGAGTACCAAGAGTAAGTAATGTGCATTCTTTTGTATATGGAGATACTATTTATAGCAGCGGTCCCCAACCTTTCTGGCACCAGGGACTGGTTTCGTGAAGACAATTTTTCCACGGAGGGGGTTGGGGGGTGGTGGTTCAGGCGGTAATGCGAGCGATGGGGAGCAGCAGATGAAGCTTGGCTCGCCCCCCGCCCCGCCCACCGCCGCTCACCTCCTGCTGTGCGGCCTGGTTCCTAACAAGCCGCGGACCGGTATTGGGCTGCGGACCGGTATTGGGCCGTGGACCGGTGTTAGTCCGTGGACCGGGGGTTGGGGACCCCCGATTTATAGGATAACCAACAGAAATAGATTATGTGACGCAATACAACATTAACACTGCTAGCACAGCTGAGCTTAGAAGATGAGTTTCCAAAATGTAATAAAAAGAGAAGAAAAAAGCAGGGGTAGGAATGGTGGGTATTCCATTGTTATAAAAATGTTAATCAAAAAAGCAATACTGATATGAATTCAACTCATACATCAGTCTTATGAATCCAACTCTTTCCTTATGTATCAGTCTCTTCTGGTGGCAGGGTACTGACACTCAGGTTGGCAGATGTAGCTGTGTGTGGTGGGGGAGGAGAACTGATTGTAAGTATGAATTTGATGATAAGGGAAACAAGAATTCATACACAAGCTGGTCTCTGCTTCTCCGCCTGATTCTTTTTCTATCTCATAGTTGCCACCCTGCCATACCTTTGGCTAATTCTTGGTCCATCATAGGTCCCTTCTATCTCTTTCTCTTGACTTTTCAAATTCTGCTTCTTCCACTGCTTAACTGCCAAATATGTTTCTTTTTGTGAGTTTTGTGACCCGCATCATCACATGTATCCTTACAGAAACCACCACTCTCCCTTACTTGTCAGTCCGGAGTACATCTAGACATAAAGTTGAAAGCAGGAGCTCTATTTCTTTAACCAACCAATGAGATCTGTGAGAACTTAATTCAGCACTTTCTGCACTTTCTCTGGTTGGCCAGTGACTGACCTATGTCTGGCATCTTTGATTTGGGTACCCATGCTAGTCTAACTACCCACGGCCAAGTAAGGAAAGTCGTTCAGAATGCAGAGCACAGCTGCCTTGGTTTACTCCCTCAGCAGATGTTCCCCTTAGACATGACTATGGGAAAGCAGAAGTTGAAATTGCTCTGTGACAACATGTAAATAATATAGAGATGTTTAATACATTAGTCCTACTCCAACATTTCATAAATCATGTTCCCTGGAATTCTAGTATGCTAATGAGATATTAAGAGGTATTCTACAAATAACGGTTTCAGTTCAAATACGTTAGTGCCTTAGCTCTCTAAGAGAGGATATCCTCCTGGGCATTATTTCTCAAATTTACTTGACAATGGCAACCTTACTAGGATTTCACAGGTCACCAATGCTCTGTGAATCAGTGTGGAAAATGCTGTCCAATGGTGCTGCAACTTTCCCCACAATCCAGAATCCACTACAGTGTTAACTTCAAGAAAGCAAGGACTTTGTTTTGTGTCATGCTTGATACATATTAGATACTCAATATATGAATGTTTGTGAAACTAAGGCATTAACATGGAGGCTGAAGTCAACAAAAGAAATAGAAGACTAAGTGGGGGAAAAAAATTAAGAGGAACTACAATTTCTAGTAATGACAGACTAGGATTTTTTAGATCAACCCAACTACTGAAAACAATTAAAAGTCCTTAGATACAAAAAAACCCAAAACACCTTAAAATAAAAAGCTGACAAGATGGTGGGAAACTGCCAGACAAACTAGGAGCAACTAGAACCTAGAGAGGTAATAGGACTCCCTGAAGATACTCTGGTCCTGAGGGCAATTGTAGATAGAGCTCCGTAAATTAGGTCTTTGGTTTCACTGGCCTCACAGGATGAGGGCAACAAATTTCTCAAACACAGATTCTTCAAAAGGTAGAGAGTGCAAGGGAACTCTTCCCCACATTAAACTGGGATCCTAAAAGGCTATAACCTCAGGTAAAGGTAAACTACAACTGAATCTAAAGCCTAATCCCACCCTCAGGAGATTGCAGGGAAGATTGCTTTAGCTCAGAGAGAAGCAGGAGAAAAAGAGAATGGTGGATAGAACATCCAGGATGTAGGTCCCTAAGAAGTTTGAGCAGCCTGGGCAGGGGTTTGCAGTCTGTGTCTGCATGGACTCCTAATCCAGGGAACTTCAAACTGTGAAATTCTTTTAAAATGTTTCTGGGCTAATGATACCTACACACATCTTATAGCAGAAGGAAATATAAACCCTCTCTGAAGGAAGACAACTTCATTCTAGGCCTCAAAGAATACCCACAAGTAATTTTAAAAACAAAAAGCATTAGACACAGTCAAATATAAGCATACAGAAGACATCGTAAGTGAGAACAAGAGTCCACAGGAAATAAAATATAATAACATTAAAGTATCTGTAGTCAAATTCTTTCCAAAAAGAAAATCCCAAGGCCTAGATAACTTCATTGGTGAATTCTATCATTATTTAAGGAAAAAAAAAAATTCCAATCTTACACAAGCTCTTTCAGAGATCAGAACAGGGAAACATTCCCCAACTTATTTTATTAGGCTAATATACCTGATAGCAAAGCCTAACAAGGACACTATGAGAAGAAAGAATACAGGCTAATCTCAGTCATGAATATAAATACAAGTTTTTTAAAACAAAATATTAGCGAGCTGAATCCAATAGTATATAAAAATGATCAAGTTAGATACAGCCTAGGAATGAAAGGTTGAATTAACATTAGAAAATTAATGTAATTTATTACACTGATAGTTTGAGAACAACAAATACATGATAATCTCATTAGATGTAGAAAAAGTATTTCATAAAAAAAAGAAATAAAAAATAAAATAAAATGAAAAGTATTTCATAAAATTCAACATATATTTCTGATGAAAATTTTTAGTAAACTAAGACTGAAAAGTAACCTTACCTAACTTAAATAAAGAGCATTTCCAAAAAACGACAGCTAACCTTATCCTTGAAGAAATGCTGAGATTGGAAGAAGAAAAGGATACCTATTATCATCCTTCCTATTCTACATTGTGATAGAGGTCCTAATCAGCAGAATAAGGCAAGTTAAGGAATAAAAGGCATTGTTTAAATTCATCTCTACAGGTCTGAAAAAAAGAGTTATCATTATTCTCAGATGAAATAATTGTGTATTTTAAAAGATTCAAAATTATCTAAAAAATTGTTAGAATTAACAAGAATGTGGAAGCGTTGGTAGATACAAATCAGTATATAAAATATCTATTGTGGTCCTACCTGTCAGCAACAAACAAAACAAAATGTAAAATTACATACCATTTGCAATAGCATCAATGATATGAAGTACTTAGGACAAATCTAAGAAAATATCTGCAAATTTTCACAGGAAAAAAGAAGTATCATCTGTAAGGAAAAGAATAAGTCATATGACATTAAAATTAAAGGCTTCTCTAATCATCAAAAACACAGGGAAGGAAACAAAATTCTCAATACACAAAATTGTTTAGAGACTAAAATACTAATATCCAGAAAATATAAAGAACTTCTAAAAATCAGTAGGAAAAAACTGATAACCAAATAGAAAAGGGGATAAAAGACCTTTTTAACAGGCACTTCACAAAAAGAAGTTCAAATATGAAAAGGGGCTCATCCTCCTTAATAAAATCATAAGAGACACAGTTTTCCTGCCCAAAACACTTGAGTGTGTCAATACCAACTGATGGCAAGAATGGAGAACAACAGGAATGCTCATGTCCTGCTTGGGTGAGTATAAATAACCACTTTAGAAAACACTTTGGTACTATCCAGTGAATTGGAAGATGTGAATTCCCTATGATCCAGCAATTCCATTCCTAAGTATAAACTCCTGAAATACTGGTGCCCATGTGCCCCAAGAAAAATAGACAAGAATGGTCACAGGCTGAGTTTTTCAATATTAGGAAACGGAACAGAACACACATATTATGGCATATTCATACAGTGGAACAGTGTGCAAATAATCAGAGAAATGAAAATGTTATACACACACACCACATGGATAAATGGCACAAAAATAAGTCAGATACAAAAGATTATGTATTGACATATATACATATGTCTGTATATATGTATACAAAAGAGGCAAAAGTAAACTACATCATTTAGGGACACATACTTGGTGATAAACTTCAAAGAGAAGGAAGAAATGATTATCACCGAAGTGAGACTATGGTTACTTCTGGAGGATAGGACGGGATGCATACAAGTGGGGTCTGACTGGCAAGGGGCACGTAGCAGGCTTCTGGTATACTTGCAATGTTCTGTTTCTTGATCTGGGTGGTGAATACGCTTTATAGTTACTCATTAAACTGTACCTTTCTATTTTATTCACTGTGCTATATATATGTTATATTTCACCATAAAAAGAAGGAATAAAGAGCAAAAAAAGAAGTGTACACGAGAGAGAACAGGGACCTCCCTGGCGGTCCAGTGGTTAAGACTCCGTGATTCCACTGCAGGGGGCGCGGGTTCGAGTGAGAAGTAAGCAGTATTTGTTGCAGGCACTAGGGCACTAGGGAAACGCTACCCCCTTAGGTATCTTCAGCGAAATGCCAGTCATCTCTACACTAAGCTATTATTTCTCTAATATATTAGCCTTATCATTGCTGTAACATATTGTATCTTAAGACAATTTCTAATTATAAGAGAAATACTCTTTTGCCAAGTTTCTTTTCTACTTTACTCCATAGGGTTCTAAATATTTTGCTACATATACGAAGAGCTGCTCCGAGAGAGAAAGCCATAAAGAAACACTTGGCACAGCAGCTCCAACTAAAGGCTCCACTAAAGAAAAACACAAAACGTTCAATTGCACACTAGATTACTCAAATGTTACAAATTACACTGCAAGTAAATACAGTTAACTCAATAACTTAACTTATAATATTTAAGAACATAATGCTCCTTGGTATGCCATTATTCTGCCACAATATCTATTTATTCTAAGATGTTGTTCTTTATGAAAGAATCTAAATTCTTTTGCCCCTGTTCTGCATCTTTCTATGTAAGGCAATCTAGATTCTACTTTCTTATTCAATAGTATGGGAGAAGAACTTCAGTGTCCTGGATGTAATTTATGAATTACACCTATTTAACTAACCTAATCCCTTCAGTTGAAATAAAGGTAATGGGGGGCGGAAAAAAAACTTATTTAAGAGCTTTTCAGGTATGCAGAAGCTATGAGAACATATGTTCTTGCCTTTACTGTTATAATCAGGTATTTTCTAGGACCAATTCTTACCTCCTTGAGTACAGCTAGATTTGTACCAGAAGCACAAGTCTAGTCCACACATTCCACCCGCTTTTCAGTCCACTAATAGCCTAAAAAATCTGTCTTATTTTGGCTATTCCCCATCGCACCTCAAATTCACCATATCTAAAGTTAATTCAAGAGTTCTCCCCAAAATGGGATATCAGTACACCACGGAATTTCTTAGAAATTTTTTTATTTTACTCTTCTTCCATGTGACACAATTATAGTTTCTTTTCCCAGAATGGCTCTCAAATTTACCTTTTTTTCTGCACTTTCACTGCCAATAACCTTGTCCAGATTTCTATTGCCACTTTCCTGGATTTCTGCAACACCTTAGTCTCTCCGCTCTTCCTAACTCCTAACACCGCCAGACTCATTTCCTTTCAGGAACATTCAACAGTCACACACAGCTTCTCGTGGCTGACCTTCACTCACTGCCATCCATAATTAGGCCTCATTTTATATCCAAACTTAATTCTTGCTCTAAAACACCTCCACTACTTTGTCCTCCACCATTCAATTCTATTTTTAATGTCTACATCAAGTTCTAATTTCCCTAAAAGAGTTTACAGCTAACACCACAATGTGTTCTGTTCTTCTCAGATCCTTTCAGGCATGTCAATTTTATTGCTACAACAGTACTAAAAGATTTAAAAGACAAAGAACTCTTAGACTGCTTCTTGTAACTCAAAACACCTAGGGGAAGGATGGAAATTTACATCCAGACTTTTAGGAAAAAGATAAATCGGTATCAGAGCCAAGGTGCTCTATTCTATTCTGGTGCTTCGGTCTTGGCTCAAGTAACTGAGTAAATCAACAGCTGGTCTGTGGCTGGCTAGAGAAGTATGACTCACCATTTTGCCAAGCTGACCAAACAATCAGCTGCAATGGGAAAGTATCTGTGAGATCCAGTTTAAACCACTGGACATGCATTTTATTTAAGTAACTATTTGAAAGCTTACTCAGAATTTTAGTAAGAATTTAACTACCAATTTGGACTATGTATACAGTGGGATAGAGGCCAAACCCCAGAATTTTCTAGGCATCAGTCACATTACCAGCAATCAAACATCCAATAATTATTGTCACTAAACTAACTCCCATCTGATAACAAAGGAGGTGAGGTGAGAGAAATGGAGCTACTTTTCCTTACTCCACCATTTATAACCCTTTTCTCTTCAATGCTGGAGAAATATCATAAAAGCAAATCCAGCAGGCTACAGCTATAGCCATTTCTTTCTCACTGTCCACTGGTAAAATTTCCATATTTCAAAAGAATAGGGATTCATAGGTTGCACTCTCCTTTGTGTCTCTATCATATCATCAAGAGACTCTTAAATATAACAAAATTTAATATTTTCTTGTGAAAAACTACTATATTTCTTCTAATTCCACTCTTGTACCTTTTTCCAGATTTGACACCAGGATAATGTTTTTCATAACTTAATTTTATTTTTTAGTTTATACTTCAGAAACTGTGATTGGGAGGGGGCATTACTTCCTATAAAAATAAATTTCTAATATAGATGATTGTTTTTATCTTCTTCGCATTTTTGTTAAATTTCCTTTTAAAAAGATATGTTATTATGTGGTTTGTGTCTGGGGGTAGTTGTGGTGAACTTATAATAAGACATTATTTGTGTGGAGAATATCTTTAGAAAACAAAAATCTTACCAAAAACAACAGTGTAACACAGCAATCCAATTGTCCACTGATAGATGAAAGGACAAATAAAATGTGGTACATATATATAACAATATATTTAGCCTTAAAAAGGAAAGAAATTCTGACACATGCTACAACACGATGAACCTTGAAGACCTTCTAAGTGAAATAAGCCAGTCACAAAAGAGCAAATACAGATTCCTCTTATATAAAATTTCTAGAGTCGTCAAATTCATAGACAAAGTAGAATGGTGGTTGCCAGGGGCTTGGGGAAGGGGGTAACAGGGAGTTAGTGTTTAATGGGTTCTGAATCTCAGGGAAGATAGAAAAGTTCTGGTGATGGATTGTGGTGATGGTTGCACAACAGTGTGAATGAACTTAATGCCACAGAACAGTACACTTAAAAATGGTTACAATGGGGCTTCCTTGGTGGCGCAGTGGTTGAGAGTCCGCCTGCCAATGCAGGGGACACAGGTTTGTGCCCCGGTCTGGGAAGATCCCACGTGCCACGGAGTGGCTGGGCCCGTGAGCCATGGCCGCTGGGCCTGCGCATCCGGAGCCTGTGCTCCGCAACGGGAGAGGCCACAACAGTGAGAGGCCCGCGTACTGCAAATAAATAAATAAATAAAAATAAAAAATAAAAAAAATGGTTACAATGGTAACTTTTATGTATATTTTACCACAATTTAAAAAAAAACAGTATAATACAGAGAATATATCACCTTTTAAATAACTGTGTTCTCTCTGTGTGATCAATTTTGAGGCATTATTGAACAGGAGAAGCCATGCCCTCTACTATTGTCAGTGTCCACTTCCCTCTACAAAATGGAGAAAATAGAAAAAAAAATGTAAGTCTAAGAAATCAGCTCTATATAAGCAATTCCCTTGTTCACATAGGTATTTAAACATCACTCCCTGCTTTTGTCTCTGATACTTTTGCTGTAATTTTCCTGAATGCCTTTAGAAGTCCACAATCTGGTGAAGAAGACAAATGAATTCTAATACAACTTAAATACTAATTAATTAGAGTGCTGTCGGGAACACAAAGCACAAAGAAACTACCTCTAGCTGGGGAAGTGTGGCACACTACTAGCTGTACTCCATACCTGTTCTTCTTCCATAATAATACGATTAGCTGGTACACAGCCACCAAGAATAAAGACTATTTCCAGGCCTTCCTTGAGGCCAATGAGATGCAAGCAGATACATAATTTGGGAGCTTTAGGGAAATGTTAAGAGATAGCTCTCAAATGCCCTTAGTCCCTTTTTTGTTCCCTTGTACATCATAGAGCATAAGACAGATAGCTCCATTTTGGATGGTGAGGACAAGGGTTAAATGTGAGAGATTCTGAAGCCATGAGGTAGACATTACTTCCCTAATGACATCATGAAGCAGAGCTGTCATTTCAGCCCCACACTGCAAAGTCCACTGTTATAGGAGAGATATAAATTCTCTCTTGTTTTTAGACCATTGTTATTTTGGAGGTTCTGTTACTTGTCACTGTACCTAATCATAACTAATGCAGAGGGTCGGGGAAGGTTTCACAGAAAAGGTGATTTTGAGCTAGGTTTTAAAGAATGAATTAGTTGCCTGCTGAGTAGAGTAGAGAAAGGTGTTTCAGGCAGACAGAGAGGACAGGATCTGGCTTTCCAAAGGTGAGGAGTGGTTTAGATGGCTGAAGTACAGGATAGGTGGAGTGAAGTAAAAGAAAAAGCAACCTGAAAAGCCAGGAAGAAAGACTCTAAAGGGTCGTACATGCCATGATTAAAAAGGGTGATTTATTCCTGTACTTGGTTGTATTAAATGACTGTGACTTCACTGGTGATTCTTTCATATTCTAGAAGAGCCAAATGGCTCAGTCAGAAAACAAAGCAATACGGATTATGGTATGGTGAGGACAGGGTCAGGAAGAAAAAGAAAGCCTTATTTCTATTAGAGAAAGGCACACGATTATTTCTGTAAATGACGAGGACTAGAAGAAATACCTGGCACAAAGAAAAGATTACGAGTCCTGAGAGTTATGGGAGAGGAATATGGACAATACAGAAAAGAGGAAGCATACATATAATTTGGTAATTTCTAGATTAGGTAAAGATTAGAATCTGCCTTTTAAGGCAAATGAGGTCCATGAACTACAGTATAACTACGGCCATCTGATTATAACACATTTTTATTATATGCTTACATCCATGGTTTCTTTTCACAAGTGGTTATCATACTAAGTAATAACGGAACAGCATCTAGTCTATGGTAAGAACTTGGTATTTGGGCTTCCCTGGTGGCGCAGTGGTTGAGAGTCCTCCGCCTGCCGATGCAGGGGACACGGGTTCGTGCCCCGGTCCGGGAAGATCGCACATGCCGCGGAGCGGCTGGGCCCGTCAGCCATGGCCACTGAGCCTGCGCGTCCGGAGCCTGTGCTCCGCAACGGGAAAGGCCACAGCAGGGAGAGGCCCGCGTACTGCAAAAAAAACAAAACAAACAAACAAAAAAACCAACCTATTTCTACAATAAAGAATATCTTCTCTGCCCCAACCGCCAGCTACTCTATTAGTAAGAGGAGAGATTATCACAGAAGAAAATGCTCCATAACTAATCTACATATGCCTACTAATCTAATCTACTAATCTACATACCTCAAAGTATATGTGGATTGTAAGCTAATTAAAAAAAAAAAACAGATTCTGAAGATGTGCTCTAACAGACTTTTTTTCCTGATTCGTAAATTTATTTAAAATGTCTTATCATACAGATAGCCAAAAGGCACATGAAAAGATGCTCAACATTGCTAATTATTAGAGAAATGCAAATCAAAACTACAATGAGATATCACCTCACACCGGTCAGAATGGCCATGATTAAAAAGTCTACAAATGAATGCTGGAGAGGGTGTGGAGAAAAAGGAACCCTCCTACACTGTTGGTGGGAATGTAAATTGGTGCAGCCACTATGGAAAACAGTATGGAGGTTCCCTAAAAACATAAAAGTAGAGTTGCCATATGATCCAGCAATTCCACTCCTGGGGCATATATCCAGAGAAAACTACAATTCAAAAAGATATATGCATCCCTATGTTCACAGCAGCACTTATTCACAATAGCCAAGACATGGAAGCCACCTAAATGTCCATCAACAGATAAATGGATAAAGAAGATGTAGCATACACACACACACGCACACACACACACAATGGAATACTAATTAGCCATAAAAAAGAATGAAATAATGCCATTTGCAGCAACATGGATGGACCTAGAGATTATCATACTAAGTGAAATCAGACAAAGACAAATACCATATGATATCACTTACATGTGGAATCTAAAATATGATACAAATGAACTTATTTATAAAACAGAAACAGACTTACATACATAGAAAACAAACTTATGGTTACCAAAGGGGAAAGGAGGTGGGGAGGGATAAATTAGGAGTTCGCGATTAGCAAATACAAACTACTATATATAAAATAAGTAAACAACAAGGTCGTACTGTAGAGCACAGGAAACTATATTCAATATCTTGTAATAAACCATAATAGAAAAGAATGTGAAAAAGAATATATATAGCTATGTATACCTGAATCACTTTGCTGTATACCAGAAACTAACACAACATTTTAAATCAACTATACTTCAATAAAAAAAAAAAAATGTCTTACAAGAATATGCAAATTAAATTTAGTTATAACGATACATTTAATCTTTTGTGAAAAAAATACAATTACACAAAATAGGACCTATCCTGCAAATATGGGCCATTTTTTCCAACCCAATATTATTCTAAACCTGTATCAAAAGCTACCCTGAAATTGAGGGAAATCAGTAATAATATCCTAAAATTTAAAATACAGAGCATTATATAACATAGTAATTACCAGAGGCTAAGTGATTTATTGGTCAAAAACCACATCTAAATTGATTTCTTTGCATACACACACATTTACATTTTTAAAATTCATAGTATTTAAACTACCATAAGCTTGAATAATATAGAAAAGTGTGATTTTAAAGCTATATGTTAGTGACATGAGTAAGAAAATTAGTTCTCACTCAACGTACTACCATATGTCTCAAACAAGGGTGAAAAGCTACTTCTGTTTCTTATATTAAAGTTCTGCTAAGAAACTAAAACATAGTATTGTTAAGTCCTACAGCACAGAGAAGTGGTGCTCAAATTTAGCATATATCAGATTAACAGAGGCTCATCAAAACAAATTACTGGGCCCCATTCCCAGAATTCTGATTTAGTAGATCTGAGGCGGGGTTAGAGATTTTGCATTTCTAGCAAGTTCTCATGTGGGTCTGATGATGCTGGTCCTGGGAACACACCTTGGGTCCTGTGTTCAAATCCCAGCCTGTCACTATCTGTGCCTCTGGACCTAGTTTAAGAGTTTACTCCTCAATTTCCTCATGTCTAAAAGGGGAACAGTTGTCAGAGAATTAAACAAATAATATATTTAAAGTGTCCAGCACATGGTGAGGACTCATATGATAAGGACATATGTTGGTTGAATAAATAATGCCCTTCTTAAAAGTACACAATACAGGGTTCTTTCTAGTGCCAGCTAAGATAAAGTAAAAACACTCCACCCTGTCCCTCCGACTGAATACAGCTATCAAATCTAAACAAAATGTACGGAGCAGTTATTTAAAGACTGTAAAAAGTAAATGGTAGGGCTTCCCTGGTGACGCAGTGGTTGGGAGTCCGCCTGCCGATGCAGGGGACACGGGTTCATGCCCCGGTCCGGGCGGATCCCACGTGCCGCGGAGCGGCTGGGCCCGTGAGCCATGGCTGCTGAGCCTGCGCGTCCAGAGCCTGTGCTCCGCAACGAAAGAGGCCACAACAATGAGAGGCCCGCGTACCGCAAAAAAAAAAAAAAAAAAAAAAAAAAAAAAAGTAAATGATAACAGGTAGATTGGGGAAGAAGATCAGAATTCAAAGGGCCATGGAACCAAGGGTGGGTTTACTTTCTTCCTCTTGTATCCTGCCACATCAACTGGGGGAAACCTGGAAGTGGGCAGCAATGTAGACAGTGTTTCACGTGAAGTGCTTTAGTTCAGGCTTCGGCAGGAAAAGGGAGGCAGTAACAACAGGGGGCCCACAGGTACCTAAAGGTCTGAGGGAGGGAAATCCTCTCTAATCCCAGAAGCTGTGGTTTCAAGCGGGTGGGGCAAAACCCTCTCCTAACCTTTTTTTCCCCCTCTCTGTGCTCCTACCCCTGGTCCCTGCATGTGGGCACAATCACAGGAAGTGAGCACCTTAGACAAAGCTTTCTGGCTGGAGGACTAAAAAGGGGAGTTCCCAGGGAAGTAGAAAGTATAGGGGAAATAGCTGAGTGGGAGGAACTCAGAAAAACGACTCCATAAGGTTGCTTATGAACGCCTGGGCTCACTCCAGAGCTGAACATGGCATCGACTTTATCCTAAATAGCAAACCAAAAACTTTTGCGAATTGAACAAAGAAAAAAATAGTCACCTATCTCAAACTGGCCAATGGGCAGTGTACACACAGGACAGATCCAAATAGCAAAGCACTACAGGCTCTGAAAACCAAATTGATATTGAAATCACAACCCACAGAAAGCTAGCTGCAACCTGCAGCCTAAACCAACAGGGTCCACTGCCTGCTAAAACGCAAAAATGAACATTCACCACTGAATTTAAGCAAGACCCAGGGTCTCATAATACTTCAGTATGCAATCCAAAATTATTTGGCATATGAAGAACCAGGAAAATCTCAACTTGCACGGTACAATAAAGAGACATCAACAATTGAGATGACACAGTTGTTGGAAGTATCTGACAGACTTCAAAGCAGCTATTATAAAAATGCTCCAAGAAGGGCAAACATTTTTGAAATGAATAGAAGGTCTCTGCATATTGCCAATACTCTCTTGTTCTTTGGTAGTGGAAACACAAAGGCTTTATTCCTGAGCTTAAATTCCATAGTTACAAGTGTCAATCAACCAAGTCTTTGGAACATCGGTTTACAAATTACCAAAAACTTTAAGCATGTTCATAACCTTTAATCTACTAATTCTAGTTCTGGGAAGCCATTTTACTGAACTAATCTAAAACATAAGAAAAGCTTTTCTGATCAAAAAAAAATTTTTTTCCAAGAATTTATGCTAGTGCAAAACAAGAAATAACCTTTACACTACACCTCAATGGGGAAAGGTTATGTGGACTATTTTGTGGGTATTCAAAATGATGCCTACCCAGAATTCTACTTCTAAAATTTACTCTATAGACATACAAGTGGGAGTGTGTGCACACAAATATACACATATAAACTTGCATGTTGGTTTGCAATAGACAAAAAGTAAAAACAATTTATATGGCCATTAATAGTAAGAGCCACACAATGAGATTTTAAAACTTCATATACTTCTACATATATCTTTATTTTACAACAAGCATGTACTAATTTTTATAATTAACCTAATACTTTAAAAGACTTTAAAAAAGCCTCAGCAAAGAAATAGAACCAAATGTAAATTTTAGATATAAAAAATACAGCTGAAATAATTCACTGGATGAGCTCAATAAGCAAAATGGAGATGACAAAACAAAGTCAGTGAACTTGAAGACAGATGGATAGAAATTATCAAGTCTGAAAAACAAGGAGAAAAAAAAATGAACAAAGCCTCAAGGACCTCTGGGATATCAAAAGGTCTAACACTGGAGTCACTGGCATCCTAAAAGGAAAGTGAAAGAGTGCAGTGCAGAAAAGTATTTGAGGAAATAATGCCTGAAAACTTTCCAAACTTGGTAAAAGACACAATGTATATATAGATTTGAGAAATTCAGAGAACCCAAACAGAATAAATCCCTAAGAAATCCATGCCCATATATGTGGAACCTAGAAAAATGGTACAGATGAACCAGTTTGCAGGGCAGAAACAGAGACACAGATGTAGAGAACAAACGTATGGACACCAAGGGGCGAAAGTGGCAGGGGGGGCAGGGGTGGTGGGATGAATTGGGAGATTGGGATTGACATATATACACTAATATGTATAAAATAGATGACTAATAAGAACCTACTGTATAAAAAAAAAGTAAAATAAAATTCAAAAAACAAAAGAAATCCATGCCCAGACACATAAAAGTCAAACTGATAAAAACAAAGAAAAAATTTGAAAGTAGACAGAAAAAGAAAAGTGATTCAGTGTTTATAAGGGAAGAGCAATTTGAATGGATGTGCATTTCTCACCAGGAACCATTAAGTTCAGAAGGAAATGGCATATTTTTAAAAGACTGAAAGAAAAGGACCATCAACACAGAATTTCTATATCCAGTGAAAATTTCCTTCAGGAATGAAGGCAAAATAAAGACACTCTCAGGTGAAGGTAAAACCAAGAAAATTCACTACAAGCAAATCAGCTCTAACAGAATTACTAAACTGCAGAAGGGATATGATGCCAAGGGAAAAATGGAATGAGAAAGAATTATGAAAAAGAAGAATTAATAACCATATGGGTAAATACAATAAACTATTTTTCTCTTCTTGAATTCTTGAAAATGTTTGGTGGTTAAAAGTAAAAGCTGTAACATTGTCTGATGGAGTTTTCTCTGTATGTAGACATTATATGACAACACAACAAAAAAAGAGTGGGGTAAAGAGATATATAGTATTAAGATTTCTACATCCCGCTTAAGTGGGAAAATATTTATCCTAAGTAGACTATAAGAATTTAAATATGTATATTACAATCCCTAGAGCAACCACACACACCCACACCAACACTAGATTGAGATATAGTAAAAAAAAAAAAAAAAAAAAAAAGATAAATTTAAATGGAACTCCAAAAGCTGTTCAAATAACCAAAAAGAAGGCACGGCAGAAAGGGGAAAAAGAGAAACAAAAACCAAAAAGAACAGAGAGCAAACAATAAAATGGTAGCACTCAATCCAAATATATAAGCAGTTACATTAAATGTAAAGCACCTAAACATACCAATTAAAAGACAAAGATTATGAAAATGGATTAAAAAATAAGATCCAATTACATGCCACCTACAAGAAATTTATTTCAACTATGATAATATAAGTAGTTTAGAAGTAAAAGGATGGGGAAAGATATATCATAGAAATACTAATCAAGAGAAAGGTGGAGGGGCTTCCCCGGTGGCGCAGTGGCTGAGAGTCCACCTGCCGATGCAGGGGACGCGGGTTCGTGCCCCAGTCCGGGAAGATCCCACATGCCGCGGAGTGGCCGGGCTCGTGAGCCATGGCCGCTGAGCCTGCGCGTCCGGAGCCTGTGCTCCGCAACGGGAGAGGCCACGAGAGTGAGGGGCCTGCGTACCGCAAAAAAAAAAAAAAAAAAAAAAAAGAGAGAAAGGGGAAGTAGCTATATTAATACCAAATAAAGTAAACTTCAAAGCAAAGAAAATTACCAGGCATAAAAAATGACATTATATGATGATAAAAGGGTCAGTTCACCAAGAAGATTATAATAATCCTAAATGTGTGTGCACCTAACAGCGCTTCAAAATACATGAAGTGAAATCTGACAGAACTGGAAGGAAAAATACAGAAATCTCTAACTACAGCTGGAGACTTCAACATGCTTATCTCAGTAATCTATCTAATTAGTAAACAAAAAATCAACAAGGATAGAGAACTGAACAAAACTGTCAACCAACTGGATCTAACTGACATTTGTAGAACACTCCACCCAACAACTTTCTCTTCAAGTCCACAGAGAATGTTCATCAAGGCAGACCTTATCCTGGGTCATAAAACAATCTTAGCAAATTTAAAAGAACTTAAGTAACACAAAATATGTTCTCTGACCACAATGAATTTAAGCTAGAAATCAATAACAGATAACAGAAAAACCTCTAAAACTTGGGAAATTAAATGATGCCCTTACAAATAATCCACAGGTCAGAGAGAAAATCTCAAGGAAAATTAGAAAATATTTTTAATTGAAAGAAAATTAAAACACATCAGAATTTGTACAATGCAGTTAAGCAATGCTCAGGGGACAATTTATAGCATTAAATGCTTACATTATCAAAGAAGAAAATTCTCAAATCAATAATCTTAAGTGTCCACCTTAAATTAGAAAAAAAGAAGAGCAAAGTAAACCCAAATCAAGTAGAAGGAAGGACATGCTTACAGCTAACATCATACTTAATGGTGAAAGACTGAATACATTCCCCCTATGATTGGGAACAAGTCAATGATACCTACTCTCACCACTTCTATTCAACACTGTATTCAAAGTCCTAGCAAGTATGAGAAGGCAAGGGGGAAGAAAAAGCATACAGATTACAAAGAAAAAAATAAGTCCTATTTGCAGACAACATGATTGTCTACATAAAAATCTCAAAGAATCTACACAAAATCTCCCAGAACTAATAAGTAAAATTACAAAGTCATAAAGTATAAGGTCAATACACAAAAATCAATCACGTATATAATACTAGCAATGAAAAAGTGGAAACCAAAAATTTTAAATATCATTATAATAGCTCCCCAAAATTTGAAATACAGAGGTATAAATCTAATAGAACAGGTATAAGAGCTGTATGCCAAAGCTACACCACTATTAAAGAAATCAAAGAAGATCTAAATAAATGGAAAGTCGTATCACATTCATGAACTGGAAGCTCAGCATAGTAAAGATGTCAATTCTTCCCATTTAATCTGTAGATTAAACACAGTTCTGATCAAACTACCACCCCCCAGGATATATTTGTATATATAGACAAACTTGTTCTAAAAACAACAGCAAAGGAACTAAAAAAGCCAAATAATTCTTAAAAAGAATAAAAATGAAAGAATCATACTAATTGATGTTAAAATTTACTCTAAAGCTACAGTAATTAAGAAGGTACAGTATTGGGTTAAAGAACAGACACATAAATCAATGGACTATAGTTGAGAAACAGATCCACACAAATATGGCAACTGATTTTGGACAAAGATGTCTGCAAAGGCAATTTAACAGAAGAAGGATAGTCTTTTCCAAAAATAGTGTTGTAACAAATGGCCATCCATAGGCAAGAATATAACCTAAACCTCACACCTTATACAGAAATTAACTAAAAATGGATCACAGATCTTAATGTAAAATACAAAGCTATAAAACTTTTAGCATCTACAGGATAAAACTGTAGTGACCTGGGTTAGGCAAAGTTTTACACACGACACCAAAAGCATGATCCATAAAAGAAAAAAGTTATAAACTGGACTTCAAAATTAAAAACTTTTGCTTTGTGAAAGACACTGTCAAGAAAATGAATATCAAGCTACAAGACGGGGAGAAAATATTTACAAATGGCATATGTGACAGAGGATTTGAATTCTGAATATGTAAAGAACTCTCAAAACTCAACAGTAAGAAAACATAGACCCTGATTAAAAACTGGGTAAAAGACTTGAACAAAAAGTGCACCAAAGAGCTAGATGGAGGGCAACTGACTACATTAAAAGGTGGTCAATATTTTTAGCTATTAGGGAAATCTAAATTAAAGGCATAACGATATTATAACAGCTAAAATTGTTTTTAAAAAGTGTAACGCCAAATGCTGGAGAAGATGCAGAGCAACTACAACTTGCATACATTCTAAGTAGGAAGGCAAAATGGGACATATATTCTGAAAAAGTTTGGCAAGTTCCTTATGAAGTTAAATATACACTTATCATATGACCCAGCAATCCCACTCCTTGGTATTTATCTTACAGAAATGAAAATCTGTGCTCACACAAAAACCTGTACATAAGTGTTTATAACAGTTCTTTCATAATTGCCCCAAACTGAAAATAACCCAAATGTTTTTCAACAGGTGAACAGATAATCAAACTGTAGTACAGTTTATCAATGGAATACTACTGAGCAACAAAATAGAATTATTGATATATGCAATAGCTTGGATGAATTTCAAGAGTATTACTGCGAATGAAAGAATCCAGCCTCAAAAGTATACATACTGTATGATTCCATTTATATGACCATCAGTGATTGGGGTTAAGAGGGGATAGCCAGAGGTTTGGGGTGTGATAAAAAGGGACAGCATGAGGGAGTTCTGGGGCATGATGGAACTGTTTTGTATCCTGACTGTGGTGGTGGTTACATGGATCTATATACGAGGTAAAATTTAAATAACCATATGCCCTCCCCACCAAAAAAGTCAATTTTATTGTATGTTAATCAAAGGTTTTTAAAGCTTTTAAAAATACGTAGAGACTTCCCTGGTGGTGCAGTGGTTAAGCATCCGCCTGCCAATGCAGGGGACACGGATTTGAGCCCTGGTCCGGGAAGATCCCACATGCTGCAGAGCAACTAAGCCTGTGTGCCACAACTACTGAGCCTGTGCTCTACAGCCCGCGAGCCACAACTACTGAGCCCATGTGCTGCAACTACGGAAGTCCGCGTGCCTGGAGCCCGTGCTCCGCAACAAGAAAAGCCACTGTAACGAAGAGTAGCCCCTGCTCGCCGCAACTAGAGAAAGCTTGCGCGCATTAACGAAGACCCAACACAGCCAAAAAAAAAAAAAAAAACATTGTTCTGAGTATGAAAACTTGTTTAAAAAAAATACACAGTATAAATTATCCTAGAACTTTCTAGTTATTTACAAATTAAGGCTCAAAATAAATGTGAACACCAGTGAAATGGGAGCATGCAGAGACAGCAGACAGGAGACTTAAATTTTTAAAAATTATACAAAGATATGGCATAAGTATAAATTCTAGACTCAGAAACAATTACATCCCTCAACCAACCATAGAGGTTGTTAATACCTAGTAACAACTAAAGATAAATATTTAACATCACCATGTAAGAAAGATAATTTGAGACACAACAAATAATATCAAGTCAAAAGAAAGATTCCACATTCATACTAGATATTCATTTGGTCCTTGAAATAAAAATGACATTTTTGTCCATTATTAGTATGGTATGTCCCTTATTTTTTCTAATAGCAATTATAGATTTACAACGGTTTATCCAGATCTTTCTCATCTGATTCTCCTTGATATAAAAAACATACACTTTTAAGAATGCTGACAGGATGGATAAAGAAAAGGTGAGATATATAAAAACAGAGTAGAATGGTGATTGCCAGGGGCCTGGGGGTGGGGGAAATAGGGAGATGTTGGTCAAAGGGCACAAACTTTCAGTTATAAGATGAATAATTTATGGGGATCTAATGTATGGCATGGTGACTACAGTTAATACTACTGTATCGTATACTTGAAATCTGCAAAAAGGGTAGATCCTGAATGTTTTCAGCCCCCCCGCAAAAGAGGGTAACTATGTGAGATGATGGATATATAAATTAGCTTGATTGCAGTAATCATTTCACAATGTATATGTGTATCATATCGTCACACTGTATCCCTTAAATATGTATAATTTTTACTTACCAATTATACCTCAATAAAGCTGGGGGGAAAAAAAGACTGCTGACTGGGACCACATGCTAAGACTGGTCATAACTGCATCCCTCTGTAAACTATCCTAAGGAGACATGAAATTTTTTTTTTCTTCTCAAGAAATAAACCCATAGCAAATTAGTCCACCAACACACACAGAGGATTACAATTCAAGACAGCTATTCTCTATAACCATATATATTTTTTGATGGCTGCCAAAAAAGTTAGATTGTGATTTTAAAAAACAAAAACACACCGGATGACCACAAGTCATTTATTTAAATAAGTGACCAACCTCACCGTCCCTAACTTTTCCTAGATCTTAAAGCATGTGAAGTTAGTTATCTGTGAGAGCACTCAGTTTCTTTCAAATGACAACAGCACTTTTATAACTATTTTCAATCTTAAATCTTCTGAGATTACAAGCTTTAAGTAGCAAATCCAGATCCTTCTCTAGTTGAAAGTATGTTAAAATGTAAGGTCTGGTGCAATTAAAAAATTGATAACAAATACTTACTTATTGATCAACAATTTACTGAATGCTTAAAATATTCCAAGCCCTGAGGGTCACAGGAAAGAGATCAAAACGGTATAGGTCCACAAGGATTTAGCTGAGGACATAATACACACCCATGAGATAATGAGAAACCAGAACTGTAAATAAGAAAGTACTACGTAGGACAATTAGAGAATAACATCTAAACAGATGTCAAAATATTCTTTAACAAGTCTCCCATATAAGTCAAACAGTAATTCAGAAGAGAAAAAAAAATTCATCTGATGTAAGGAGGACAGGGATATGGCAAAAAGAAGAGTGTGCTGGAGTCTAGAGACCTGTCTCAGCTCTGCCATTAAAAACTCCCAGGTAGGGACTTCCCTGGTGGCGCAGTGGTTAAGAATCCGCCTGCCAATGCAGGGGACATGGGTTCGAGCCCTGGTCTGGGAAGATCCCACATGCCATGGGGCAACTAAGCCCGTGTGCCACAACTACTGATGCCTGCACGCCTAGATCCCACGCTCTGCAACAAGAGAAGCCACCACAATGAGAAGCCCGTGCACCGCAATGAAGAGTAGCCCCCGCTCGACACAACTAGAGAAAGTCCACGTGCAGCACGAAGACCCAACGCAGCCAAAAATAAATAAAACAAATTAAAAAAAAAAAAAACCTCTCAGGTAAGTCCCAACTGCTCCACAGTGCCTAGTTAGTAGACGTGGTACCTGACACAAAAAGGACATTTGTTCATTCACTCTGATTTGGATTTGGCTAAGCAAGGAAGGAGGGGCAAGCAGGGCCTCCTTCTAGAAGGGACTCACTTAGGATGTCTGCCACTCAGGACTATGGCAAGCTCACTGCTTGAATTCAATACCGCCTTCTCACAACCATGTGAAAGAAAGGATGCTGACATCCAAAAGAAGGAGCTGGCCGCTCTCCTTGCCTCCTCCAGAGTACAAACTCTTATATCAAGGGCCTCACTGTCCTGGGCCCAGCTGCACTGGCACCTCACAGTCCCAGGGACCCGCTATGATGCATCAGCTGTCTGGCTTAGTTTCAGGCTGGTTCTCTGGGCCTCAGTAAGCTCATCTGAAGGAAAGGGAAAGGGATTAGGTCCTTTACAACATTACAATCTATGAATATAATAAATTAGAAATATTAACTACAGAGCACGAACCTTACTAAGTTGTCAGCAACGAGTAAAAACAGCTTATTAAATTTGTTATCTGGAATTTACTTGTTTGTTTTACAAGAAATAGCAAGCTGTTTTACAAATGTCAAATTGGAAAAGCAAACACTACCGAATTCCTTAAAAGAATGATTCTTACCTTAGTCTCAAAATATTAAAATGGCTAGATCTCACAGTGAAACATAACCTATGCAAAGATTCATTACAGTTCTTCACTAGATTAAGTTAAACTTTATCACTCAGAACAATATTCTTGTAAATCAAGTAGTGTTAGTACCTCAACACCACTTAGCCCCATAGAGTTCCCAGCAATGCCTGCAAAGGGAAAGAAAAGAACAAGAGTGCCTTTCTTAACCCCCAGACCTCAAATCTAGAAGTAGAAGACAACAAATCATCTGAACAATTACTGAATGGCAACTGTCTGATAGGCACTAGGTTAGTCACTTTTCATAGATTATCTTATTTAGTTCTCACAACAAGCCTAGGAAGTAGCTAGTTATTATCACAATTTTAATGATGAGATGATTGAGACTTGGGAGGTTAAAAAATTTGCCCACAGCTATAGAGCCCTTCACAAAGACTAAAAATAAGGTAATCGAAGAAGAATGTACTGCCTGAGCCTTCAGGAAAACACAGTCTGATTATTGGACCCAACTGTTCACATCCCTTTGGTAGATGTAGCCCTACAATGAAGATGTAGGCTATCAAAATATTATGGCTTGATATTATTTCTTAATATAAATTAAGAAATTAACTTTGTTTCGCATATGAGTCTTCAGTAAATTTGCTTAGCATGAAATCAGTTCCCCTGACCAAAATGAGTTTTCTGGATCTGTAACTGCTGAGGTATAGACACTAGACTATTCAAATTAAGGTCATTCTCTGAGGTCTGGTATAAATGATACCTCCCTGGAGGACATGTCTATTTCTTTATTCATTAACCACAACATTCCTTTGTCTCTTCTTTAGAATATTAACTTTCTCCACTGGATTTCTAACATGTTCAATATATAGCAAAAAATGTGAAGCTGAGTCACTAGCGTGAGTTCCTGAAGAGCACCAACTCCATATGCCTAAGATGCTAGGGACTGAGACAGCAAATGTAATATTTCATTAAGAAAACTAAAGACTACGACTTCTTTCTTTAATGTAAGGGCATCCACATCTGCAAGGAGGTGGGCAGTAAAGCTGGCTGAGAAAGCAGGACAAAAACTTAAAAAAAACAGCTCTGGAAAAAAATGGAAAAGGGAAAGAAAGCAATATTACACCTCTTCAAGTGTACAAAGCAGTGCTCGATAGAAACCCCAAATTTTAAACTGTGAAACATGGGAGATTGCCTTAAATTAGAAAAAGGTTAGGATATATATTATGTATACAGTATAAGAATAAATGCCTGTTTCACTAAATCTATACAGATAAAGTTCAAGCTAAAGTACCTGCAAAAATGGAGAAGAGGCATATGATTAAGATGAGAAAAACTACAATCACTTAAATCCTTCTTCCCTCATCCTCCCAATCATTCAATTTATCAGAATTTTAAAAATTACGTTTTTTGTATGATTTTAACATAGTACATGCTTATTGTAGAAAATGTGAAAAATATTCAACAGTATATAATTGAAAAATAACCCATAATTTAACTACTCAAAGTTAGCATATTTTATTTCACATCCTATTTTTTAAATAAATATATCCTTTTTAAGATACTCCAAAATATCATCTTACTTTTTTCATTTACTATATTTGAATATTTTCTTATACCTTATACCCTTAAACATCTTAAAGCTCATGATTTTTATCACCTGCCAATTATTTTTATTAGTAGTATACTAAACAAAAAATTTTAAAAACATAATTTATAATGTTTTTATGGTATTTGGTTATATGGCTGTATCATAATTTAATCATTTAACAGGCTTCTAATTTTTAAACATTATAAATAGCACTGAAATGAATAACACACACACTCATGTGTACACATAATGTACACACCTCTTATTTGCTTATAATAAATTCCTAAAAATGGAATTTGGGGCAAAGGATGTGAACATTTTTAAGGATTCTGAATATTGCCAAATTGCCATTGTAATAGACTGAATGTCTGTATCTCCCCAAAATTCATATATTGAAATCTAATCCCCAATGTGATGGTATTTGGAAGTGGGGCCTTTGGGAGATAATTAGACCACGAGGATGGAGCCCTCATGAATGGGATTAGGGCCCTTATAAGAAGCAGTCAGAGAGCTAGCTAGCTCTCTTTCTGCCATTTCAGGATACAAGAAGTCTGCAGTCTGCAACCCTGATGAGGGGACTCACCAGAACCCAGCCATGCTGGCATCCCAATCTCGAACTTCAAGGCTCCAGAACTGTAAGAAATAAATTCTGTTGTTTATAAGCCACCTGTTGTTTATAATACCATAAGCTTATGGTATTTTGTTATAGCAGCTTGAGCTAAAATAGCCATTTAGAAATTTGTACCAATTTATTCTCCTACCAACAGCAGGTATTTGCCAACACGTGATTCTTTTTTATATTAGAGACCTACTGAAGCATGCCAACTACGACATAATGATTCTAACCTCTTAGGCTTTTTCCGTAATCTTATTTCATAAACTTAGAGAAAAATCTTTTAGGAAATATCTCTTGTAGTAAATAAACATTTATCCGTGGTTGAGCCATTTTTCCAGTGTTGCTTCTGTTTAATAAATTTACCCCGTTAATTAAATTTAAGTGCTTTTAATTAAAAATAGCATGAACTGCATAAATCCATTTAAAAAATAAATTATTCTTCTATGTGCATATTTGCAATATGACATCTGAAATGATAAAGATAACCATGGTAAACTCTGGGTTTGGGGATATTGAGCTTTCTCTCTTTCTTTCTTTTGAACTTTCTTCTTTGTAGCTCTCTGTATGGCTTGCAAATTAAAATATGAGCTGGCTTTTTTTTTTTTTTTTTTGCGGTACACGGGCCTCTCACTGTTGTGGCCTCTCCCGTTGCACAGGCTCCGGACGCGCAGGCTCAGCGGCCATGGCTCACAGGTCCAGCCGCTCCGCGGCATGTGGGATCTTCCCGGACCAGGGCACAAACCCGTGTCCCCTGCATCGGCAGGCGGACTCCCAACCACTGCGCCACCAGGGAAGCCCTGGCATTATTTTTTTAATGAAGCCATACTCTAAAAGGTATGATACACTGTACCAAAAATTATAAAAGTTTTTAGGGAATTCCCCAGTGGTCCAGTGGTTAGGACTCTGCACTTTCACTGCCAAGGGCCTGGGTTCAATCCCTGGTCAGGAACTAAGATCCCACAAGCCGTGAGGCAAAAAAGTTTTTAAAAAGAAGAAAAATTAAAATGAAATTCTACACTTCCATTTCCAGTTATGACCTCCTGATGTGAAAGGCAGTCCTATGTTGACTGTTGTCCAACATCTGAAAATAATATTTTATACATATTGCCCATCAAATGGGGCAATATATATTAAGTATAATTTTCGGATGCTGGACAACAGGCAGCATAGGACTGTGATTTCTGAGAGAAGGGAAACAAAGACTCACGAACACCCTGGCTTTCTGCTTGTGCCACAGGGAAGGGGAACCCCCAAAGAACACAGATATTGCACTGAGTTGAGAAAATAGAGCTCCAAGCCTGAGGCTACTGAAGGCATGGAATTTAAGGAGCAGAATACAAGAAAGAAGGGAGCTGTGGAGAGAAAAAGTTTCAAAAACCTGTAGAGAGATCTTCTAATCCTTTGCCTAGGGACTAAGCTGCATATGCACAAGGCAAAACTGCATGAGGCGAGTCAAAGAACAAAATCTGGGGAAAGAACAACTACGGAGCATGAGCTGAACAACTACCTGGGAGTTGTTCAAATTCCTGGCAGCTAGAGTAGAGAGACCTCAATGAACATGACATGCATTTGATAGAGATCTCAGAAAGGCCATGCCTTGGTATTAGGGCTAATCTAGTCCTAGAATAAATAAAATTGCTGAAAACCAAAGATAAAGAGAAAATCTTTAAAGCAGCCAGAGGTGGGGGGAAAGATGTATTACAAGTGAACAATGGTAAGAATGGCCACTAACTTCTCATCAGAAACAACTTAAACGAGAGAATATTAAAATCATGACTTTAAAGTGCTACAAGAAAAAAAAAAAAAAAGAACTGCCAACTTAAATTTCTACATCCAGCATAAATACCCTTCAAAAATGAAGGCAAAAGGGACCAACAAAGTTCAGAATTGTCTTCCTGACACAAACAAGTAGAAAACTAGACAAAACATAAAACAATTATTTTCAGACACTAGGTAACAGGCAGTATGGAAATATGACCTCTGAAAAAAGGGAAAGAAATGAGGTGAACCCAAAGATTGCCCCACCTTTCTGTTTGGAACTACAACAAAAGGAGTGGGAACCCAAACAGAGCCAACAGTCTTACTGAGTTGAGGTGACAGAGCTCAGAATTTGTGGAGTCTGAGACGACTAGAATTTGCAGGGCATATTACCATAAAGGAAGAAACTAAACAGAAACGCTCAACAATCTACAGAAGAGGTCTCCCTGAGTTTCTGGCTAAACACCAATCTGCGTATGTGTGTTATGTAAATCTATGAGGCTAGACAAAGAAAAACTTCAAGAAAATAACAAATACCAGGGAGCTCTAAGCCTCACAACTTCCAGAGTTCACATAGGGCCAGGATCATTCAGTTTCCACCAGCTGGGATGAATAAACCTTGATGAACACATGGGGCAATCAGGTGAGACACAAGAAGGGGCATGCCTCAGTAATGGGCCCAAACTAGCCCTAAACTGAAAGCTATTCTAGAACTGCCCAAAACCAAAGCCCAAAAAACCCTGAACACAAAACTCAAAAGATCAATCTGATCCACAAAGCAACTGCCTGCCAGAATAAAACTTAATACTCAAGAAGGAAAGACAAAAAAAAAAAAAAAAAAACAAGGCAAATACTCAACACCATAACCCCAAAAGAAATTACCAGATGTATGAAAAAATAAGAAATGGTAACCTATAATCAGGATCCAGGAGTGGTAGGGATAAAGAGAATTTTAATACAAGGACTTCAAAATAGCTATTAGAAAAGAGTTCAAAGGCTTAAAGGAAAACATGGACATAATGAAAAAAAGAAAAAATCTTAACAGAGAAGTGGAAGTTATTTTTTTAAATCAATAGTAATTCTAGAACTAAAAAAAAAATAACACCTGATATAAAAATTTAACTTGATGGGTATAACAGCATATTAGACAAAGGAGAATTTTTTTAAATTAGTGTGCTTGGGGCTTCCCTTGTGGCGCAGTGGTTGAGAGTCCGCCTGCCGATGCAGGGGACCCGGGTTTGTGCCCTGGTCTGGGAGGATCCCACATGCGCGGAGCGGCTGGGCCCGTGAGCCATGGCCGCTGAGCCTGCGCGTCCCTGTGCTTCGCAACGGGAGAGGCCACAACAGTGAGAGGCCCACGTACCACAAAAAAAAAAAAAAAAAAAAAATTAGTGTGCTTGAAGACTGGGAAACAAACTTTTCATGTTGAAAGAAAAGAAAAAGGGATTAGAAGAAAAATGGAGAGAACTTCAGTGATCTGTGAACTAATATTAAGTGGCTGAATGAACATATGCAGGACTGGAGTCTGAGGAGAAAAATACTTGGGAATTCAAAAATTTGAAGTTAGATGGCTAAAAATTTTACAAATATGATGAAAACAATACACCCACAGATCTAAGAAGCTCAATAAACCCCAAGAATAAACACAAATAAAACCATACCAAGGAGCATCATAATAAAGTTGCTGAAAACCAGTGATAAAGAGAAAAATCATAAAAGCAGCCAAAGGGAAAACACATATTACATATGGGGAAACAAATAGAAAAATCACCACAGAGTTCTGAAGCTATGCAAATGAGAAGATGGAGAATAACATTTTAAGGTGCTCAAAGGGGGAAAAAAACCCCAAAAACCTACAATTCTGTAACTACTAACAATAACTTCCAAAACTGAAGGCAAAATGAGAGACAAAGTGGGGACAGAGGGAAAGAGAGAGAAAGCTGCACTAAAAGAAATATAAAAGGAAGTTTTTCAAGCAAAAGGGATATGATATTAGACACAAACTTGAATCTACACAAAGAAATGAAGATCTAAATAAGTGATTAAAATGAGACAAATAAGAAAGACATTTTTCTCATTTTTAATTGTTCTAAAAGGTAACTGCCTGACAAAAACAAAAAGATCAGCAACAGGGTTAAAACACACATATCAAAATGTATGACAAAAAAGCACAAAACATGGGAAGGAGAAATTGTAACATTATGTACAATTCTTGCATTACTCATGAAGTGGTATAATATTATTTGATGGCAGACTGTTATTAATTAACTAGAAGGACTACCACTAAAAATTTTTTTAAGAGAAATGTTATAAACCAACAGAAAAAATAAAATGGAACCATAAAGAATAATCCATCCAAAAGAAGACAAGGAAACCAAGGAAAAAAGAACAAATAGTAAACAAATAGTAAGATAGTACATTTTAATCCAACCTTAATTCCATTAAGTGTAAATGGTCTAAGCTAGTGGTAGGCAACCTTTTTCTATAAAGAACCAGAAAATATTTTATGCTTTGGTCTCTGTCCCAGCTACTTAACCTTGCCACCTGTAGCACAAAAGCAACCACAAACAATATGTAAATGAATGAACATGACTATGTCCCAATAAAACTTTATTTACATAAACAAGTGGTAGAGTTTGGTCTGCCAGCCATAGTTTGCCAATTGCTGGTAAACACACCAAATTAAAAGAGATATTGTCAGACTGGATAAAAAAGCAAGACCCAACTACATGCTGTTTACAAGAAACCCACTTTAAATATAACGATACAGATAGGTTAAAAGTAAAAGGATGGAAGAAGATATACCATACAAAATCAAAAGGACACAGAGACTTCAGAACAAGGGAAATTACCAGGAATAAAAAGGGACATTTCATGATGACATGGGGACCAATTCATTAACAAGACTTAACAATCCTAAATGTGCATGCACCTAACAGTGCTCTAACAGTGCTTGAAACATGAAACAAAATCTGATAGAACTGAAAAGAGAAACAGAGAAATCCAAAATTGTAGGTGAAAACTTCAACTCTGCTCTCTCAGTAATTGATAGAACAAGCAGGCAGAAAAGTAGTAAAAATATAGAAGATATACAAAGACCAACCTAACCTAATTGACATTTAGAGAGCATTCCACCCAGCAACAGGAGAACATACATTCTTCTCAAGTACACATTGAACATTCAGCAAGATATACCACGTGTTGGGCCATAAAACAATAAAAAAAGCTTAAATGGATTGAAATTATTAAGAGTTTGTTCTCTGATCACAATGGCATTAAATGAAAACACAGTAACAAAACACCTGGAAAATTCCAAATATTGGGAAATTATTTGGCAAAACTCTTTGAAACAACCCATGAATCAAAGAAAAATTATAAGAGAAATTAGGAACTATTTTGAATATAATGATAATGAAAATGTATAGCTTTAAGTGTTCATAATTTTTTTAAAAAATTAAAAATCAATGACCTAAGCTTTCACCTTAAAAGCTAGAAAAAGGAGAACAAATTAAACCCAAGTATGGAGAAAGTAAGGAATTAGTAAAAGAGCTCAAATCATGAAATAGAAAACAGATAAACCAGAGAGAAAATCAACAAAACCAAAAGTTGATTATATGAAAGGACTGATGAAATTGATAACCCCTAGTTACACTAATCAGGAGGGAAAAGGAGAAAATGAATCCAATATCCAGGAATAAAAGGGAACATCAGTACATATCCTACTCACATTAAAAGGAAATACTGTTTCATAAAATATATAATTTATTTTCAAGCTGATAAATTTGACAAGTTAGATGAAGTGGACAAATTCCTTGAAAGACACAAATTACCAAAACAGACACAAAAAGAAACAGAAAATCTGAACAGTCTTAGACCTATTCTTTTAAAAACTGAATCCTTAATTAAGAACCTTTCCACGAAGAAAACTCCAGGTCCAGATGGCTTCACTGGTGAAGTCTACAAACATTTAAGGAAGAACATCAATTACACCCAAACTCCTCCCTAAAAGAAAGGAAGAGGGAACACTGCTGGTAGGAGTGTAAAATGGTAAACCCACCTTGGAAACTGTTCTGTTAATTTCTCATGTTAAACACACCTATCCCATATACCCAGCAATTCCACTTCTAGGTATTCACCCACAAGTAAAGAATACATGTGTCACAAAAAGCCTATACAAGAATGTTCATAGCAGCTTTCCTCATAACAGTTGAAAACTAGAACAACCCTTTCCACAATAATAATAAACAAAATACAGTATATCCATACAATGGAACACTAGTCAGCAACTGAAAGGAACTAAACACTGTTACATGTAACATGGATGAATCTATATTTCAAACAAGAGCTTCATATAATCTTTATGCCCAGGAAAGTTTGATAACTACGGGTATAGAAGTACATAATAAGAAAACAAAAAGAGAAAATATAAGGGATTTGGGTGGTATATAAATTAATCACTGCCATATACATCATAACCTATATATAACAGTTGTCATCTTCCATAATTGCTTAATTGCTATTTAAATCATGTTACAATACTCTTCTGTTCATGTTCAATTTTCTACTATGTGTTCAAGGAGTACTAACTCCAAATTTTAGTCTTCAATCATTTAACAACCCTAATTTCTCATTAACTCCATCCCAAACCATGCATTTTAGATAAAGAGTTCTGTTCGCCAGTTCCTTTGTTTTTTCTTAATGTTCTACTTCCTTGGTACATACTGTTTTCCCTCCCTCTTTAATAATGTTATTGTTACCTTTTGCTGCACAGCCTTGTCTTTCTACCTCCTTTAAAACTGAACCAAAAACTCATCTTTTCCACTAAGTGCTAAACCACCTCAGATTCTTTCCAAATTCCCTCAGCACTTGAAGACCTTGCTCCCAATAGATGTATTTATTTTACTGAATTTGGACATCACTTCTTAATGACTCACCAACTCCATCCCCTGGCTTAGAGAGTAGAACCTTTGGGGGAGAACTGAAAAGATTACAGTCCTCTTCAAGGTTCTTTCTCTTGTGCTGTTTTTACTTTTCTTTCCTGGAGTGCCATTTTATTTGCCAGAGCCTTGAGCTCCATAGGGCTGTAGGAGTAGGAGAAAAAGAGAGGCAAAGAGATGGTTGAATAGGGCTGATCTGGGCTAGATTTTAAAGAAGGTGAAAAAAGCCTTCAGGCTTCAAAATCTGTTCAGACTACCTCACCAGCTCAAGGAAGCAAAGAGAATTCCAAAGAGACTAAAGTGAAGAAGAAGGAAGTGCATTTGTCTACAAATTCCCTGTTATGCTGATGGCCAGACAGGATGCGGGACACTATTTCAAGGACACTAAAATACTTCTGGCAGCAAATATTTCTATATATTCTTTATAAAGCTATGCGGTGGGGGTTTGACTGGAGGTGGGCAAATTTAAAATACATACTTTAAAACGTCTACACTCTCGAACTTAGGGCCAGTACTGGCAGTTACTTTTTGTTCTGCATGCATTATTATTTAGGAATTATGGTCATTACTTGTCTAATTTCAAAACTTTCAACTACAAACGTTATGTCTTCCAAATCACATCTATAAACTTAACCATGTTCCTGAGCTAGACCCGTTATTTCCAACTGATATCTTGTTATTACTTATCTAAAAAGTGTAACTACTTATCTGAAAGCAAACTCAGTATTCCCCTTCTCTCAAACTTGCACATATTTTTCTCCTGCCAAGTCAGGAACCTTAGACTCGTCTTCAACTTCTATCACCTCCAAACACTAACCAAGTCTGGAGGACTTAAACTCCTAAATATCTCTGAAATCAGTGGTCTTGTTTCTATCCCTACTACAAATTCCTTAATTCAGACCATCATAATCTCGTTCCTGAACTAGGGCAGAGCCTTAAATGGCATCCTTGACTGTGATTTCCCTACCAGAGGCCACAGAAAATGCCTCATTCACTCACCCTGCCATACATATTCCTTGGTGAATAAATGTCTCAATTCTCTGTTCCTCCAGCCTGTACTCATTACAGCTATAATCAGTTTTTAAAGGACCAAACTATTTGTATCACTTCCTCATCTATAAAACAAAATAAAAATACTAACTCGGGGCTTCCCTGGTGGCGCAGTGGCTGAGAGTCCGCCTGCCAATGCAGGGGACGCGGATTCGTGCCCCGGTCCGGGAAGATCCCACATGCCGCGGAGCGGCTGGGCCCGTGAGCCATGGCCGCTGAGTCTGCGCGTCCGGAGCCTGTGCTCCGCAACGAGAGAGGCCACAACAGTGAGAGGCCCGCGTACCGCAAAAAAAAACCCCAAACAAACAAAAAAACAAAAAATCTAACTCCTACTATGGCATTTTGTTCCCATTCTACCTTGGCTCTACTCTGATTTCCTAATTTTCTTTTGCACTCATTTTGACAGATCAAACCTCACCCTTTTCCTTAAACACACTATGCCCTTTTATTTTCAATAAATCTAGAATAAACAGTAACTCAGTGCAGCTTATTTTATTTTTATGAGCACCCTCATACAATTTAAAGCCATTAGCTAAACCTATACAGAAGTGAGGAAACAATCAGACAATACAGCCAACTCTCAATTAGCCTATTTTCATAGCCTTAGTTAACATGGTCAGTGTAGACTAAATGGAGAAGTGAATAAGATGTTTCAACTACCTGCTAAGCTTTTTCCTTACCATAAATTAATGTTAAAAGTTTTCAGTTACAGACTTATAACCCTCCTTTTGATCAACAGGCACAAAGAGAACTACAACTCAATCTTCTGCCCATCTATTCACATACTTTCTTTCATCTTCTAACACCTCTCTTCTCCACTTCTGCTGTTTCTCCTCTTGTACTTTTCTCTTTTCTCTGTACCTTTCCACTTCTGCTGTTTCTCCTCTTGTACTGCTACCTAAGTTTTCACAGCATCCTCTTTGTCCATCCTTCACAAGAATATCAGTATTCCTCTATCCCTCTTACTGGCAGAACACTTAAAAATTTACAAAGCACTTTCACATTTACTTGGTTCTTAGAACCTCATTTTTGGGGGATTCCAAAATCAACAAATACGAAATATGTGTAATAGTTTCTATATAATACATTAGTTACCCTTATAAGTAAAATATTTTCTTATATTTTAACTCACATTTGAAGAAATTACAGTTCAAAAAAATACAGCTCAGTGATTCATCTAACACACTGGTACTCCCTCTGCTTACAACTCTACAACCTCTCCTCACCTGCTCATGTCTTAAGACACAGCTCAGCCTTCCCGTACTCCCAGAGCAAGAACGTTAAGGCTGTTTCAATGCTATCCTAATGTTTTCACACCAGTCTTTCAGACCAGTAGAAGAACCCAGGTCGCTGGACGTCTACTCTGTAGTCTTTCCCACCAAAAACTATTTTCTTTGTTAATGTTACCCTTATTAATGCCCATTAATGATCCAGCATTTTATAAAGGCAACAGGAGAAACATTTTATGGGCAGCCAGCACTGCATTTAAGACTGTACACAAAACATCCCTAGATTTCCTTAACAATCAAGAACTTAAGGAATGTCTCTAAATCCTCTCAAAATATCTAGATACTACCTCTTGTGGTAATGACATCCAAAGTTGCCACAGCAAAGAAGTAAAACAACATTTCATAAACTCTAAATTAAACGATTACAAGTTTTCAAAGCTGCCTCCTAATATCCCGGAAATGTTTAGGGTTAACAATCAAAAGATCAGGACCTTCGTCCCAATTGTACCACATATTGGCCAACTTGGGAAAGTCACTTAACCTCCCTGAATCAAATTTCCTCTTTGATAAAACTGGATAATGCCATCCACCTTTCAGAACTGTTAAGAAAATTAAATCAAAGAATGATTGCAAATCACCTGGCCTGGAACATAACAGTCAAAAAATGGTAACCCCTTTTATAATTATTTTCATGTACAACATCATTCTTGTTTTCAGAACCATGTCCCACAACACTCAACATGTTCTTCCTAGGACTTTGTAGCCAGCCAGTAACTACAATAAATGCCTTCAAGGAAGTTATCTCCATGACTTCTGGATCCCCTTCCTGGGTCACAACTCAGCCTCTAAATATAATTTAGACTATCTCACTCTCTAACATCTCTAACTCTCACTCTCTAACATCTACATTGAAGCTAAGAAAGTAGTTTGCATGGTCTGTACTACTCAGTCCATGTACCCATGAATTTTCAATATGACTAACAGGCAATTCATAAGCCATAATTTTTTTTAACATCTTTATTGGAGTATAATTGCTTTACAATGGTGTGTTACTTTCTGCTTTATAACAAAGTGAATCAGCTACATATATACATATATCCCCATATCTCCTCCCTCTTGCATCTCCCTCCCTCCCACCCTCCCTATCCCACCCCTCTAGGTGGTCACAAAGCACTGAGCTGATCTCCCTGTGTTATGCGGCTGCTTCCCACTAGCTACTGTTTTACATTTGGTAGCATGTATATATGTCCATGCCACTCTCTCACTTTGTCCCAGCTTACCCTTCCCCCTCCCCGTGTCCTCAAGTCCATTCTCTATGTCTGCGTCTTCATTCCTGTCCTGCCCCTAGGTTCTTCAGAACCATTTTTTTTTGAGACTCCATATATATGTGTTTATTATTTTTAAATATATAAAGAAAATCAACTTAATGAAAAACTGAGCAACGGTTCGTTGTTTTTATTATAGCATGATATTTACGGTATCTTTTGAAACCACATTTAATTAAATATTTTATTCACGTAATTAGATTATGCAATAGACGTGAAGAAAAGGTCTGCATGTCTAAGTTCTACAGAATTCCTAAAAGCATGTCATGAGGCCAAAAATGGCCAACAAATTGTAATAATTTCATAATCTTTATTAAAATAATTTATCAGAAGAAGATTAGGAGCTGGTCACTCTCAAACATTAAAATTCTGTATCAATGAAAGAAAAAAAATAACTGGAAGCTTCTGATGGTGCCATGTAACTCTCTTAGCTCTGCTGGTTAGCATTACTTCAGAGTAAAGGGACGTATTTATCATCTGAAGTACCACCAACAAAATGCCTGCCTGAGATCTAAAACAAAATAGGAAAAAGCAACTACTGGCATAATAAAGATGCTTTTGAGCTATAACCTGTTTCTGATTTTAATCTCAAACCTGTAAAATGGGTTCAATTCAATGAAACTCTAAAAATAAGGGCAATTTTTAAATATTATGTGATATACATTTTAAAAATAACTGAAATTAATGTTAAAAAAAAAAAGGTCTAAAAAAAAGTAAGCTCATGTGTGACAGCTGGTAAGAAGCTACGTGGAGGTACAGGTGGTAAAGATGTTGTGAGAAGGAAAGATCACAAAAACGTGGCTGAATAAAAGTTAAGAGGACTGTAAACGGAAGACGAGCTGCTATAAAATCAACTGCAGAACCTGATAAGGAAGAACTCCAGAATATCCAGGAGAAGAAATTCACCACTGTCACCATAAAGCACATTTGCTAAACCACATGTTCTTGAGACTAACTAGGCCTGGACTATAGCAAATCAAAAAGAACGAAACGTTACAAAATTGGAGCTAAGCAAATTTTATCACTAAAACCTAACAGTTTAATGAATGAAGTCATCAAAATATTCATTTAACAGAAAACAAGGTTCAGTGATTTTCTCAAGGTTCCATTGGGAGAAGGGGTTTGCAAATAATAATAGACCTTATAATAATAATAGACCTGGTTTCCTCAGCTAAGTTTAATCAGTAGGACTCCAGAACTCACTGTATTTTCAGTAGAATATCTGCAAATCAATTATTAACATTTTAATTCTAGAATAATGAAACTGCAACAGGGTCTCCCAATGACATTCAGAAAAACAGCCACCTTCACTCTACCTTGATAGGTACACCTAATTCAAGGTCCAAGGTGAGCAGAGTAAGGACTAAAAAAAATAATAAATGAGGGCATCATTTGCACTAAGTGCCCCTTAAAGCAGACTGTTATTTATAAAATAAATATGATAAATACTGATCATGTATTTATCTGGGAATTTTCTGTAGCCACAAAGTTACTTCGTTAACAGCAAGGAAACAAATTAGCATACAAGTACCTGTACATACCTAATGAACATTACAAATAATATCTAATATTTGTTGCACCCTTTCTCTGTGCTAAGGAAACACTTTTAATCCTCACCAATACCCTACTGAGGTGGGTACTTTTATTAACCTCACTTTACATGTGAGGAAACGTAGGTACATAATGGTTAAATAACTTGCCAAGGATCATAATGTTAATTATACAAATCCAGTCTTTCCTACAACTATGATCAAAATCATGTTTTCCTAAGTATCATGTAATTCTACTACTGCTCTTTGCAAAGGTACCAAAATCCCTTTTAACATAACAAAACCCCACACTTCCTTAAAATAATAATTTTTGTATAATTTATCTTGAAAATACCAGAGCCTTTTGAATTCTGAGAAATTTTTAAGCAATTAATTTTTAGCATAAAATTTAAAGCACACTAGCCTACTCTAAGAAGTTCATCTAATACTTCAATCTAGATGACAGTTTGTCTCTTCCCAATGAGAGGGGAACATCAGCACTTCCACTAACACTGCAGCATACTGTTTTAAACTGTGCAATGAAAGCTCATCTTGCTTTATGTCATTTCATGCATAAAAGTAGTCAACCCAAACTTCCCCATCCTTGGAAGGGAACAACATCACCCATAATCCTAAAACCACTTACAGTTGGCACTAGAATGCTTTAGAAATAAGCAATGTGAATGTCATAAAGTAGAAAAACCCTGGACTAGAGTTCAGAGACCTGCCCACCAATCCTGGCTCGTCGCTAGCTAGAATTTTAGTCCCTTCCACTGGTCTGGGTCTCGGTCTCCTGATCTGCAACATAATCATATCCATGGTCTACTCTTCCAGCTCTAAAAGAAATGTGACTCATACACATACATCTTTTTTCCAAGCTTCCCATTCTCATTCTGTTTAGTTATTACCACTACTTTGCAGGCATTAAGCGTTATTTTCCCTTAGTTTTACAATGGGAGAAAACAGCCCATTCTAAACAAAGGTGATAGGAGAAAGCCTTCCTGACCACTGGTTTGCCATAGATGAGTCTGAAGGTGCATAATGTAAAAGCTATTATAATGTTAAAAGGTGTTAGGTTTCAATATTTTAGGCTACTATTTTGTGTGCCAGTACATTCTCCCTAAAGACGGACAGTAAAATTCAAGGACAATAGGGAGAAAAAATTTAATTATCCATTATTTATTCAAGAACTAAGAAGGTGCCAACTGAATATATTAACACCTTTTTGCAGAAATGTTTTCTCTGATGAATTACATTTTACAGCAAAGGGAAAATACAATCTACAAAATTTTCTCATACATGTTTAAGTGCTCCCTTTAAAAAAAAAGCTTTTATTTTGTAAATTGTGAGGAATTAGTAAGATAACATATATAATTAAGAAAAGATTAAAAAGCTAGCTGTGCAATTCTTAGCTTCCTCTTCTCAGTGACATGAAGAACCTCCGTGGGCTGCCACAGAGGTGGATTCTGTGGACCAACCCTGGTATGCATTTTCTATGTTCTCAACTCTCAAGAGAATTATGCAAATACAAGATTATTAAAATTAAACTAAGCATCTGACATTAAGATTCCCAAATTTGCATACTGCTTTCTAGAGCTGCTAGCTTACCAACATCTTCCCAGTCCAACACTTTAAAAAGTTAAAATTGCATGACCTTGTAAAGAAACAATTAAAAGCAAGGGAAAGAAAGCATGTGAATTACTTATTAATCTTCTAGAATAAAAGCCAGTAGCAAACTGTAATAATACAGTCCAGTCTAAATGTTAAATTGGAAGTAAGCCACTGCTATGGATGGAGAGACCTGAAGAAAGGATCTTCAGCAGATGGAGAAGCTGCTACAAGAATTTCAAGGTGCAGTTTGAGAATTTCCAGCAAAACTACTAACTGGTATAACACCATCGAACGCATACATACCTTTTAAAATAAAAGATAACTGCCAAGGTCCACCTTTTGGTTGGAATGCCGAAAGAAAATGTCAGAAATCACCTCGTGACTCCAATACCCCGGCCTCTCAAAGTTCAGAACCAAGCAAGTTGTGTGCTTAAACTGTTTCTGAGCATCCTTTTTTAAATGCAACTCCCTCTCCAGAAAGTCATTTCGCTTCAGCTGCTTGAATCCCCAAATCCCAGCACCAAAGAATCTTAGGACCCCAAGTAGTTGCAGAGGGTCTTCCAGCGCCCGCCTGCGCATCCCTTTCCACCTCGGGTTAAACTCCGGAGGTGCTCCAGTCACTTCCCCCATCCAAGCTCCCCAGTTCCCTCTATCATCTCCGGATGAACCTCTCTTCTCGTCGACCTTGAGGACCCCCGGATCGGAGCCTCAGAGCCCCAAGTGACTTGGCGGGTGCCCCCTCCCCTGCAACGCGCGCAAATGCCCCACAGTCTCCGGTGACCTCCCCCCCGATTCACCACGACCCAGATCACGAACGCCCTCCGGCTAGCCCGGAGCGACCCCCTTCCTCTTAGGGGCCCTACGTTCCTCCAACCAGAAAAACAATTCAACGAAATGCATCAAGAGCCCACTGAGCGCAAGCTCCCACTACGCGCCGCACGGTCTGCACGGGGCTCGCGGCCCGGGTCCGCCGTCCCCCGCCCGTCGTCCTCTTCTCGGCCAGAGGGCCGGCGCTGCCTCCGCCCGGGGTGTGGAGGCGCCGGCCGGAGGCGGACTGCGCCGGGCGCAAGCACCGGGGGCCGAAGAGGCGGCCGCTAACGGCTGTGCGGGGGCCAGGGAGCACTCAAGGGCCGGGCCACCGGGGACACTCACCGGTCGGGGCGCGCGGGGCGGCCTCATCCAGGGGCACCTGCGGCCAGGCAGGACGGGCCCGGACGGCGCAGTCACCGAGAGGGCGAGTCCGCCCGCCCGCCCGCCGGTCCCGTCCCGTTCCCTCCGACTGCCCGAGCGGGCGCAGTCTCGCTTCCTCCGGACGGAGTCCGGAGACCCCAGCTCCGCCGGATGCCCCCGCCAAGCCCCCACCCCTTTCCCCGGCCACCTCCCCCTCTTCACCCTTTTCCCCTCCCCCCCTCCCCCAACCCCCACCGGAATGGAAAATACCTCCTGGGGCGGGGGGCGGCGGGGGCACGCCTCTCTGAAGGGCAGCCTACCGTGACCAATAGCAGACGGGGCTCTGGAGGGGCGGGATTCCTAACGGCCAATCCGAAGGCGTGTGGGTGAGGGCCGAAGGAGGGAGGCAGGGAGCGAGAGCTGGGAGGCCCGGGAGTCAGGGAGGTCCGGCCGCTCGGGTGCGCGCTGTGCGCGGCTGCCATTTTGGAGTCAGGCCGCTGCGACGGCGGCCGGGTCCGGCCCGGGGGAAAGGGAGGAGCCAGTCAGGTGGGAGAGAGGGGGTCACGTGGGCTTGAGAGGCGGGATAAGGCGGGCTGCGGCCGGAGGGGAGGGGTTGGCGGCGGCGAGTCACGGGGGCTGAAGAGGGTCACGTGGTCGGAGAAGGTCCAGAGGTGGGCTTGGGGGCGGAAGGTCAACCTTGAGGAGGGAGAAGCAGGAAAGCTTTGTCCCTGGTTTCAACTCTGTTAGGGAAAAGGAAAGGAAAAATGTTGAATGGAGGGCGTGAGTGCCCGGTCGGAAACTGTGAATGAGTCTCCCTAGCTCCCTCCAGCAAGGACCCTCCCTGTTACTAAATTCCAAGATCCACGGGAACCAGGGCACTTCGTTTAATTCAAGCATTCCCATCCCCACTCCCAGCTGTCACAAACGTGACTCAATGATCAGATGGAGGAGTGTCTCCCACTTTTTGCTTGCACTTTGTATGGAAGGGCCCCCGCCCTAGAAATGGCTGAAAGAATAAAAGCGTAGTTGAGGCATTGTGCAGACGCCAGGACAGGCCATCTGGCCTTACAGAAGCCTTGTCGTCATTCACAAATTTACCCAACACTTCTGTGTTAGACATACCCCTGATCGTATTACAACGCCTCCAGACAGAACAAAACAAAGTTGACTATGAGACCCTGTCTAGTTCTCATCCTATTTCAATTCATGCTTCCAGTACAGGCTAAATTATACTCCTTACTAACCCACTGAAAGTGCTTCTCTTAAGGCTACCAGTGACATCCATATGATCGAGTTCAAGGATCACTTTTTCGTTCTTATATGATCTCTTTTGCAGTTGATTCTATGGACTACATCCTTTTTCTCCTCCCCAACGTACCCCTCACCCCAGTTTACCTAAGACCATAAACCCTCAGATTGTATTTCTCTTCAGTTAACCTTTATAAATCGGTTCTGTGTTGGCTTTTTAAGAGAGTCCCGGGATCTGATCCTCAGTTGGTGCACAGTCATTCTACTGCACACTAGGTGGTCTAACCATTTTGATGGCTGAGTGTACCTTTAATGAGATCCCTATCTGCATACCTCAGTGCTTTTGGATATCTCCACTTGAATCTAATCTTGACATATCCAAATCAGAACACAAATACCTACTAAGAAGACCGCAAACCTGCTCCTTCCCATCTGTTCTTTATCTTCTTTGATAACATTACCATTCATTCACTTAAGCACACCAGAATCTGCCAGCAGTCCTCCAGGCTACTCCCTCACAGCTGTAACACTTCCCTACCCCTTTGAACTTCATCATGCTGATTATATTTACTAAATGCCTTTTGTCTCAATTTCTACAGCCACTGCCTCACCTGGGCCATTTATTCATTAGCCCAGTATTTACTAAGCATTTTACAATGTGCCAGGCATTTTTTGAGGTGCTCAGGATATAGTGGTAAACAAAAGGGACAAAGTTCCTGAGTAGGGTGAGACAAAGCATATATGAGTAAAGTAGCAAATAAATAATTAAGGGATGATACCCCAGTGCTCATAGCAGCACTATTTACAATAGCCAGGACATGAAAGCAACCTAAATGTCCATCAACAGAGGAATGGATAAAGAAAATGTGGTGCTATATACAATGGAATATTACTCAGCCATAAAGAGGAACGAAATTGGGTCATTTGTAGAGACGTGGATGGACCTAGAGAATATCGTACAGAGTGAAGTCAGAGAAAAACAAATATCATATATTAACGCATATTTGTGGAATCTAGAAAAATGGTACAGATGATCTTAATTTGCAAAGCAGAAATAAAGACACAGATGTAGAGAACAAATGTATGGATACCAAGGGGGTAAGGGGGTGGTGGTGGGAGGAATCGGGAGATTGGGATTGACACATACCCATTATTGATATTATATATAAAATAGATAACTAATGAGAACATACTGTATAGCACAGGGAACTCTACTTAGTGCACTGTGGTGACCTAAATGGGAAGGAAATCCAAAAAAGAGGTGATTTTTGTATATGTATAGCTGATTCACTTTGCTGTACAGAAGAAACTAACACAACATTGTAAAACAACTATACTTCAATAAAAATTTTAAAAATAAAATAAATAAGCTATATTTCTTAAGGAAAAAAATAATTCAGGGGTGATATGTGCTATAAAGATCTCCCCCCACCCCAGAAAAACAGGGAAACCGGCAAGAACCTCCCGAAGTTGTTGCCCAGCTCTTCACCTCAATCTCCCCAGCCCCGCTCCCCCATGCCCCTCGGCCTCCCCACCCTGCTCAACACCTTCTCATCCTTTCCTCTTATTCTTGAAGAAAAGATAGCCCTGATCCTTTCAACTGGAGTGATTTTCTTTCCTTTCATCTGCCAGGACTTCCCCCTATCTATATGTTACAGCTGCCTTAATACAAATCCCCCAACTAGGAGATAAGCTACTTTGAGGGCAGGGATCACACCTTATACATTTTTATGCCTCCACAGGGCCTTGGCTCAGAATAGGTGCTCACAAAATGCATGTTGAAATGAACTGGTGAATCCCCTGACCCCTGAATCAGGCTGCCACAGAAGAATCTCCAGCTCAATCAGAGTGGAAGGTCAGTGAGCTCATCTATTAGAGTGTAGAGGCAGTTATGCCTCATGGCAGGGGGCAGGGTAATAATGAATGAGATTACCTCTGTTGGTCCCTTCCAGGCCTGGGATTCCATGATGCTGTGCCCCATGTCGCGCAGGAGTTGCATCATAAGCACTACTTTACTTGACAGTGCCCAGTACATGTGGGCAATTTAAAAGTATTCTTTGTTTCTGATGACGAGCTTCAAACCCAGAGCACTCTGGGTGAATTGCCAGGAGAGGCTCTGCAGGAGAAGGATTGCAGTTGCCACTTGACTCTATTTCCAGGCCCTTGGGTATTGCACCCCAACAGGGAATGAGATGATGCCAGTTCCGTCATAGTCATTGTAATTAAACCCAAGTTCTGGCAAAGGGCGGTGCGTAATTATGAAGTATTATTATGGTTTTTATCATTATTAGGCACCCAGCTGCCCAGCCCAGAAAACCACAGTAGTAAAACACAGAGAAGCCAAGCTCCTCTCCCAGCTGGCATGAATCAATACCAGGTGTATTGGCACACAGTCCTGCAGCTCCGCTCATCAAAATGAAACCTTCTGTCCCCTCTTTTTGGCAAGATAAAATTTTAAATGAATGGAAAGAGGAAATGTAAAGAAAGACCTTGCCACCACCTCTAAATGGAGTTCCTTTTTTCCATGTCCCCTCAATGATCTCTTCTCATCTACATATTTATTGTGTAAATCTTTTTCAACTTTATCCTTGACCTGCCAGCTTTCTAAACATCATTCTACAATGTCTCCAGAGGATGTATTAGTTAGGGTGGGAGTACAGAGTGCAGAAAAGAGTGCTTTTACTTTCAAGAAACTTATAATACAGACTAAATAATTCAGCAAATATAGTCAGGCTTGACAAGGCATCTGCCTTTTATTGAGCGCCTACTCAATGCCATACTTGGCATTTTCACATATGCTAACTGACTTGATCCACACCACCCTGCAAGGTGGGTTTTATTGTCCTTATTTTCTTCCAGGTCTCAAAGACTTAGTGACAGAACTGAGATTCTAACATAAATATGCAAATTTGGTGACTGTATACTCATGGTAGATGTGTCCACACTGGGAGATGAATATAGGTATCAGATACCACCTCCTTCTGTCAAATTAAAAATGGTTTTTTGAACAAAACAGATTTTAAGCTGAGCATTGAAAGGACAATTCAGAAGTGATGCTGAGGGAATGGTGCCAAACAAGGAGGCCAGATTGGCCATAAGCCTAAAATCAATCAATAAGGAGAAAGATTTCTTGTTCAGCGATGAGTCATATTATATTCTTCAAGTACATTTATTATCTCAGTTCTTCCAAATGAGGAAGTCAACCCAGGTGGTACAAGGGTGGGCTGAGGATGGAAGAGGGTGGTTTGGGGAGGGAATAAGTTTTCGAATGGAGAACTCCCAAATGGCCCATAAACTGGCACATTGGGCACTGGCTTCTGAAACAACTGGAACCATGGCAGCTTTCTCTGCTGCTTATCAGTTGTTTTTAACTGATGTATGTAGAACAATTTCTCATTCTCTTATTTTTTCTAAAACAATTGATTAACACATTTTTAAAAACTATTTAGCACTATGTTGTACAAGGCAGTTCACTTCTATTTTTAGTGGGTTTTTTTTTCAAGGAGTTTAAGATTCAATAAAATGAACCTGTTTAAAGTGTACAGTTTGATCTGTTTTGAGACACATATACGCTTGTAACCACTACTGTAATCATGAAATAGAAAATTTACATCACCCCCAAAAAGTTCCCTTGTGCCCTTTTTGCAGTTGGAATTTTAATACAACTTATATTTTGGTTACTCTAAATCTAGATTTCCAGCTTCAACCTTGCTTTCAAATTCTAGGCCCATACTTTTAGCTACCTATTTGACATATCTACCTGGATACTACACACAGGTACCTCAAATCAAACAGGACGAAAAGATAAAGCAAGTGCTTTATCTTAGCTACAAGAAAACCCCCATCTCCTACTTCCAATTCCCTTCTCAAATCATTTTTCTGTATTCTTCAATTTGGCTGAGGTAGTCGTCATCTACTGAGTCATATAAGCTAGAAAATTTAAAAAATAATCTTCACTCTTCCCTCTCTTCAACCTCCCAAAAAAGTGATTCTACGTCACACAAACATTTTGTAATCAGTCCTTTCCATTTCCAGTATCCTCATTCAGACACATCTCCCTTGCATGATAACATAAAATCTCCTGACTAGCTTCTTCATGATCCAATTCATCCGACCTGCCACTCTAATTTTCTTTTGAAAACCCAGATCTGACTGTTTAAAACCTCTACGTTCAGAGACTGCCCAACTGCATACAAAGTGGCACTGAAAATCTTTCACCGTACGGTCCCAACCTCCCCTCCTGGATTCCTCTGCTCCCTGCCACATAAAGCATGCTATACATTTTCATCTTTCTGTGCATTTTCTCAGATCTCTGTCTGAAATGTGCCTCTTCCTCCACCGGGAAACTCCTCCAACTTTCACAGCCCCATTTATATGACTTTCCTCGGTAAAGTCTTCTCAGACCTCTCCAGATAAAAATAGTCTTTCTGTTTGTTACACTTGACCTCCCACAGCATGCTGCACATACATTTATCACACTGAACAGACAGAGTGGTGAAATAGAACAGGAGAGCTGAGTCAGAAGATCTGGGTCTAACTTAAAAATCTCATTCACCACTTGCTGTGCATCTGAGGCAAGTCACATAACCTCTCTGAACCTCAGTTATTTCATCTATAAAATTGGGATAACACATAATAATAACCCCCTCATAAGACTCTTCTGGTGATTAAATGAAATAATTATAAATGTGAATGTGATTTGCACTATACAGATATTAGAGCTATAATAACAAAGCTGTATCTTCTGATATATTGTGAGCTCCTTGAGTGCAAAACCAGCATCTGGTTATCTTTATATCCCTTCTACCTAACATAATGCTCAGACCTGCCTGTTGCCTAGACTGGTTTATGACATAAGTTACCATTTCTTGCAGAATCATATTCTCTCCGTTTACTCTCTTAGCCTACTTTGTACAATATAAAAGCTAATCATGACATCCTCATTTCTTTTTATAATTGTTTATTGCCTTTATAATTAAATAGTTTCATCAAAAGGTCTCTGAGGAAATGGAATATATAGTCTATCCATGATTAATTTTAAATGCTTTTTTTTTTTTTTTTTTGGCGGTATGCGGGCCTCTCACTGTTGTGGCCTCTCCCGTTGCAGAGCACAGGCTCCGGACGCGCAGGCTCAGCGGCCATGGCTCACGGGCCCAGCCGCTCTGCTGCATGTGGGATCTTCCCGGACCGGGGCACGAACCTGTGTCCCCTGCATCGGCAGGCGGGCTCCCAACCACTGCACCACCAGGGAAGCCCTAAATGCCTTTATTTTTATTCAACAAAAACTTTTTAGAGCCATTAAATGCCAGCCCTGTTCTAGGCACTGGTCATCCAGAGGCTAACAAGAGCCTTCACAGAACTTACATTAGAGTGGGGACAGTAAGCACAAACCAACAAATAAAGATGTTAATCTGTAGAGTCAAAGGTGCTACAAATAGAACAACGTTGAGGGTGGGGCTGATGGAACAGGAGTGGTCAGAAAAAGCCTCCCTGAGAAAGTGGCCTTTGAGCATCAGTAATGAGGAGACAATCCTACAGAAGGAAGGAGGAATAGCCTTCCAGGCAGAGGGAAGAGCACAGACAGAGGCCCTGAGACAGGAGAAGGCAAAGTAGATGTGAGGAACTGAAAGAAGGCCGACATGGTGTGGAGGAAGGGAGGGGTAGTGGTAGGAGGTGAAGTCAAAGAAGCAGACAGGGCTTGGAAGGGCAGGGTAAAGAGTTTAAATTGTATTCTAATTGTAATAGAAAGCTCTGAAGGATTTTAAGCAGGAGTATGATATGATTTGATTGTTTTTTAAAAGGATCTCCCTAACTACATATGGAGAATGTGTTCTGGGGGCGATGGGAGAGAGGATCAGAAAGCAGCCTAGTGATTTTGGTCCAGACTAGAGATGGTGGTGGTCTGGATTAGGGTGGTAGCCTGAAGATTGTAAAGAGTAGTAGCTTTGGGTGTATGTTTGGCAGATAGAATTGACCAGTCTAACTGATGGATTTAGTGACAGTGAGTGAGGGAAAGACATTAAAGATGACTCTTAGGATTAGGAGCTAAGCAGTGAGGTGGATAAAAGTTCAGTTTACTGAGTTGACACAGTGCCTACAGAGGTGCTGTGTTAGGCTCTGAGAATACAAAGCCCACTAAGACACAGTACTTGCTCTCAAAAAACCCAGGCTAGTGGGGAGGTCTGCCTCCTACCCCGGTGATTTCTGTGGGATGTTTTTTTTTTTTTTTTTTTTTTTTTGTGGTATGCGGGCCTCTCACTGTTGTGGCCTCTCCCATTGCGGAGCACAGGCTCCGGACTCGCAAGCTCAGCAGCCATGGCTCACAGGCCCAGCCACTCTGCAGCATGTGGGATCTTCCCGGACCGGGGCACGAACCCGTGTCCCCTGCATCGGCAGGCGGACTCTCAACCACTGCGCCACCAGGGAAGCCCTGTGGGATGTTTTAAGCACAATGTCAGAGCTCTGCACTGAGAGTGTCAGGAAGGAGCCCCTAGTCTCCACTGAGAGTGTCAGGAAGGAGCTCCCGTGTCCCCTGCATTGGCCCCTAGTCTAGTCCAGCTAAGTGAACCAGGAGGCCTACTCTCTTGGGAAGATAATGGGCACTTTCTTGGCTTTTGTGAATATGTGCAGCAATCCACATTCTAGATAAAGCTTTAATTTAACTCTTTATGTATAACTTTCCATAGTTGTCAGCAGCATCTTCCAGGATCTTGGATTTTTTTTTTTTAAGAGAAGAGGAAGGAAGGATATGGAAAAACAGCCAGTAGGTTAAAGATGCTAGACAGAAGCAAGGTGCTCAGCTAACAGGAATGGGAATCAGTATGGTCTGAGCTTCTGCTGTACCCACCTACTCGTACCAGGCCAACAGTAGACCTTTGGTTGACGATGAATTCAGATTTCTTCTTCTTTTTATTGTAATTGTAACTGGAACTTTTATGAGGTTACCATATGACTCCTGAATGACTTTTCTCAAGCTTTTTTCTTTCTGGTATTTATTTAATTTTTAATATTTGACCAGCTGATATATTCACATGTTTCAAAAATCAAAACAAAATTAAAAGGTATATGGTGAAAAGTCTCCCTCCCACCTTGCTTCTTCCACCCCATTCTTCATGCCCACCCACCCTCATAGGTCAAGATAACTATTTATATTGTTTTCCCATGTGTCCTTACAGTGTTTCTTCACACAAATACAAGCAATTCTTCTTTCTTCTCTTCCTCCCTTCTTACATAAGAGGTGGCATATTATATCTCCTGATCTGCATCTTGCTTTCCCTCTGACAACGTCTCTTGGAGATCTTTCATATCAGTACTAAGAGAGCATCCTCATTCTTTTAAACAGCTGCATAGCATTACACTACAGTTTATTTACCCATTCCCCTATTGATGAACACTTGGGCTGTTTACAATCTTTGCTATTTGTTACAAACAATGCTGTGATGAATAACCTGACACGTATGTCTGCAGCTTTATCCATAGGATAAATCCCCAGAAGTCTCCCAAACACTTTAATAAAATCTTCTAAAGGAATATTCTAAGGTGGTATGACTAGATTTCCAAAGTAGAACCTTAGCTTTCCAAGGATTAACTCTCACGTTCCATTAAGAATAGTTCCTCATTCGTTGGCCTGTAAATTATATCCTTGTATTTTTTCCAAAAAGGAATTTTTTAAAATAAATTTATTTATTTGTTCATTTTTGGCTGCATTGGGTCTTCATTGCTGTGCACGGGCTTTCTCTAGTTGCGGCGAGCGGGGGCTACTGTTTGTTGCGGTGCGGGGGCTTCTCACTGCAGTGGCTTCTTGTTGCGGAGCACAGGCTCTAGGTGCGCGGGCTTCAGTAGTTGTGGCACGCAGGCTTCAGTAGTTGTGGCTCGCAGGCTCTAGAGCGCAGGCTCAATAGTTGTGGTGCACGGTCTTAGCTGCTCTGTGGCATGTGGGGTCTTCCCGGACCAGGGCTCGAACCCGTGTCCCCTGCACTGGCGGGTGGATTCTTAACCACTGTGCCACTAGGGAAGCCCCAAAAAGGAAATTTTTTAAATATTTAATCTTTCTCCTGCAACCAGTAATAGCTGGCATAATGTTTTAAAAAAGAAGAAAAAAGAGAATAAAACTCAGCTTGATTATGCCCCAGTTAATGAATTTTAAGCTCTAGAAAATACTTGAGTTTTCTTAATTCAACCTATAGAAGCATCTCTAGAATGAAGTCTCAGATGGGATTGATGGGTTTGGAGTTGAGAACTTGTAAGGTATGCACTGCCCCAAACAGCTCTAGTGCTACCCTAGCCCCAGGGTCAAATATCCTTCAGCCATTTTTTATTAGCACCCCATTTACATTTCTCTTTATAATTCTTCAGTTTTCCATAGTTGCTTTTGGAAAATAGGTTTAATGCCTTGGTGAAATGGGTAGACTTCGGTAAATGTGCTTTATAACTGAGCCATGTAAAGTAAGTATCCTGTCTTTACACTAGCCACCACCCATACTTTTTCTTATTTATTAGATTCCAGATACATGAGACCAGGATGGAAGAATCCTAGGGCACTTAATTTACATGAAATATTTAGGAGAGCACATACAGATGCAGAAATATGTACAAGTAACGTGTCAGTGAGAGCTGCCACTTAAAAAATATATGTATACATCTTAAGAAGATAGCCCGTCCATATTACTATCATTATTAGAAAATAAAATTATCTTTCCACATAGAACTTCTCTTTGGTTCCATTTTATGTGTGGGGAGGTTTGTTAATTTGCTTGTTCGTTTTAATTGTAGCATGAAAGGAAGTATTTAAAAACAAACCATGAGGGACTTCCATGGTGGTGCAGTGGTTAAGAATCCGCCTGCCAATGCAGGGGACATGGGTTCGAGCCCTGGTCCAGGAAGATCCCACATGCCACAGAGCAACTAAGCCCGTGGGCTGTGACTACTGAGCCTGCGCTCTAGAGCCTGCGAGCCACAACTACTGAGCCCGTGTGCCACAACTACTGAAGCCTGCACACCTAGAGCCCATGCTCCGCGACCAGAGAAGCCACCGCAATGAGAAGCCCGCGTACCGCAACGAAGAGTAGCCCCCACTCGCCGCAACTAGAGAAAGGGTGTAGCAACTAGAGAAAGCGTGTAGCAACGAAGACCCAACACAGCCAAAAATAAATAAATAAATAAATGTATTAAAAGAAAAAAAAACCCATGAAATTGACAAGTTTCAGCGAACAGCCATCTAGAAAGCTTTCCTTAGCTCTAAAGCTCTCTTCCTCAGAAATCACAAAATCTACAAATTGTAGAACTAGAAGTGTACAATATCTCTGAAGAGTATCTAGTCCCAGCTCTAACTGAAACTATCTTCAATTTTTTAAATGTCTCACGTGAGGATTCTACAGTCTCTCTTTTGGCCATTACGCACCCCCCCCCCTTTTTTGTTTTTAAATTAATTAATTTTTAAATTCCTTCTCATATATTTTGGTTTCTCTATTTGCAATATTTATCCTTCAAGTTTTCATCAAGCACTAACTCTTCTATGTGAACATTAGGAAATGTCAATCATACCTTCTCCTTTTTTCTCTTCAGTTGGTAAGACTTGGACTCTGTCTTTAGGAGATAGCCAGAATTCCTGCTTAAGTGAGGAATAATACTCGATAAAATTATTTGTGCATCTGGTCCCTGAGTATTTATAGAGAACATCAGTTCTACTGACCATACTCTAATTTTGTTCTGGGGACTCTGGTCCTCCATACTCTCAGGGCTTGGGGAGAATAGCAATATCTCTACCCCCATGCCTCAGGGGTGAAACATGTGACCTTGGTCTAGGTCATCAGTATATCCTATTCCCCTGGTCACAGTGATCCATTCTAGATCTATTAGAAAAGTTGGCTCTGGATTTGAACCCAGAGGTAAGTAGCAGCTTGCATCCATATTGGGTTCACGAGGTGAGAGATTGCCCAAGGATGGAGTCAATGTTGAAGATGCTGAATTGAGAAATGGAGAGAGAGAAACCAAGTCCTAGGTCATACTGTTTGAGCCCTGGATCAAGCTTCACCTGAACCAGATACTCTAAATTATTCAGTTACACGAGCCAGTAAATTTACCTTTTTGACTAAACTACTTTGGATTATGTTTTTCACCTCCGGAGAGCAAAGGATTTTTAGTTGATGCAACATCTTCAAACAAAATTAGACAAATTAAACTCACGTTGTTCCCACGGTTTGCCAAATTACATGATTTCCCCAGCTAATACACAGACTCCTTTCTTCTTGCATCTAGAGTGAATCTACCCTTGCAGCATACCTGTCTAGACACCAAACCAGAATTCTCTTCCCCTTCCCCTAAAGACTCCTCCAGTTCTATGTTTAAACCCAGCCCACTGGTGAAGTTAAAGAAAGAAGGGAACAGATGGCAACCTGATTCATATTCCTCTTATAGGGAATTAAGCCAATTTATTTTGGGGGTCAGTTCCAGTTCAGTTTCAGCAGTGAATGAGAGTTGTTTGAATCCATTTCTGGTTTAGGCCTGTAATCACCTGCAGTAATCCAAAGTCCTTCACAAGGAGAAAATACTTGGGGGAGTTAAAATTTTGTTCCAGTTTGACAGAACTATGTAACGTAGAATCAAGTTGCACCCGTCTTGTTAGGCATTTTGTGCTAAAAGAGGTAGCATATGGGCAGGAGAGGGAGGTGATTAATAGTATACTTAATACGAAAATAATCAGCCTAGACTGCATCCATAATAAGCTGTGTCATAAAATCTACTCTTTGGATTTGCTTTTAATGTTTCTAATCCACATGAGAGCATATTTTGAAATATCGTATAGTATCCACCCAATCACTAAAAGATAGGTTGAAACATACTTTGAAAATTTTGCCTCTTTTAGAGGAGCAAGTGTCTTGTAGGTGAAACATTTATGGCCTGAGTTTGAAAATTTTTTCTAATTAAAATGATAGTCTGTCAATATCTCAAGGCACTAAGACTTAGTGAACAATTTGGGGACATTGATTATCCTCTAAAATAAAAAGTAAAAATCTAGGTTTAGAATATCAACTGGGCCTTTATATATATATATATATATATATATATATATATATATATATACATAATCATTATATATTTATAATATAAATAATTTCAAGACACTTACAGAATGCTCAGCTTGTTCCAGGATATTTTTTGTTAGTGGGTGGTATACAAACAAGAGATAGAAAGACAGATGCCATCTATATATTTTACAAAAACACCTCTTGCTGGTGCATGTGTAAGCAGGGAGTCAGATTTGACAAAATGTAAAGAGATGTCTTACAGATGGCACACGTGAGCAGAACAGGTCTTCCCAAACTGATGAGGCTGTAAAAGCAGTTGTCATGAGTATGTGCAAGTCTGTCACACCTGTTCTACAAGGAAATTCCCACTCGTAAATACGAACCTTCAGAATCAGAACCCAAGGCTAGCTGAGCTTAGTTCAGTTTTCCATTAGTTCAAGAGAGACTATGACCACCAAAATGGATTGCATGTCTTTTTGTGACTCTTCTGAAACTTTTATGTTTCCCCTGTCTCTGTGCTATTTGAGGTTAAAGTTTAAGATTAAAATCCTCTTACTTGGTCCTCAAAGAAATAACCATAATTAATCTTATAGCATTAAATTCATTGGTGATGTGCTTTGAAGGGGATAAACTCCTGCAAAAATAAACTGCAAAAAGGCTTGGATACACAGAATTTCAATGCTTCAAATGATGTAATTTTCTATAATATTTAGCATGCCAGTTTTAGTTTGGTATTTGTATAATAGGAGATTTCGAAGAAAAAGCTAAAGAGAGGCTAATTTGCTTGGTGGTGCTTCTGTTCTTTTGTTCTTTTAGAATCTAAAATTAACCAACATCTGCAGTGTCAACAGGGACTCCATATGGTATCCAAGTTTGTGCTTTTGCTAAATAATGCATTTGAGGCAATGTAATCTGAGAGGAATTCTGAGGTGATAATGAGTAGACTGTAGACTGCCTTATATTATATAGCACTTTATAGTTTCAAAATGATTTAACAACTAGGACCTTTTTTGATCCTCACAACAACATTAAGAGGCAACAAGATCAGGTATTTTTTCTTATTGTCGAACAGATGAGAAGACAGAGGTCCAAAGTATGGAAGAGAGATGTCCAGAGTCACAAACTCGGTGAGTAGCAGAGTGAGAATGAAACCCTGGCCATCTGGTTCCTAATCTAATGCCCTTTCTACCAAATTACTAGGATCAAGTTATTGACAACTCAAGTTAAAATAGCATGTTTTCCAAATAATAGATCCCACAAACAACTCTGTAGGGAAATGGAAAGGACTCAATACCAGAAACTAAATAATAAACATGTATGTTTAGTTTCCCAGAGTTTAATGGATTTCATTTGATCAATTAAGTTCACAGATGATTTCCACTGAAGTTCATCCTGGTTACTCTTGTGATTTCCTATTTTACCTACCAAAAAAAGTTTTCATCAAAATGCTTTTTCTTCTGTGAAATCATACCTCATAAATCTTTATTTGTCATATCTAGAAAATTCAAAAATTTTCCAGTCAGAGATGTTGGAACTAAGTGTTTTCCTGCCAGTAATAAATTATAATTTACATCTACCTGAGTTTTGAAACATTTTGTCTCAAGTCAAACTTCTGTAAATGTCTACATCGTAGCAATTATTCAGGATTTCTAGGACAAGAAAGAAAGTCGTTTAAAGTCAAAGAATTTATTAGCTTGTGACTGATACACAGGCACAAATTTAGAAGAACCCTATTTTTGAAAGCATAAATAACATTATTGCCAATCCATTTTACAGAAATTTCTAGCTATGTAATATTACCATTTCTACTTTTAAATGCAGAGAAATTCAGAGGCTTCCATTTCTTCAAAGTTGGAGGCTTAAAAATTACGAATGCTGGCATTCTTGAAGAGGAACACTGTGAGTTTGTTATAACAAAAGGTACTGGCGTTTGTAAACATTGATAGGCAGATAGCTTTCCAACAAGTGGAAACACAGAACTATACTGGCAACAGGAGCAGCCAGCAAGCGTTTTAATCGTGATTTGGCTCAGTCTATGCTGGTTCTGACTTCACAGAAGTTCATCTTTAGGAAGCACCTTCTACCAAATGGAAAGCTGGCAAGAAGCAGCACTTGCGATTGCTGACACTGAAGCAACCAGAGCTTACAGAAAACTGAAAAAAATATTTTCCCCATTATTGTTTGGATATGTCTCAAAGAACCCCAAACAGAAAAGCAATATTTAAATTTGATATTGTCCAAAATATTCTTGCAACTCTAATACCCTACCTACTCCATGTCCAGGATTGGTGGAAATACACTAAGCATTTTTGAAAAGGCCATCTAACCGAAGCAGAAGAATGCTATCTTTCCACTCATGAGCATACTTGGATATGGGAGTGAAAAAGAAGAGAAATTGGGAGAAAGAGACAAAGGGAATGACTTGGAATGTACTTTGCTAGAAACAAGTAATTGGAAGGAATTGGGGGGAGTTGGAGAATTTGGGTAGAAAAGCCTTCAGAGAGGGGAGGTTTAAACCATTTGACTAGGCAATAACTCCATCTGGCTAGTAATGGGCATCTGTAAGGAAAGAGCCAAGGGTGATAGAAGGCAGTGACTATGGTGGTACCATTTGGAGGTAATCTGACTGCAGAGAAATGGCGAATGCAGAGATAGGGACAAGGCAACAGCAGGAGGAAGGGAAGTGCCCAAGGTGCCATGAGAACCCAGACTGCAGTTGTTTTTTCTTCGCTTATTCAGTCAAATCTAGATTTTTCTCTCCCCTCTCCTACCATCTCTACACCTCTGCCCCCCACTGCAAGAAGAATCTGTGTTCACAGGCCCAAGTTTGTTTAACTTAGTCCTTATTCACCACTGAATGATTTGTGGAGACTGGGACTGGTAATCATTATTTAGCAAGGACTTCAGCATTAATCAATCAGAACTGGAATGATATAACTTTGTTCCCAGTCAACCCACTCACAACCACAGACCTTTTTGAGCTACAGCGTAGTAATATGTTCTCTTGGCAATTCTGCTGCTGATTGATGGACTGGACTGAAAAGTGTTGGAAGGGCCAACGCAACTCCCACAATAGGCCAATGCTTTTCTGCCAGACTGGCTTTAAAAAAAAATTTAAAAAGCAGCTGATCATGTCAATGTTAGCCAATACCTGTATTGTCTTCCTGAATTATAAAGCACAACAGTACATCCTGTTCTCTCACAATTCATTATTAGAAGAAAGAATATGAGGAAGAATTAGACCATGCCTATAATATACAAGATAGGTAGACAATCCTGTGCACTCCTACCCTGCCCGTTGGAACATGTCATTTGCACACTGACACGGTAATGGTTACTCTCAAAGTTAGAGGCAATATCACTCCCTCTTCCTCTCCCTGCCTAGAGGCAGTGGCTCTCAGAGGCAGTGCGACAAGGACATGGTCTTGCCAGCTGATGCTAAGAAGGACCAAAGACTTAACTACATACATATAGCTCGTTAACCTGCCTCTCCCAAATCACCCAATCCACATACATCCTTGCCAAAGGAGGAATCAGGTTCCCCAAGGTCATTCTAAGGATGATTGTGGAGGGCTGGACCCATGGGACTTTGCCTTCTTTTCTCCACAGACACCCTTATGATGGCTTTTTGGGGCTTGTGCACTCTCAGGAAACTGATTTCTCTTCTGTGAAAATATCGAGAGCCTGGAAGAATGGAACACAACATGATTGATTCCTGAATCCCTCACCTTGTTGGATACGCCCCAGGGTTGAGTTGTTACTGCTGTCACAAATAATTCAGCCCTGAATGAATGAATCAACGTGTTTAAAAAAGTTTCTGAATATGTCTAAAACACTAGGTGCAGAGACTTTAATGCCAATTAACAAGGGCAATTTAGAATAGAACAGAGGTAGGAAATTAGGAACGTGAAGAGGCACTGTGATATAGTAGAAAGAGCCAGCTCTGTCAGTTACTAGTTGTATGCCTTTGGTCATTATGCCCATGTTTCAGTTTCCTCAACTCTAAAATGAAAGGAATTTGGTGAGAAAAACTTTTGAGAAATACTCACTTATGTTCTCTCTCTGTATTTTCCCTTGGGTTGAATTCACCAAGGGTTTACTCTTGCCAGCCCTCCTTGTCATACTTCTCCCTCACCAGCCCTTTCTGGCCTCCATGTTTTTTCACTGGTGATATTTTATTGAGAAAGACTGGTGGCACCTTGCAAAATATCATATGCTCTCTCCCAAATCCTTGAATATTTTCTTCTAGGTTGGAAAGGAGTATCTTTCTTCTTCAAGTACCATATCTGATGTCTGAATTGCCCTGAGGAGCAACTTAGAGTAACACCACAGAGCTAGAGGACTGAGTCTTCGGTTAGCTTCTCTGGGGCCATGTGCTAATTAAACAAACGAACAAAATAAAATTTAACAAATTTTTTATGCATGTCTTTGTTGTTGTTGCCCCTGTGGTTTGATTGGTGAAGAGTACGTTTACTATGTCAGGTCTGTGCTACACTTAGAACGGGGTAAAATACTTAGTGCAAGTAAAAACCTTGCAGGATTGGTTGCCAGCTTTTTTGATCTCTTATTTGACATGATCTCATGTGTGTTTTTTTGTGGTAGAAGACATATATTGCTATGCTCTTCTAAGGCCATTTTCCTCACATTGCGTGCATCTGTCTTTAAATATTTTAGAAGGAAAAGTGATGTATTTTTTTGTTTGTTTTGTTATTATTATTATTTATAACTTAGAGAGCCTAAAATCTTTTCTTTTTAATGCTTTAACTGTCTTTAATGCATTGTTCATTTTTTTAAAATTAATTTATTTTTTTGGCTGCATCAGGTCTTAGTTGAGGCATGCGGGATCCTTCGTTGTGGCATGGGCTCTTCATTGTGGCACACGGGTTTCTCTCTAGTTGTGGCACGTGGGTTTCTCTCTAGTTGTGTGCAGGTTTTCTCTCTCTAGTTGTGGCACGTGGGCTCCAGGGCACGTGGGCTCTGTAGTTTGTGGCACGCGGGCTCTGTCATTGAGGCACGCGAGCTCAGTAGTTGTGGCCCGCAGGCTTAGTTGCCCCGCAGCATGTGGGATCTTAGTTCCCTGACCAGGGATCGAACCCACATCTCCTGCATTGGAAGGCGGATTGTTTTTGTTTTTGTTTTTGTAGTACATATTATATTCATGAGTCCTGTTTTATTCATAACTGAACCATCATTTTGGACTGTCATAGCCTTTAATAATAGACATTTTTCCCTAAAGTAATGCATAATCATGGTAGGGATCCTGGAAAATATAAAGTATATATATGATATACCAAAGTGTAGATAAAACATGATCCTACCAGAGATAAATACTACCAGCATATTGTCATCTGTCTTTCCATGGCTGGATTGAATATTTTAATGTAGCCCTTATCTGAGTCTGTCTTGCACTTCTTTCTTTTTTTTTTTAACATCTTTATTGGAGTATAATTGCTTTACAATGGTGTGTTAGTTTCTGCTTTATAACAAAGTGAATCAGTTATACATATACATATGTTCCCATATCTCTTCCCTCTTGCGTCTCCCTCCCTCCCACCCTCCCTATCCCACCCCTCTACGTGGTCACAAAGCACTGAGCTGGTCTCCCTGGGAAGGCGGATTCTTTATCACTGGACCACCAGGGAAGTCCCAGAGAGCCTATAATCTTGATTCAGTCAAAATAATCTTTGGATCCCTTTGTGTTTCATGCCAAATAGGCTTTCTCAGAACTTGGTAAACAACATAAAACGGTATTCAGAAATCTTCCCTTTCCACTTATCTTTCTAAATTCTCCCATATAGCTGAGGAATTGCCATTCTGAGACGTGGTGGGGAGAGGAGGGAAGAGCACCCCTCTAATTTCAGGCCTCCTAAATCTGGATTCCTTATGTTGTTCAAAGAACAAGTATTCTGACAATTCTGCAAAAAATAATGCAAATATTGTTCTCCCACTACTAAATGTGGTCATATGGTCTATCTCTTAAAGTAGAATTTATTCCTTCTTTTTTAATTAAATGAGAAATAAAAGGAAATCATGCACAAGCTTTCAGAGCAATGACTATAATATTAAAAATGCAGTTCCAGCCAGAAAAAGAAAAGAAAAAATGTTGAAATGTGGAAATAATATGAGATCTTACTCAAGTAGATTCTTATGCTCCATCCAAGAGCTGAAAGAATTAAGAAAAACTTTAAAGAAAGGTAGAAGAATGCAGACAATGGAGAAAAGCAGTCAAGGACAGAAAATAATAAGTGTATAGAGTAATAAATTGGAGTCTGGGATGATTCTTAACTAAATCACTTTCAAATTGCAGTTTTCAAATTAAAAATGAGATTGAGGGACTTCCTTGGTGGCGTAGTGGTTAAGAATCTGTCTGCAAATGCAGGGGACATGGGTTCGAGCCCTGGTCCGGGAAGATCCCACATGCCATGGAGCAACAAAGCCCATGCCTCACAACTATTGAGCCTGCGCTCTAGAGCCTGTGAGCCACAACTACTGAAGCCCACATGCCTAGCGCCCGTGCTCCACAACAAGAGAAGCCACTGCAATGAGAAGCCCACGCACCGCAACGAAGAGTAGCCCCCGCTCGCCGCAATTAGAGAAAGCACGCGAGCAGCAACGAAGACCCAACACAGCCAAAAATACATAAAAAAATAGTTATTTTTTTAAAATATGAGATTGAAAAAACTCAATGCCAGAAAACAAAATGAATTTGTAAAGAAAGCCCATTTTGAACTAAGCCTTCACAGATAAGGTCACCTCACTGGAAGGGTTGAAACCAAACAAAGTGGCACAGGTGAGGACATTTGCTAAAAAACAAACCATCATGACTTTACTACATCCACCCGATGTGCCAGATATTCTCCCAAAGGCAAGTGTCTTTCCTTAGGTGGTCTACGTCCAAAAGGGATGGGATTTAGTCAACCGTATTAATTCTATGTTGCTGTGTAACAAATATCCCCAAACTGAGAGCTTACAACAATATTTATTATCTTACAGTTTCTTTCTGTCAGGAATCCAGGTACAGCTTAGCTGGTTTCTCCCACTCAGGGCCTCTCACAAGACTGCAATCAAGGTATCAGCTTTTTAAAAATTATAAAAGTAAAATATATACATACTTTTGAAAAGTATAAAAGCATATAAAATGACAAGTGAATTCTCACCCTTTGACTCCATCCCTAGTCCCACCTCAACTTTAAAGGTAAAGAATTTAACAGTTTCTTATTCTTCCAAACATTTTAAATGCAAATACAATGTGTGTCTCTGTGTGTATTTACCCACAAGGGATCACAGTAATATTGTTGTATACCTCTCTCTTTTAAAAACTTAATGATATGTCTGGGAACCCATAGACCAGACCTATCTCATTTTTTTTCTTGACTGCATAGTATTCTGTCGTATGGCTGGCTGTATCATAATTTATTCAGAGTTCCCACCTAACAGACATTCATTTCCACCCCCACCACCCCCAACTTTTTGGCAATTTCAAACAGTAATGCAATGGGCATGCCTGTCTTTGCATACTTTGGTGAGTATATCTTATAGACAAATCCCTCGCAGTGGAATTGCTAGGACAAAGGATATGTGCATTTAAAATTTTTAAAGCCTCTTTTTATTATAAAAGACAAATACAGAAAACCAAACAAAGTAAATGCAGAGCTTAATGGATTGTTATAAGGCAAGGCCCCTTTACCCATCACCCAGATCAAGAAACAGACCTTTGTCAGCAACGAAAGAAGCCCTCCATATGCTCTGTGATCAAAACTCCCTCCCTCCCTGAAAATAACCACTATTCTGACTTTTATAGAAATCACTTCCTTCTATTTTTTTGTGGTTTTACCACCCAAGTGGCATCCATAAACACGATAGTTTAGTTTTGTCCATTAAAAAAACTTTTGATGTATCTTTTAAATCTCTTTAAATATGCAGTTTTCCCTTCCAAACGTTTCTTTTCCATGCAATTTCTCTGTTGAAGAACTCAGGGTTGTTGTCACATGAGCCCACAATGCTTTCCAGTGAATACCCCTCAGCTATTGTTGAACTTTCCTGTCCCCAGATCTTTCGGATACGCTGTTTCTCTTGGATTTCTCTGCTTCCTCCTGCACAGGTGCTGATAACATGCAGGTCTGCTGGCTATCCCCTTTCATTGATATTTTGATATTCATGGAGCTACTTTGTCACCTAGCTTTACTGTAAATATTTTCAAGGGTTTTGAGTTTTGCTACCTAGTTACTTTGTTTTGGGGAAGGGATCGGGGGCATTCAAAGCTATGCTACCACTTCCTCCATCTTCCCAGAATTCCCTCCTCGCTTTAAAATTTGGTAGATATAACCAAATTACCTGGAGGATGATGTGCTTTCTGTGGACATTTGCTTTAAATTAATACACTTCCTATTCTTAAATAGCAAAAGGAAAATAGTGAATATTCTAGGAAGAGGCTGTACGTCCTGTGCATTTTCATTCTGAACCAAAAGTCTGTGAATAGGTATCAGAGAGCTTTGTAAATAAGAGCTGGTGGGATCTTCAACTCTGTAGAATTTTTATAGAATCTTTATGGACTGCTCTGAGATGAATAAGGCAGCTGGAGGACAGGGAAGCATACTGCCTTTCAGAGGCCCAGTCAGGAGGAAGGTGCACATGGATCCTTCCATAATCCATAGCATCTTTGAAGCAGAAACTGAAGATCTCTGTGGGGTCATTTGTATATAAATATGTTGAAGGAGTTTATTTGGGCATCTCTCAAATCACAAGTCATATGTCTGTGTTTTTTCAGCTTTCTTCAAAAAGTAAGTCAGCAGGAACGGACAGTTGGTTTTTATTATATTCTTCTATTTCAACAGGATTCTCATGAACAACATGTAGCTTCTGACAGGGGCTTTCATTATGTTCTCAAAAAAATTGCTTCTTTTGTCCTCATATTTTGTTTATGTCTATACTGTAAAATTGAGTCCAAGGCCTCAAAAATTAGCAACGGACATAGTATTGTCTACTTAACTAGTGCAGACGTTTAAGAAAAAGAAAACATTCTGTATTTGACTATCTTTCCAGACTGATGTGTGGAAGGGTTCCTAGTCATTGACTAATTATATATTTTAGAATATTAGACTCAACAATCTTCTTATGCTTGGGTCAACATTTGTCCCTGTGAATTTTGTGTTCACTCCCAATACTGAAATATGATGCCACCTGCTCAGCGGCCTGAGTATGTAAAGGTGAAGATCCCACTTACATGTCCATGCATGCTATTGGCATTGAACCCGTCACTAGAAAACTCAGGATAAAAACTCAGTAGAGGCTTTCTTTGGGAAGTTTTGAGGGCAATGATGATTCCCTAGACTAAAAGTACTTAGAGTGGACAGTTCAGTGAAAGATTAAAGACACCCTGGACAATTTTCCAATTTTAATAAGCTTTTTTAAAAAAAGCTTTTCCTGAGTGAATGGATACAATGCTGCCTTTTTTGAAGATACACCAATGAAACATTAAAACGCATAATTTTCTAGAACTAATTAATTTACTTAAATATATATCGCTGTCATATTTGTGTTAATTCTGCAGAGTACTAGCCCTCAAACTATCTAGAAGGTCCCAAAGGGTATATTACCTCCTAAAAACTTAAAACCCATACACTCCATCCATTCCTCATCAATTCACCACATGATTTCTATCCATCCAACAAAAACATTCATAGAGCTGACTAAACTACCACCAGACATCTGCAGTAAGAAGTATAACCTATAGGATAGTGAGGTATTTCTCATGTAGTTATCAGAGTAAACCCTCATCAATTATTTACTATACATTTCCTATACACAGGGTGCCATGCTAAATCATAGGCAATGTTGTGGAGTCTAGTTTTAAAGTATTTAATTATTACCTAAATGTAAGTTTCACAATTGACGTTTGTGAAGTATGAAATGTCAAAAGCTGTATTTTTAAGTACGAGGCACAGAAGATACTGTTAACCGCTAAAATTTATCTGGCCTAAGAGACCTACTTTCCCGCTGCTGCATTGGCTACACATTTGTTGGAGAGTGGGAAGTCTTTTCTTTTTGTTGTGTTTTCAACATATATCCAGTGGAAAAAAAAAAAAGAAAGATGACAAAGAACCCCTATGGGCCAGAAGAGAAAATGGAGTTTAGTGAGGGAGTAGAAGTATGGTCAAGAGAAAAATTTGGATGTGTAGGGAATAAGGAGAGGGTTTGTTGATTTGTATTTTGCAGGAGAAAAGGAAGGATATGTTGGTTTTCTTTTGTTTTGCATGTTTGTTTATTTTGAGCACATAGATGAGTGCTTAAGTGTACACAGCAAACCAAAATCAGGGAATAGAATGTAGCAGTAGACAAGGAGTTTTGAAGGAATGTTCTAGACAGGTGTTTGCTTCAGTAGAGGTGTTTTGTTTGTTTTTGCAGTAAGGAAATTTATATAGCAATGAAATATCTGGGTAAGAAGCATGGATTAATGACAAACTGTGGTGTGAAATACTGACCTGTTTATTACTAAAGAACTATGTAGACAGCAACCTGGATATATATAGAACTGTGGTAGTCTATACCTCGAGAACTTATTGCCTTCTCTCCTGGAAACAATACACATCAATATAAACATGAAGATCTAGAAAAGTTCCAGAAAGGTCTCAGAAATGACTTGAGGACTGTTGACTTACTGAATGGGGTGAAGCACTTTGGAAAGAAGACTGAACAGAAACATGATTAGATTTTATGAAAATATGAAGTTTATACACTGTGTAATCAGGAATGATTCACCAGATTTTCCATCACTAAAACTAAAGGGAAGAAGGAGCCATTGAACTTTGAAGGGAGTAATTTTAGAACATGTAAGAGGAAATTCTACTTTTAGTCTTTGAGTTATAAATTCATCATACCAAGAAGCACTGGAGACATGAGCAAAATAAATGCTATAGGAACGTAGGTAACTGCGTGGATAAAGAATTCACAATGAGTTGTTAAAGGAAGCAAGAGCTGCTTAGGGTGTGTCTATAATTTTGTAAAGATTATGTACTAAAGACTATTTTTATCCTTCTACAAAAACATTCCTTGGTTTGTCTACCAGAGTTGTCTTCTGAATAAACCAAACTGGATCTAACCTACTGTGACATCCAGTGCCCAGCACAGCGCCTGGTAGGAAGTAGGCTGTTGGTCTTTGCTTGGTTTATTAACTCTCTTTTGTACTTCAGAGAGGAATGGCCTTCAGAAAACTGATGTTGTTGACCTAATATCCTAATATTTAATTTGGATGAGGAAGTCATTTGAGCAATGCAGATAATTGTCATCAATAAATAAACAAATGGAATGAATTGGTATTAGCAATGGGATGTTAATGCAGAGGATGCAAGACTGGGTTAAGATACCTGCGTTCCATTGTGGTTTCTGTGACTGCTCAAGGAGTGGTCTATTTCCTTTGATAAGTAAAATGATGCCGATAAACAAGGCTAGACCAAGACAGACAGCTGCCTTAATGGGCCCATTTGGTATTGCTTCAAACACATAATCTTAAATATGGGCTTAATATTTATTTAAAGACAGCCTGACAACCACAAGAGAAAGAGGATAGAATCTGTCTCTTCTCTACTGCCTTGAGAAATTTAGTTCTGACCCAAACTTGTACCCTCTGCTCAGCAGAAGAGCTCTACATCGACCACACCCCACCCCTCTCTGAAGGCAGGTTAGCACACTTCTGCTGTCACTTGAGTAACTCCCTTGGGAGTCTCCCTCCCCAAGCAGCTTCCTGAGAGGTTCCAAGTAAGCATAATTATCTCTATTTTATTCCATTTCAGTATATAGATTGATTCAGTATACAGACTGAGTATACATTTCATTTACAGAATGATACCTGGAGTTCCAACCTTAATTCAACTCTTCAGATGAAACAAAAAGAAGAGAGACAAAAAATTCCGCTGAATTTAAGATTCTTACTTAAATGATTTGCAGTAGCCGTAGATGGTCACTAGATTGGCATTCCATTAGGGATTTTTGTGTTACTTCTGTATCTACATTAACTGGTCCACTGTGGGCAGAGCATGCTTAGTCAGCTCAGTTGTAAACAGTGCATGGATGATCAAAAGAAGGTAACACTGGGTCACTCTCTCATTCTCCTCTTTGTTTGGCCCATGAAGGCACCTTAATGACCACCATATTTTATTCCCACATTGACTCATGGTGAGAATCAATTCAAACTTACGAAAGGAAGTGGCATCCCTGGGAAAGGGCTGCTCATTTCATGCAAGCCAACAGCCCAGGAAGTTCAGCTTTTGAGCCCAATCATTTAAACTATTCTGCTCTTTCAAAATAACCCAATATGCATTGTATTAGATTGAGCCAATATGAAATAGCCTACTTTCAACCATTTTTGACCTGCAAAGAGGCTAATCATAGTGAAAACTGCATTGTTTTCAGCACGACTTGGTGGAAAGAACATGGAGATCAGCTTCTGGAATTCTGAATTCAAGTCTCAGTACCGTGAAACTGTAGAGGAGCCACTTAACCTCCTCCATGTCACATTTGCTCATTCAGTAAATACTGAGCTTATAGTCTATGCAAGACTCTCTAGGGAACACAAGATCTGTGAAACAAATTTCTGTCTCCTTTTGACTCACAGTTTATTTGGGGAGATAAAATTCACCTGCAAAAAGCTATAATCCAAGGCAGTATATGATGGCATCAAAGTTGCCCCTTTTTTATTAACTCCATCCCAAGCAAGAAAAACCACTTCTTGCTGCTATAATCAGGAGAGCAATATAGAAGGGAGGGCAGTTGAGCTTGGGCTTGAGGGATGGTTAAGTTTCATTAAGCAGAGAATTGGGGGAGGGCAGTTCAAGCAAGTGACATGCAGGAGCAAAGGTGCAGAGCCTGAAACACGATGCTATTTTGGTGCGGCTGGACAGATGGTTTATGTGGGCAGGCTGTGGGAGATGAGACTACAAACCTGTTTCTACCATGTCAAGTAGTAGGCAATTTTTCACTTCAGTTGCTACACTGAATGAATGAAATAAGGAAGATTGGTAAAAAGAACCCTGGAATGGAAATCAGGACCAGACATCAGTTTTGTCACCAATTCTCTGGACTCCCTCAAACAAGTCACTGTGGAGCTGCATTGTCCTCAGCTGTCAAATGGAGGTAATTTGACTCGTTCCTACAAGGTCCTAAGAGTAACAAGGACAAAATGAACAATCAGAGGGAAAACTCTTGAAAAAGGAAAACTGCTGTGCCTTTCCCTCTAACACGAATTGCTATGGATTTAGATACTCTTGGTAACAGCAAATATGTGTACCTTCTTCCTAGAGTACTTACTGCATGGTAATCTCATTTCTCAGTTACAAGTGAAAGAAACTGGGGGAAAAAAAGCCCAGATTGTATTCACCCCGGTCAGCCAAGAACACAACAAATTCTCTTAGATGAAGGCATGGACAGAGATGGTATGGAAATAGCAGTTCAATATCAAATGAAAGGCCTATCACGGTACCTGGAGAGAAGCGGGGAGAGGAAGCCTCCTGGAAGTAGGAGATCAGATGGAAGAATTCATTGAGCCCCAGGAGTACAGGCTGCAAAACCCTCCTGGTGCCCTTCCAATTCCATGGCGTGCCCTTGCTCCAGCAGCTCATGATCCATGCACAGTTTACTGAGGCAGAGCAGGAAGAAGTATTCTTTTCTTTGCCAGTGACTTACCTGGAGCCAATCTACTTTGGCAGCCAGCCACCAGGGCAGGATGGGTGTTCCTCCATCGCAGCTTCTTAAATGAGTCTTACTCCTTTCAGCCAATTTTCCTCAGCTCATGGTTCCAGGATGGACTCTACCAGGTCAGAGTCTAAAAACAGCTCCACATTTCCCGAATGAGATCTGGCTTGACAGATTCTCCTCTGCTGACTCAAATCAGGTCAGATGCCCTCAGAGGCATCCCCTATGCAGATCCCAAGGAACGTGGCTGCTCTTGGTATTTACACTCTGTGGGTGTGAGAAGGCTACCAGGCAGACAGACCCATCCATGTGGCACTGCCACTAAGGCCGCAGGGAGGAGCAGCAATCTTCTGGGGAGTTTTCCTTGGCACTCTGGACCCAAATCATTGCCATCTGTCAGGTCAGTGACCAGATGAGCTCATTTCCTCTGGTGGGATGAGTTATCCTAGGAAAGCTAGACCAAACCTCTATGGAGCAGAGCCTTAAGGAGTCCAGTTTTCATCATGGAATAGTTCCCCAGGCATCTCCTTCCTGAGCACGCACCAGAGCTTCTACCTCAGGTGGAGCTCATGGCAACTCCAGGAAAAGAAATGAGGATGGGATGACCATGGAATTGGGGCTGGGTAGCAATGCCCTGCCCCCGTTGCTTCTGTTCCCTAGGCTAACTGATTTGGGGCCCGTCTCAGGTTTCTCTGATTGGGGGAATCCCGGGCTCCCTCATCAACCTATTGTGGAGAAGCAGGAGTCACAAGGGCAGAGGTCCAACCATAGTGGGAAAGTACATTAACATCATGCAGAAGAGCAACGCTGGTTACCAAGTATGAACAAGACAAGAACTAATGTTGCTCCATTTAAATAATTAGAGCAACACTGTCTGGACCCCTTGAGAAAGTTTCTCTTAATATTCAAGTGAGCAAGAAAGATTCAGTCCAGGAAAGTTCTCCACCATGTAAGTCTTCTGGTCTGAGAAACAATATCAAAACACTCCATTTGAATCTGGAGGCAAAAATACCTATCATTTCCTTGTGTGCCTGTCACTTACATCAATATTGTTTCAGAAGGATTGGCTGGTGCTCATGATGTGTTTCAGTTACAAGGTGGATGAGTTTCAGAAAATTATTATTTATGGCATTTGAGAGTCTGTCAATGTTCTGGTATCATAAAAGAAGGTAAAGGTTAGTCCTGAGGTACGACTCTGAGAAGATAAGCACAGAGCCTGATGGTGAGCTATTAACAGGACTGACATTTCACAGCAGAGCTGCCATGAACGAGATCAAAATTAACTTATACATACAACAGGGAGCTGTCTGGCAGCCTAGAAAAGCCCTGTCAAGAGAGGCAAGGGTCTGAGGCTCGGGGCTGGAGATTTGCAGGCATCCAGGAGGACCAGGGTCAAGTGAGGTCTCTAAATAATGGCGATAACAATACTCTTGACTGATTCCTAAGGACAAAGTGTAAGAGTTAGGGGTGTGTGGATACATCACATCGTGGTGTGCCACCACAAGTTTGGAGTATACAGATTTGTGTATTTGATTACTCATGGCTTGTTCATGTATAATGATGTATATTTAGACATTTATGTCCTGAATGTCATCACTCTCTTCCGACATGGACTAGGCTGAAAATTTTAGGAAACCTGCTTCTGCCATCATAGGTAGTTCATAGAGTTGGGAGATATATATAGAAGACATTTCCACTCCTCAAATAGGGTGACTTTCGGGGATTAATTGGGTGTGTAAGATTTTAATTCTCTAATACTTACCCTCTGGAAATGTATCCAGAATAGCTTGACTAAAGCACAGTTCCAAAAGCAACAGACTAGACATTGGGATGGTTGGGCAGGATCTGTGCCTGGGCTTCCTCTGCTTCCTCTGTGTAAGGTTATTATTGGATTGGAAAGGGTTTTCTCTGTTAGCAACACTTCTCCTTCCAAATAATCGCAGACTGTTCTGCTCACCCCTTCCCTGTATCCCCTCAATATTTATGGATTTCCTTCCCTTGCAATTGTTTATCGCATGCTGCTCTGTGATTACTCTTTTCTAGTAAGCCAGAAGCTCCCCAGCGTTGGGACCTGCTGCCTCGTTAGCCTGGATTTCCCCAGAGCAGGGACCGCTTCTCTTCCAACCAGCCTGGGACACTCATAGGTAGAAGCTCACTCTTCACCTCCTGTCCCCTCCCCAGGCCCCTTGGGGAGGGGGTTGCTCTTAGCTGCCTGCCCTTAGGTTGCCGGCCAAAGCACACGGTTGCAACAGGACCATAGGCAAATAGGCCTTCTTTCTGCAGTAGAAAATTCAGTCATGGCTAGAGCCGATTCACAGACCTTGGAGTCCACCGAGAATTTGTGGTGGCTCACCTAGTCTGCTCCTTCTCTCTGTTCTCTCACATGCTCTCCCTGCCCCCACCCTTCTATCTGTCTCCTGCTTATTTTCATTAACCTAATCAGAAAGCCTTCAACATGGAAGAAAATCTTCTATATCTGCCTCATACATTTTGCACAAAAACAAAAAGTAAAATATACTGCAAAGACATGGCATGGTCCTGAGTCTTTGCAGTTGGTGGCGTCATTGCCCGTGAACTGGTGAAGTTGGGAGGTTGGAGTGGGGGTGGTGGCTGGATGCCTGTTAGAGAGTTTTGGAGCCCCCTCTCTGAGCTTCACCATATCCTATAGCCCCAAATTATTTGGATCCCTTCTGGGGCAACTGCTTGGCCCCCAAGTGCTTTTTGAAAAAAATGAATTGGCTGCATTTAGCAGAGTAGAGTTAGTTTATTTAATAGCCTGAAAAATGATATCCAGATGCTCAGCACAAAGGAGGGGGCCCTTCCCTCTAATTTCAAGCCTGCCACAGTGATCCTCAGCCTGGTCCCTCCCATCTGGACAGCTGCCCTGTGCTCTCTGGGGGTCTACCTTGGGAGACCGCCCGGGAGCTCCAACTGGCCCCAAACCCAAGGAAGGAAGGCAAACCATCTGGAATGCATCGTCCAGATTGGCTCCACACTGCCCAGGCACCCTGACAGCTTTTTGGGACTGTTAAGAGACTTGGATTTAATCCTTTAGGCTCTTCAGTCAGAGGCCTCCAGAACTCTCTTTGTCTCCTTCCAGAATTTAGATTCCACAGAGGCACAGTTAGACCTGCTAGTCACTTCCAAGTTTGGATTTCTCAGGAAAAGAACCAAGGTGTGCTCTGAGAGATACTTTCCAGCAGCTCTTGGATTAGGAACAAATGAAGGAAAGGGAATGGTTTCAGCAAGAACCTTTTCCTCGCCTCCCTTTTCATCCCCACTGCCACATCCTGACAATCTACTCCAGCCCTGATGATTGACACTTACCTGGACGCGAGAAAGAAAATTTGTCCCATTCCAGGATGCTTGGGGGAGCCTTTAAAATGGCAACCTGGCTTTCCATAGCGTCTTCTCACCATGCCAGGTATGCTTGGGAGAAACAAAGGAATCAACTCTCTACAGGAGAGGGAGTGGCTAGGAAGAGGTTTGGAACTATCCTCAAATCAAATTGTATAAAAAGGATCAAGGGTTTTAAAAACAATTTTCCCCAGAACTGTAAACCCCCATTAACTATCAATGTATTTATTGTAATTTTTTTCCCTAGGGCGATAAACCAAGAATTACTAAATTTACAAAGGCTAAACATGTTTCCTACCATCTTGTCTCTACTTCTGATTTGTTTCTTCACAGACAAGAAAAAGATAATTTCACCCAAACCCCTGACCCTGGGAACACAAATTCCAAGTTAATTGGATCCAAATTTAAGAGACTCTAGAGTGTCTCATATCAGGCCAGCTCTCTCAAATGGTGAGTGTGTAATGACAATGAATCCCAGAAAAACCCGGCACAGTCATCTAAGAGTTGCCTTCAAAGCCTCCAGTATGTTTGGCAAACAGGGGGTATGTTTCATGTCCCTGCCTAAGTCTACCCGCGGTTGTTTCTGTGTCAAGGACTCCTCCCTGCTTCTCCCAGACCCAATTTTAGCTTCTGCTCACCCCTCTAGTGTTGACCACCTGGAACTAGCAGATTCCAGCCTAGAATCGAGATCCAGTGCTGCTAGCTACACGTGAGTCTCAGCAGAGGCGAGTGGAGCAGAGCACGTTTCTCTACACTGTCTTGCTCTCTCACTCTTCACGTCTCCACCACAAAAGTTGTACAGGTGTATCCAGATTTTTAGCAGGGAAGAGTTCATATTGTCCCACAGCAGACAAATTAAAATTGAACAGCATAAGTCCTCTGGTCATGCCACACAGGGAATCTCTTATTGGCTCCTTTCCCCCTAGGTTACAGCATCTTACTGTGTCACTCAAACTACTCCAACCTTCTCCAGGGTCCTCTCTTTTGTATTCTCTCCACCACCTCCAGTATCCACCAATTCCTTATGCAGAATAATTTAGCCAACTCTTTGTCTGCTTTCAGACTGTGCCTCTGGAGCATCACTTCCAAATGAAAAGAGGCCTCTAAGGTACCATCGTGGATGGGTCAGTGTATCCCTTCCCCACGCTGGGGAAAACCCACTCGAAGCACCTGCCCTCTTTGGGACATCTTTGTGCTGGATCTCACTGGGCAAACCAAGGAATGTGGCTAGGGTGAGATGGGGCTGGGGAACTGATCCAATGGAGAAGCTGGCCCATGATAGGTAGACAAGCATCCCAAGCTTGATGAAAATCTCAGCAATGATTTATACCAGGTCAAGCCTGGGATTTCCAATCTGGCAGGCAGAGCACAGCCCTGGGGAATTCAAGAGACAATTAGTGCCCAGAAGACCTCTGGGTGGGCAAACACCATGTAGGAGGTTTGCCCACGGGCTGTAGGACCCAGTCACCAGGTTTGGGAATAGGCCAACAGTCCAGCCCAGGAAGAAGACCAACAGAAGCATAGTCCCCCAATGCTGGATGGTCATTCAGAGTAGAGCTCCAGCCTCAGAAGGGGACTTAGTTACTAAGCAGGATAAAAGACTTAAATGTCAGACACCAAGGTCAAAGCTCTGGTGAACATGGAGGATGTAGGAAGAGCTGTAACTCGGGGCCAATAGGCATGACCAATGGTCACTGCAGAGGCCTCAGATCTCCACTCATTTACCCGTGAGGCTATTATGGGAGTGAGTAGGCACCAGCCTTTAGGAGTAGGCACCAGGCTTTGGGAACAGGACCTGATTCTTAGTCCCCCTGGATGGTGGAGTGAGTGGGCTGGGCTGGGCTATTTATGTACTGAGCCAGCAGGACCAGTGACGTTGGGCTGGGGAGGGCAGCAGAAGAGGAAACAACGTGGAGACTGGCTTCAGCCATAAAGGAAAACATGGTTATTGTTAGAATGGCACTCTGACCATGCACCAGCCTGAAGTCGTGGGGAAAGCACCAGATTAGGAGTCAGGAGTCTCTATTCTAGTCCGACTTTAGCTAATAATCAGTTGTGGGCCCTTAAACACATACGTTTATTAATTGTTGGGCTTTGGTTTCCTCATCTGTGATCTGGACATTGGGCTAAATCAGTGGTTTTCAAAGTGTGGTCCTCAGACTGGCAGCATCAGTGTCACCAAGAAGCTTATGAGAAATGCAAATTCTCAGGCCCCACCCAGAACTACTGAGTCAGAAACACTGGAGGTGGGAGACTTCCCTGGTGGTGCAATGGTTAAGGATCCACCTGCCAATGCAGGGGACACAGGTTCAAGTCCTGGTCAGGGAAGATCCCACATGCCGCAGAGCAACTAAGCCCGTGTGCCACACCTACTGAGCCTGCGCTTTAGAGTCCGCGAGTCACAACTACTGAGCCCACGAGCCACAACAACTGAAGCCCACACGCCTAGAACCTGTGCTCTGCAACAAGAGAAGCCACTGCAATGGAAGCCCATGCACTGCAATGAAGAGTAGCCCCTGCTCGCCACAACTAGAAAATGCCTGAGTGCGGCAATCAAGACCCAACACAGCCAATAAATAAAAGAAATAAACAAAGAAATCAATTTATTTTTAAAAAAAAGAAACGCTGAGGGCGGCACCTAGCAATCAGTGTTTAACAAGCCCTAGGTGATTCTGATGTACAACAAAGTTTGAGACGCCCTGCGCTAAATAATTTCTAAGTCTCTGAATGCTCAGATGCCTTTGGATCTGTTAGGAGAGATGAGATCAGTCTCTCTGTTTCTCTCTCTCTCTCTCACACACACACACAAAACACAAGCCACATATAACTTGACCAGTAAAATACCAGTCTTCGGATCTTGTAGTTAAAAGCTTTATGAGCAGGTCTTCACTACATGTTCCAGAAACCCAGCCTACATCCTTTTTCTCTTCAGCCTGTCACTAAAATCAGAGCCTGCCTCTGAAATGGATACATTAGTGTTCTAGTCAGCAGGTGGCAAATTGTAGCATAAATTCTCGTCTCCTCTATCTCCTGCCCAATTAGCCAGAGAGAAGATAGGAAGATTTACTCTTTTCCACAAGCAAGGTCACAACCTGGAGTCAATAGAAGCCAGTTTCCAGCCTAGCACTCCTGAGGCTGCTGCAGCGGATTGGCTAAGAGGCAGGTGGATCTGCCTGGTAGCAGGGATTTAATAGGCAAAGCAGCACAGGGAGGAGGACCAGCAAGGAAGAATAGCTGTGCTAAGCCTGTTGCCTTCTAGTTAAAAAAATTTATAGGTCTATTTATAACCTGTCTTGCTCCACAAAGGATTTGAGGTGCTGCCTTCTTGTTGGAAAACGCTTGTTACCAATACCTGGAATCTGATACCGTGGGCTTTCTGGCCTGTAGCAGAGGGCTAGGTCTTATTCATACAGTCTCTGTGGAGTGTATGATGGCTGCTCCAGGCAGCCTGTTCTAGAATACCCGTCTTCCTGCTCATCCCCTTCCTTCTGCCTGCTTCCACAGAGAAAATGTTGTCACCACAATCCTGTTTCTTTTTGTTTTTAAACTGCATAACTTGACACCTGGCTTTAGTCAAATAAACAATATCACTAGGGCTTCCCTGGTGGTGCAGTGGTTGAGAGTCCGCCTGCCGATGCAGGGGACACGGGTTCGTGCCCCGGTCCGGGAAGGTCCCACATGCCGCGGAGCGGCTGGGCCCGTGAGCCATGGCCGCTGAGCCTGCGCGTCCGGAGCCTGTGCTCCGCAACGGGAGAGGCCACAACAGTGAGAGGCCCACGTACTGCAAACAAACAAACACACACACACACACACACACACACACAAAACAATATCACTAGGAAATGTTTAAAAGCCTGGCTTGAGGAGTGGCTCTGGAAGGTCTATACACAGAATTCTTCAGCTTCCCTCAGTGGTCTGTTCCTCATGGGAGCACACCGACAGGAAAATCATCAGTTGGATACACACTCTGAGTTGATTTGGGTTGGGGTAGGCAGGATTTAAATAAATTACTACATGGTAAGTTCCTGGAAGAGAGGCAGGCCCATGGCAAATGCTCAGTGCTGTCTAAACAAACAATCAAACAAACAAAAATACCAGTAAATGGACATGGATTTGTACCAGAACCATCTATTCTTTTTGGAAGAAAACAGGCGGGTGTTATGGGTTCAGCTAGGTTTGTCTCCTTGTGATATTAGTTGAGCCCTATGAGTCTGAATCCCCAACTCTGGCCTCTTTTCCCATTTTCACTTATCTCCTTGGCCTAGAACAGTATTCAACAATTAAGTCACTCCTAGTTTTTCTCTTTTTTCAGAATAAATAATTCCAGTTCATTAATAAACCTCCCCAAAGGCAGAGGTTTAGTACCTTTATGATGTCCCTGGGCCACCGGGTTAATAAAAATAAGTAGAGACAGCCTCGTATCACTTTTTGACATTGGCTGAGCTTCCCCATACTGGGTGATCTTGTTCTGGCTCCCAGAGGCCTTGGCTACTGGATTTCAAATATGACCTGGTCACTGGCACCACCTTTCATCACCTACTCTGCCCCAAGTGGTCCTCATTGCTCTGCATGTAGATGCTGCTCCCTGCTCCTGCTTTTACCCACGACAAGTCCCTTTAAGAAGCTGACAAACCATTTAAAAATTTTTACAGGGATGAGCCAAGAGCAAAGAATAGATAAGAAGAGAAGAGACTTACTCTACCAGATATCAAGACTTATTATTAAGCTTATAGAAATTAGAACTGTGTTATTGGTTCAGGGATATATTAATAGACTAATAGAATAGAATAAAGAATCCAGAAACAGAGCCACACATGTATAAATATATGACTGAGAAGGTACTAAAGGTAGGCAAGGGAGATGAGAGTCTATTCAGTAAGTGAGACTGGAAAATTAGTTTCTATTAACATAAGGAAAAAAAGGAAACTGGATCCCTACTATGTACAAAAACGAATTTCTGACAGAATAAAAATTTAAAGGTAAAAGGCATAATTTAAAAGATCTTTAAAAAACTACAGAATAATTTTAGGAACTCAGGATAGGAAAGAGTATCTCAAATAAGTCACGAAAGGCATAAACCATTAAGGAAATGATTAATACATTTTTCTACCTTACAATTTTAAACTCCTATTCATCAGAAGTCACCTTAAAGAGAGTGAAAAGACAAGCCACAGTCAGTCTGGGAAAATATTTGCAACATATGTAACTGGCAAAGGATTAGTGTCCAGAATATACAAAGGATACCAATGAATAAAGAAGAAAGAGAAACACCCCAGTAGAAAAATGGACAAAAGACATAAACAGGCATTCAAAGAAAAGGAAACACAAATGGCTAATGAACAAGTGACAAGATGCTACAGTGAGATACGCATTTCATACCCACCAGATGAGCAAAAATTTTAAAGTCTAACAAAAACAAATGCTGGAAAAAATGTGGAGCAACCAAAACTCCTTATTAGTGTGAGTGTACACTGGTACAGGTATAGGAAAACAAGTTGGTATTTCCTACTAAGGGTTAAGATAGGCATACCCTACCACGAGCAATACTACATCCAGGTATGTACCCGAGATACTCTCTATCTATGTTTATATCTATGCCTATACCTATATCCACATCCACATTCATGGATATCCATATCCAAACCTGGAGACACTTACAAGAATGTTTTTGCCACATGCTCAGAATAAGCAACCCAAATATCCATCAACACTAAATGAACATGTAAATGTTGATGTGTTCCTTTCAATGCAATACTATACGGCAGTGAAAATGAACGATAGCTACACACCTCAATATGGATGAATCTCCCAAACTATATTGAGTCAGAAAAGCAAGACCAAGAAAAATACACTATGTCATTTCATTTATGTAAAGATCAAAACCCAGGAAAACTAAAAACATGTTGTTCAGGGACACAGGTATGTTCTAGTCAGTGTTCTAGCAAGAAAGAGATGGCACACACAAGCTGGGTGGCTGATGAAGCTTCTTAAAGGCACTCTTTACAAAAAATGTGAGTTGGGTATGCATTCTCAATGAGGCCAGTATTATCCCCAAGGGGGCAAAAATTGATTCTTGAGGGCAAAAAAGTATTATTCTTGTCATGTATAAGGCAGAGATATGTATAGTACATAAATAGATACATAGTATGTCTGTGGTATTAAAATTTCATGGTGGGGAAGAAGATTAGGGAAAAAAATCTGAAAAGGCTACGTAGTGGTTGGGGGCAGGTGTGAAAATTAAAAAAAAAAAAGATTGAGAAACACTAGGTTTGGGTAACCACAAACAATGGTGTAGTGCCCTGGGGGCTGGCAAGACAGTCCAGAAGCTTCACCCTCCCTAGGCTTGAAGGAGCCAGGGGTGGGCAGGGAGCTGTATGGAGGGCTGCCTGCCTTTGGTAGAGGAATGCAACCGACTTATCATGGGTGACCCAGCAGGGAAGGGCAGGGGAGCTAATATCCCAACCTCATTCTCCTCATCCTCTGATCTCCTGTCAGCACTTCACTTTAGCCAAACCCATCAGAAAGCCAGGGATCAAGGGAGCCTCCTGGTACAGTCCATACAGGGCAGCCTCAGGGGGCACCAGGAAGGATGGAGAAGATTGAAGAATGGATCTGGAGGGGCAAATGGCAATGACATAGCAAATACACGTGGTAAAATTATAAGGCACAAAGGTATCACTGGCACACATTTCAGGATTGTGGGAAGGGAAGAGAGGGGCATATGGGACTTCAATAATATTGGTAATATTTTATTACTTAAGTTGAGGGGTGGGTTCATAAGCACTTAATTTTCTTAAACAATACTTGTATATTATTTATATTCATTTGCACATATAATCCATTTCATATAATATTTTTAGAAAGTTAACATGGTAGTAACTTGGTAGGTGAGGTAAAATGAAAATAAATAGCCTTGGACCTGGAGACGGAAATGGAGGATGAGAATGTAGGTTTTACCACTAATTAGCTGTTTGAGATTAAGCAAGTAAGTTAGTTTCATTGATGAACCCTGTTAGAGGCTGAGGAAACACCATCCCCAGGTCCACCTATTCCCAGGGATGTTAGGATTAAATGAAACTATATATAGTATGCAAAATCATATGATAAACTAATTAGTGCATACTAATTTTTTTCCCTCTTCCCTATTCTACCTATCCAATTCTATTTCCTACTGTTTACTCTCTTACAAGTTCCTGTGCCCCAGCCAGCCCCATCTCCTCCCTGACCCCCCACTCTGGCCTTGCATCCAGACCTGGGTCCATGTGTCCTTCCCCAGCCTGATCCTTTCTCCTGTCAATCATCCTGGCTCAAGACCCCCCCACCCTGCCCCACCCCTCCAGTACCTCCTCCCTTTGGTTCCAGCACAGTGCGTCCTTAGTCCCTTACAAATTGTAGACGTTAATAAAAAAAGGAATTAAGATATCATTGCAGATCCTCTCATCAAATGCAAATGGGACTACTGTTGATCAGTTACTTGAAAACATTGGTTAAAGCAGATAAGACAAGGAAACACACAAGCCTTAAGCATCTTACTTTAACTTAAAACATACAGATAGGGGTTTATTTGCCAGTCTTTTGATGAGAAACCTAGGCTTTTCCGCTAAGTACAAGTTCCTTGTCATCTTTCTTGCATCATGCCGGTTTCTCTAAGGCGGAGCAAGAACACAGTCACTTGAGAAGCCCAAGGTCACAGAGCTTGCAACAGACCTAGTACCAGAATGACTTTGTATTCCTCAAAGTACAGTGCCGAGCAGAGGAGTGTCCTATAAATTTAGTTGAATTGCACAGAGCAGCTTGGAGGGGTGCCTGAGGAGGGCTGGGATGGGAACAAAGAGGCTAAACTGTGAGATGCAGGCGGGTGCCAAAGACGACTTGACTTAAATTATAACACTGCCTCTGGTGGTCATCTCTGGATCGAGCACTGGGCACAGCTACACCCACTCACAAAGCTTCAACTGGTGTCTGTCTCTCTTATACCCAATTGCTCATTCTGGGATTTAATGCTTTTTTGGTGTATGTATTGCGGGGTGGGTTTGGGAGGCTGGCGAGGAGAGAGGGACATGGATGGTGAGAAAGGTAGGCTTTGGCTTCCCTGGCATCTTTAGGCCCTTTTTTGTCCAGTCTGTGCTCTGAGGTCAGAATCTAGTCCACAGCTATTTAAAAGCCTTGACTTGGCCCTGGAATGCTGGCAAGCTCCAGCCGAATTAGAGTTCATAAGTACAGTTTCCTAGGGCTGTTGATGCTTCATGTAAGAGGCTTAGCAAACCCCAAGGAGAGAGCTGGTATGCACACATGCATATAAATACATATGTGTACATGTGTGTCCATGCATGCACGCATATGTGTGTGTATATGTGATCCCTTCCCCACCGAGGCCAGGTGAGGACAAATTGCACGGGGAGTCAGGGAGTGCCTTTTCAGTTCAGGGCTCCTAGAATGTCAAGGTGCACATGCTGCTGCAGATTTTATTGTTTCTCATAAATATTATCTTATTTCCCCTACCTGGACAGTGCTCTCCCAGGGTGCAGGGGAGGTCATGCCAATCCGGCCTCTGTGTCTTGGCTAGGCCTGCCCAGGGATAAAGCATGGTAGGCATTGGCCCTTCCCGTGATGCTGGTGGCCAGCTGCGGGGGAGCACCTGTGCTGCACAGGGAATAACGGCAGAGTTGAGGCATACTGGCTGCAGTGGCTGTCGGAGAGTGGTGAGGTAGAAACCCAGGGGAGGTAGAAACCCTTCAGCACTCACTATATTTTTTCATCCTCCTGCCTATTCATAGGTCCTGATTTAGGAGAGTTACAGCATAGCTGTACAAGTGCTGTCCAGCCAAAACGGTTGTGAATTCCTGATGTACTCCTGATAAGTACTAATCCTTTACTTCCTATTAGTACGATTTAGGGTCTTGAGAGATCTGGGCTGGGCAAGAGGAAGTCCTTCTTTGAGAACAAGGGTAATTAAAGACTGGGTCAAAAGCTCTTAGATGGTAGATCACTCCAGAATAGCCTCTTGATTTTATAGAAATTCAAACTATAGCCCAGAGAGGTTCACTGACTTGTCCCAGGTCACACAGCTCATTGGATGGCATGCTTCATGAAGTCTTTTTTTTTTTTTAAAAAGGACTGAATTATTCAGAAAATTTTCATTAAGTTTTACACTAAATAAAGAGCAAATCAGCAACTGGCTTCTCTGTTTACTAGCTGTGGTACTTTGTGCTACAAAGTACCTTCTGTTTCCTCCTCTGTAAAATGGAATAAATAACACCTCCCAAGATCATTGTGAGGAAGAACAAGTTAATGCGTGTGAGGCAGCCATCTCAAGCACTCGAAGGGCTCAATAAATGCTAGTTCCCCATTCCTTGCCTCAGTCTGCATTTTCTCCTCCTTGCCCTTTAAAATCACAATAAACTAAAATAAAATAAGTCCACACCTTACTTCATAGACAGGTTCACCTCAAATCTGAGAGGATAGGACAAAAACTGGTTAGAACGCATTAGATCCAAGATGGCAGAAGACTCGACTTCCAGTAGACCTTGAAGCTCATTATACGCTCATTGTAATGCATTAGCACATGCTAAATGACACACCCATAGGCGCCATGACAGTTCTGAGGCCGATCATAAAAGGCCAAAAAAGTGGGCAATTCTCCAATTCCTGGAAATCCCCACCCCTTCTTCAAGATAGTTAAAATATTCCTCCCACCTGTTAGCCTATGAAATTACCCGGTCCATAAAAACTAACTACCCCACATCTCGGGGCTGCTCGTAATTTCCCAGATGACCTCATGCCCTGGGGCTGATTCCTGCCTTCTGAGACAGTCCACACTCTGTCTATGGAGTGTGTATCTCCCTGAATAAATCTGTTTTCACTTTACTATGGCTCACTCTTGAAGTCTTTCCTGCGCAAAGCCAAGGACCCTCACTTGGCAGCCCATCCCAGGGACTCACCCGAGACCTGGGACGTGACCATCCTCTCACGCTCCTTTTTCCTGCAACACTTGGAGCTGAAATGCAGACCTGAATGCACAATGTGGGTGGACCACCCTTCAAGCCCAATTGAAGCTCAATTGCAGTCTCTTCTTGGAAGCTTTCCTAGAGGAACCCTAGAGGCACATGATAACTTTAGCTGTCTCCCCAGGCAACATCAATTTGTAGGCAACAACTCAATTGCCTTCCACTACCTGGGTTCCCAGGTGCTCCTTTCCTCCCACAAAAATCATTGTGGGAGAATCTCCTCATTGCTGTGCCCCACTCTGCCGTGTGGTGGCTCCACTCTGCAACTTCCTACCCACAATCCAAGACCGCAGAAACCAAGGTTGAAATGCCAGGCACCAAGGTTGCAGCAGCCAACGTCCAAATCCTCCACACAGACCAGGGGTCCTGAGGGACTGACTCTGGGCAGGGAGTAGCACTCACACAAGGGGGAGAAATGGAATCTGCCAATTCTGGGTGCCAATGATTTGAAGAGGGCAACATCCAGGGGAGAAATGGAAATGCAAATCCGATCCCATCCAATCCAGTCATCTATCCAAAAGGGCTTAGGAGAGATGGAGAATCCATTTGTAGGCAAAGCAGTGCAGCCAGGAAGAATTCCCTGAGCCCAAGACCACAGCTCCAGCCACTTTTTAAGAGGCAGGAGAAGAAGAAAGGGACCACAGCTTGACTGGACAAGCTATGTCCATTCAATGCTTACTGCCCTGGTCACTCAACCCAGAGGAGGATTCTTGTTCTCTCTGTGGTGCTAATTACAACTCTTACTAGGTTTCCGAAATGAAGTTTAACGCCCGCTCTGATGAAGAACTCGGACGAGTTCCTAGGACTCTGCCAGGAGTCTAGAGCTATTTGTGAGTAACGCTGCCACGTCTCTTATCAAAGGTATTCCTCTTACCTCACCCATCCCTGCTAAATCCCCTCTGCCTTCAAGTTCCCCCTGCTTGGGGCAGATGGGCATGTGTCTTCCCTGGAATCAGGGGAGCAAATCAAAAATAGAACAGGTGAAGAGGAGAGGGCTGAGTTCTGTGAGCCAAAGACGGGAGTCTAAATGGTTGAAGCCAGGGAGATAATGCCAAGACAACAGTGGCTTCACACTGGCAAGCAGGTCATGGTAGAAATCTGGTATGTGGGCTGGAGCCCTGCCCCTGCCCAGGCTTTCCACAGCCAGAGGCCAGAAAAAGCTGCGTGTACAGGCCTCCCTGGCCAGCCCAGCCCAGGCCCAGGTGTGGACTTCTCCAGGTACCTCAGCTCTCCTACCTGGGGCTTTCAAGAACTTCTTCCCAGAACTGAGGACTTGTTTATTGTCCCTCTTTCAGGAAAGTAAAGCCTGGAGCTTTGGGACCAATTGTCAATCCTTACAGTCCTCTTTGCCAGTTCTCCCCAAAGAAATGGGAGAATTGTCTCTCATGCAAATAAGACCTTTAGGCCTGCCCTCCTTTTCCTAAGCTCAGGGTATTTTATGTATCCTGCCTCACCCCAGACTTTTACTACTTTACTCATTTAGGCATTTTCTTTAACGGCCGGTTATGTTTTTGACAATTATAGCATATAATATGTGTTTTGTCACTCCAATTAAGTAGTACATACTTTGTGTTTAAGTATGGCGAGCCTACTATGTTCTAGACTCTTTGCTAAGTGCTTTACATAGATTTTCTCACCTAATCTGTAAAACAACCCAGTGAAGTAGGTATCATAATTTATTAGCCCCACTTTTCTGGGGGAACTAGGGGAACAGAGATGTCAACAAACCAGCCCAAGGTTCTGGCTCCTTGTACGAGTTGAGCAAGTTAAATAACCTCTCTGTGCCTCACCTCGGTCTCATCTGTAAAATGGGAAGAATAACAGTACCTACCTGATAAGACTGCTATGAGAATTAAGAGAATTAAGTGAGCTGATATGTGTAAGGTGCTCGCACAGTGCCTGGCCCATAAGTGTTTGTGAAATAACAAATGAACATCTAAATGGCAGAGCTGGATGTGACACAGGTGGTTTGATTCCAGAGCACACATTCCTAACCACTATCCATTTCCTTGTTGATCATGGCCTGTTCTGTTTCTTATGAAAGTTTTGACAGGGCTTTTGATTTCCACTGTACAAAGATGGGCAAACTGAGCTATAGAAGTGATCAGTACAGGGTGACACGTGAGTTCCTCTTCCTGAGAATGCCATGGTGACAGTTTATGTATTCTTATGGGCCAGGCACTGCTCTGCTGGCTTGGTTAGTTATGGTCCATCATTGTGTTTTAGAAAAGTAAACTGGAGAGATTCCTCCATCAGGAAGGAAAGTCTCCCAGGATTTCCCTAGTGTTCCAGCAGGTAAGACTCTGTGCTCCCAGTGCAGGGGGCCAGGGTTCGATCCCTGGTCGGGGAACTAGATCCTGCATGCATGCCGCAACTAAAGAGTTTGCATGCCGCAACTAAGAAGCCTGCATGCTGTAACTAAGAGCTAGCACAGCCTAAATAAATAAATAAATATTAAAAATAAAAAAAGTAAAGAAAGTCTCCCCAGTAATGTTCTTTACCCTCTTGTGATTTAAAACCAGGAGCTAAACTTCAGTGGATCAGAAAATGGCTGCAGGTTTGTTTGGTGCATAGGGTGACCAACCCATTCTGGTTTGCCCAAGACTAAGAGGTCTCCTATAACACAGGACTTGCAGCTTTAAAACTGGGACATTTCTTGGCAAACCATGTTGATTGGTCATCTTAGAAATGGGCCAGACTGGGAGGGTCTGAAGGTTAGGCCATGAAAGTTATACCCATGAAAGTCAGGCTGGGGCAGTTATCAAAACCTGAGGTCCAAAGAAAGGCTTAGTCATAGACCAAGGCAGAAAAGGTGGGACAAAGAGTGATTCAGATCCCTCAGTAAGATGTCCTTCACACATGACCCACCAAGCTATTATTTTGTTTTCCCTTCGTGTTTTCATTCTTCCTAAGACACTCCCCCTAATGATTTCCTTTTAGTGGAAGGCAAGCAGCAGAATAAAGAGATCTGGGCTTGGCATTAGGAAGACAGCATGAGTAGAAGAAAGGACATGGACATTGGAGGCAGAAAGATCAGCATGTGAATCCTGTCTCTGACATGTCAATTTATATCTTTGTGCGAATGACAGCTTCTCTGAATATTGTCTGTAAAAGAATAATATGAGAAGATTAGTGATGATGTATGTAAACTGATTTGCATAGGGTGGACTGATAGATGCTAAATGACTGATGAAAGAGGCCATAGCTCAAGGTTGGAGCTCCCAATGGACTGGCAGGATGCTGAGCCTAAATGGGAGTTGAGGTCTCCAGAGGGATGCTGCTGGGTGCCTGATACCTGCCTGATGTTGTTTCTTGGCCAACTTCTCTTCAGTGTCACTTCTCTAGGGAAGCCTTATTACAAACTCACAGGATCCTGTACTTCATACTGCTTTTCACAATTTGAACTCAAAATTTACTTGGAATCTAAAAAATACAACATACTAGTGAATATAACAAAAAAGAAGTAGACTCACAGATATTAAGAACAAACTAGTGGTTACCAGCATGGAGAGGGAAGGAGGGAGGGGATTAAGAGGTACAAACTGTCATGTATAAAATAAGCTGTAAGGATGTATTACACAACACAGGGAATATAGCCATTATTTTATAATAACTATAAATGGAGTATAACCTTTAAAAATTATGAATCACTATAGTGTACACTTATAACATATAATATTGTACATCAACTATACTTCAATTAAAAATAATAAAAATTTAAAAAACAAAAGTAAAAACATAAATTTACTTGACAAATTACTTAATTTCTGTCTTTCCCATCTGACCGTGAACCCCCTTAAGGCAGGGACCGTGTCTATCTTGTTCGCTGTTCTGTAGATTTAGCAGACAAATCAATGCTCGGCACACGGTAAGCATTCAATAAATGCTGTTGCATGAATGAATCAAACGACCATCAAACGTACTAGGGGAAGGGGGCTTCCCTGGTGGCGCAGTGGTTAAGAATCCACCTGCCGATGCAGGGGACACGGGTTCGAGCCCTGGGCCGGGAAGATCCCACATGCCGCGGAGCAACTGAGCCCGTGCGCCACAACTACTGAGCCTGCGCTCTAGAGCCCACGAGCCACAGCTACTGAAGCCCGTGTGCCACAACAAGAGAAGCCACTGCAATGAGAAGCCCGCGCACCGCAACACCGCAACTAGAGAAAGCCAGCGAGCAGCCATAAATATAAATAAATAAATAAATAAATAAATAAATAAATAAATAAATAAATAAATGTACTAGGGGAAGAGTTTTGTGAGGAAGCTTAGGCAGCAGTAAGCCACTAGATGGAGCTAATACCCTGCATGAAAACTATCCAGCACACCTTGCAGGTGACATAATGAGGCTCTGAACCCAGGACTGTTGGCCTCCAACAGCATGTGTAGCATTCAGAGGAAGGAGTAAATGATATACAGTGTATCAATCAGTCATCAGTAGTTCTTCACTGAGCATCTGTGTTGCACACAGAGGGCTGAGCAAACACAGATGAGTTTATAATCTAGTAGGGGATACAAGACACGCATATACAGGACATAAGACACTGAAGTACCTAAGTGCCTCGTGGATGATTTATATAATAATAGCACTAGGAATTCAGAGGCCAGGAAGATTCCTATGACTGGGGTGGTCATAGATCTGAAAGTCAGGGTTGACCTCCACAGAAAACACATTTAAAGAGATGGGCAGCAAGTAAACTTGTCCCTTTCTTCTAAAGATGTAAACCAAGGACCAGTTGCTTTGATACCACCGAGCATGTGGTGGTATCCAAAGCACCTTTGCATGTATTTATGCAATGGAAATTGTCGTTCAAGTGACTAGGCCTTGAAAATTCCTAAAGGATGTTTTCTGAATCACTAAAAGAAGTTTACCTACTATACCTGTTCAATATAATTTTGGTACATTCTAATTCTTTGCTAACCTATGTATGATAGAACCATAATACTGGATCAAGTCTCTTCAGGTCACTACCTACCTCCCCACACTGCTATGTCTTCTCCTAGTACCTTTGGTGGTCCAGCATATGCCATGAAAGTAGAGCCAACAACTGGGGGAAACGTTCTCTCCTAATGGTAAGGTTTCCAAATTCTCTGACCCAATAATCAAGTCAAATGATCTAACAAGTGTGAAAACTACATTTCAACAATGAAAAAAAAGATTTTGCTTAAACACAAGCATGATATTAACTCTACTTTTAGTATCAGCTGGCTAAATGAAAATTGTTGGAATATGGAATCTGTCATAACTCTGGAGAAAGTTATATACTTAGATACCAGCATATCCATAATACTTGATTTGACATCTCAGTAAGAAGTGATGGTGGCCCTATGTCTAACTGTGGTCCCATTTCTCTTATCCACTCATGGAAGTTGGGTGAGTCCATTCAGAAAGGCAGCATGGTGAAAGGAAAAGGGCACTAGAAAACTAAGTGAGGAAACATGGGCTCAGGTCTGAGACATGTTAGCTGTGTAGCATCACTTCTCTGAGTATCAGTTCCCCGTCTATAAACCTGGGATGTGAACTAGATACTTGCAAAGGTCCCGTCCTGGTTTAGCATTATATGAGCCTAGTACTAGGAGTTAGAGCATGGTAGCTATTCATTAAACCCAGATTATATACTCCCAAATAGAAATGGCCCATATTGTCTTCACTTACAGATACAAAAGTTGAGAAGGCTGGTTGCCATAGCAATTTACCTTCATGGAGTCAGTTATAAATTTCATTCTGTGAAGTGACAGTATTATGTACTGGCACCTGCACAACTCCCTAATGTTTCCTTTGCTTCCATTCTTGCCCCAGGCAACGGTGCCAAGAGTTGTCCTTATCTGGAGAAGCAATCAGAGTTCTCAAGCTGCCTTTCGGTCTGCTAGAACAGAAGGTGCTGACAGGGGTGGGAGTGAAGGCAGGCTTCCTTTCAGTTTACTAATTCTGTAGCCGCCCTTCCCAAACTCCAGCAAATATTTTGCGATGTTGCAAGGTGTTACGAGAAGTGAAAAGCAAGCTGTGATTCAGCTGGTATGAAGATTTTGCAAACAAAAAAGAGTGATCAGGACTTCCCTGGTGGCGCAGTGGTTAAGAATCCGTCTGCCAATGCAGGGGACACAGGTTCAAGCCCTGGTCCGGGAAGATCCCACATGCCGCGGAGCAACTAAGCCCGTGGGCCACGACCACTGAGCCTGCGCTCTAGAGCCCACGAGCCACAACTACTGAACCCGCGTGCCACAACTACTGAGCCTGCGCACCACAACTACTGAAGCCCATGTGCCTAGAGCCTGTGCTCCGCAACAAGAGAAGCCACTGCAATGAGAAGCCGGTGCACCGAAACGAAGAGTAGCCCCCGCTCGCCACAGCTAGAGAAAGCCACCTCGCAGCAACGAAGACTCCATGCAGCCAAAAAAAAAGTGATCTGTTTTGCAAAAATCTATTATTTCTGCCAGAGTCCACAGACTGGAATACTAAAAGAGATATTTTTGTAAGGCATCACCATCATACATTTTGGATTTTCCAAATGAGACTGATTTCAAATTAATTGGCCCAACAGGTCCCAACTTGTGGACCTCAGACCTCTGGGAGCGGTAGAGTTACCTCACAGGATCTGCAAACCCACGTACATGTTCTGTCTGTAGACTGAATGAAAAATGTGCTCATCCATATGGATTACTTCTCAAATATGCATAAGTGTTTTTATGATGAATAAAAGAAATTATCTTACAGTGTTGCTGAATATAGCTTAGCCTTTTGTTATGTATTTTCTTAATCAGCTGAAACTAAAAGTAGAGTTAATATTAAGCTTGAGTTTAAGCAAAATCAGTTTTTTCAATGTTGAAATGCAGTCTTTACACTTGTCAGATCATTTGACTTTATTGATTGGGTCAGAGAATTCGGACATCTTACCATTAGGAGAGAAACTTTCCCCTGTTATTGGCTCTACTTTCATGGCATATGTTGGATAGTACACTCACCATTTGGTTTCTAGAACCTTGAAACCTGTTAAGAAGCCATTTTAGTGGCTAATTGAGCACTGCTCCTCTGTGGGAAATGTCATCCCTAAATATAAGATACGAGCAGTGGATACATGTCTTTATCCACAAATTTATATAAGAAATATAACCCAATTTTTATTTCAATCTTCCATTTCTTTGCACTGTCAGTAACATAATCTCAGTGAATTTGTAGATGTCAACCTCCCCTTTCCCCTGGATTGTGTCTAGTTCCTGGGAGGGGTTTATGAGGTGTCAAGGTATGCAGTGGGGGAGGGGGAGTGGAGGGAGTGAGGAATCTGGTCCTCAAGGTCATTCTACCAAATACACTGGTAGTTATTGAGACATCCTTTATCCTGGTTGCATGACCCCTTCAGGTTCAGAGGCACCCTCCATTTCTCTGGCATCGTCTTGGGCACAAGGAGACATGCTTTATGTCTCACTGGGGCATGGAAAATTCTGCTGCCTAAAGCCCATTCAGCAGCGACCCACCATGCACCCACTTCTTCTCTGAGGTCTTGCAACCTTCCTGGGGCTCTACTGAGGATGTAAGGAACACATCTTCTCTATTCCCAGGCCCCATACAAACATCTGGGATTGTGCCACCTTTCCATGGTGAGCCTGTAGAGTAGCACACAGGACCTAGCAATGTCTCTTGCCCTTGGTATTTTCCCATGAATTCATCCCCCTAGGACTCAGGAGCTCTTTTCTACTCTTATTATCTTTTCCTCCAAGTATTTTGTCTATGGTGTAATTTTTCTTCTTCTAAGGGCAGCTTTTGAGACCAAAAGCCAGGAAGATACTCATTTCTCTGCTTCTAGCTATCACATCCCTCCTCTGGGTAAGAAGCACAAACTAGGCTAGCTTCCTGAGTGAGGGGAAGAAAGGAGGTGGTTAAACACAGGGAAAGGGATTGGCTGATACTATTCTGCCACATATACAAATTAATACAGATTTCATGGGTCCAGGGCCTGCAAGAGAGGAAACCAGCCCCAAATGAAATCAGACACTAAGCAAAGAGTGAAATTTTATAGAATAATTAAAATAAGACCCCCAGCAGTGGTGCAGTTTTTCTAAGGTTCTTCATGTTTTCTGCAGTGCTTGCATCTGGAGCTAAATGACTTTTAGACACAATGCTGAATAATAAAGGGATCTTTTCTAGGGATGGGGTGAAGGATGAAAGCTCTCTCTGTGGTACATGAAGGCTCTCCAGCCTTCAGACTGGGTGTTGGGAGAGGAAGGGTGGTGATGGGAAGAAAGGGAAGGCGCTATGCACTGCCAGGCGGGGTACGGCTCTCTCTGGAACTTCCCTGTCCCTGGGGCTGTTGGAAAGGTACCTCTAATTCTGATGTTCCTGCCCTAGGTAGATCTGAAGTTTGTTCGGTTCGTTCGTTCATTCATAATCATTGAATTCCTATGCTGGGCTATGCACTGGGGAACAAGCAACCCTGTTTTAGTCTTGGTGAATTTATCTGAGTCTTGCTGAACAGAAAAGACATGGTCGCTGGATTTCAAGATCTTATAATTTAGTTGGGGATGGGGTGGAGCCCATGGAAAGACAGAAGGAGCAATGCCAATATTATGATGGGGAAAATGCAGGTTGTAGTGAAACACTGAGGCAGGACACCTAGCCAAGCCTTGAGGTGTCAGAGAAGCCTTTCTGGGTAGAAGAAGAAAGAACAGGTAGAACTTGAGAGAAGTAGCACCAGGGCTCTGGGGCAGGGCAGACACTGAGAGGCCAGGCCACAGGCTGTGGGAGAGGGCTCAGGGAGCATCTGATCTGGCTCTGAAACAGCCCGAATTTCCGGTAGCCATACATTTCAAATTTGGTGATTATGAACACAAATTTTTCTCATTCAAAAGAGCTAAGTGCTGCAAGCCTAGGCAAGAATGTTCCATTTCCCTGTTTCTCAATTTGTGCTGAATCAGGAGCCTAGGGAAGGAACGCGTGGGGGTGGGGTGGGTCCTTCACAATGCGACAGCCGCAAACTTGCTCCCCCTCACCTCTTGGAGAGGGATAGCAGTTGACTTGAAAGATGCTGTATCTCAGGCGAAGAATTTGTTGGCAAAACCATGCAGGAGACACCAGAGACCGAAATTAGAACTTTTGCCGGACCGGGGCACGAAACCGTGTCCCCTGCATCGGCAGGTGGACTCTCAACCATGGCGCCAGCAGGGAAGCCCAAGCAATGTATTTTTATCATTAAACTCTTGGCCAAAGCTCATTTGTTCCAAATGGGCTACCTTAGCTGAGTATGCTCACCTGAGTATGGGGTGAGTTCCTTGAAAATACAGGTGTGTTGCAAACGATCCACAAAGAAACCAAATTAACATTTATTTTATAAATGAAGGATAGTGAGAGAAGGCAGAAGGATCTTTGGCCCACTAAATCATGAAATAGGATTATGTTTCTCCAGCTGTGCGAAAATTAATATCCTGTTTGGGGAACCTCAACCACATCAACTAAAGGCCAGCTCCATGTTGTGGAAACAAATCAAAGGACTGCATTTGGCAAGAGGCCCCGACATTCCAGATCACACAGGAAATAATTACATACTATTATTCTGAGTGAATGTAGCAAGAAAATAAAATCTGAGGGTAAATAATCAGAACAGACTAAAGACATTTGCTTTAGTCATCTAGATCAAATTACTTAATAGTTTAATCTATGAACGTAGAATAATGAGTTTAGGCCAATAAGACAATCTTGAGAGATGTCTGAGTGACTTCTGGCCCTAAGTGTGGTCCATGAAGTGATTAAGGAGCTAAGAAACAATAAAAGCAGCAGTGTGGGAAAACACTGTACCACTACTGTGCAGCCGCTAGTCTTTTATATCTACCCAAGGTTTTCCCCAAAATGCTGATCATTTCTAGAACTATCTAGAACAGGGGTCAGCAAAGTTTTTCTTAAAGACCCAGGTAGTAAATATTTTAGGTTTGCAACTCTGCCACTGTACACAAAAGAAACCATAGACAATCTATTACTGAATGGCCATAGCTGTGTTCCAATAAAACTTTATATACAAAAATAGGCAACTAGCCTGTGAATCATAGTTTGCTGACCCTTAATCTTGAACAACTGCACAGATGTGGAAAAATTATAAGCTCATTTGAAAAAATTATGAGTTCGTTGGAGCACCACAGCAGACCAGTTTCTGTGGGGCCATGATGACGGTGTATTGGTCTACTGGTCAGCAAACTGTGCCCTTTTTCTACAAACATTACATAAGGAAGCCTGGATGAGGATTGTCTGGTTAAAGAGGCCAGTTGGCTCGCAGGCAGCAGACCTGTGTGCTGGATTCACAGAGTTTTTAGTCTGAAGTGCAAACTACTTACATAGAAGGAATAAGCACACTAAGCCAATCCTATAATCTTTTCACACTTCCACCACTCATGGTGGCTTTGTAAGGTAGCTTGGGGATTCTGTAGCTGACACCAACTCTAAAAGGTAAGGTTATACACCAAAAAGTTTCCGTTTCCTTTCTAATTCAGATTCATTAAAACAATTCTTTCACCTGGGTGGGTCAATGTGCCTGCTGTGTTTGTGGTTGTGTTGACTGGACATCACTGTGTAACCACCCCTTCCCCAACCTATCCTCTGTCACTGCTGGCTGCTCAGGTATGTGTAACTTGTGCCCTAAAATGAAAGGTGGAGCTGGGTCCAAATTCTCTTTCAGTAATTTAACTGAAAGACTAGAGGGAAGAAGCAGTTGGTGGTAGAGATGTAGCCAGAAAGGTCACACGGCCTCAGGGATTAGAATAGCCATCTGTGGGCCTTGTACAAGATGTGTTCATGGAAAAAGCCGAAGTAAAACAGAGAAAGTGTTTCTGTTTCATTCCAGTCCCAGAAGGCTGGTTGTTCTTCAGGAATGTTTATATTCCAATGAGACCCCTCTGTGAATTCTCAACAGCCTCCCTTTCCTTTTTCTTGAGCTGTCTTGATTGGGCCTTTTCTCAATGACTGAATCATGCGGTGCTCTAACAGGCACATTTCCTGCCACACCAACATTTTATTTAATGTGTTTAGATCTACCACCCATGAATATGAGATTCTGTACATTCAACTGTGATCTATTTAACTTCTATACCTGTTGGAGGTAACAAATACAATCAAATTTTCCTTGTCAATGACTTTTAAATCTGTCCTTTCCATTCCCATCCCTCCCATTATGGCCTAGTTTATCACTTCTATCTGGATATCAGCCACAGTCTCCTGGAAAGCTCCTCTGCCTCTACTCATTCCCTATTCTTGTCCATCTGTTATCTGAGCTCTTAAGATTAATATTTATAAAACCTACTTTCATCAAATCACTTCTCAGATGAAAAGTCCATAATGCTTTTCTACTGCCTCCTGGATCCAATATGATATATTCAAATCAGTATTGTAGGCTTCATAATCTGGTCCCACCTTATCTATTTATTGTATTCATATCTCCCATAACCCTTCAACATGAACTTCCGTTTCAATCAGTTAATCTCTCATATCCTCTGTTAACATCTTTCTCTTCATTCCCACCTCCCAATTATAATATTATCTATAAGAAATAGAAAGAGGGGAAGGAAATAAAGGCTGTATCTGTTCCCTTCCACCTGACGGCCCACATTCCAAAGGGTAAATGTCTGGTGACAATTAGAAACATGACAACTATCAAAAGTATATGGAATTGAAGCTTCTGGATAAAGACAGTGGAATGAAACATATCTAATTTTTATCCTGCTCAATCTCCTCACATAAAAATACAGTAAAGGCGCTTAAGGGGGTGGCATAAATCCTAAGGATAAAGAGAGTGAAAGAGGATACCAAAGGAACCAAATTTTGGAGGGTAGAAAGCAAATAGTAATGGACTTGGCAAACTTGAAAGACCAAATTGTAAATGACATTAAGTAAAGATAAAAATAAATTCTATATGCACTCCAGAATCCTCAAAAGACTCAAGGATTGATGGTGCCTCTGGAAGTGGGGTGAAACAGGGTGTTGAAATAAGGAAGACTGGTTGAATGAAGGCTGTTTGAGGATCACGTAGCTTCCTGGATTTCTCCCCTCCCCATACTCCACATCACTGGTGATTGCCCGTCCCACACTCTGGCCAAAGTCTAGAGATTCAGGCTCCAGAGATGGGTAAACAGATGGTTTCTGGATGGAGGAAAACCAGGCACAGTTGAGGGTCGGTATGAAGTACTTAAAACAGGAAAAATAAGTGAATGCCTGTATATCGAATACTAAGGCTTCCTGCTTTCTTCCACTTTATCCTTAGGCAAGAGAAATTGGAGGACTATTCTGTGGAGAATATGGCCACCTCAAAAAGAAGTATCTAAATATACTGACTTCAACAGTCCCTTTGCAAACAGCTTAGATAGAATCACCCTAAATCAGTGATTCTCAACTTAAGACGCATATGGCAATGTCTGGAGACATTTTTTATTTTCACAAAACTTGGTAGGGTTGGGGGTTCTGGCATCTAGTGGGTAGAGGCTAGGGATGCTGCTAAATAACCTACAATGCACAAGAAAAGCGTCCCACAACAAAGGATTATCCAATCCAAAACATCAGTAGTGTTACTATTGATAACCTCTGCCTTACATGAAACTCATGGTCAACTTGTCTACCAACACAAGCAGAGTTTCCAATAGTCTCCCCACACTATTAAGAGTAAGCAGAAAGAAAAAAAGGCCAGATATTTGAAGAAAACTAACAAGGAAGACAGAGACCTAAACAAACATAAAAGCAACGTGGAGGAAACAGACTGTGTGGGAAGAGGAAAACTCTACAAAACTACACTTGACTTCCACTTATGACCATGATGGACTGCCAGGAACCAAACTTACCTTACTGCTCTAAACAGTTAAGAAACCAGACAAAATCTAGAAAACTGTTTTCTGATACTGGACAGCAGGACTACCTTTCACGTCTAAGTTCTGGATTTGACTTTTGTGTACAGGGATCCAGTTTGAATTTACTGAAGAATTTCCCCACTGATTTACAATGCCACTTGTGTCATATACCACCTTCCCATATACGTATTCATTGACTCCTGGTCTCTCTGTTTCTGTCTTTGTGTTGGTACAATAGAGTCCTATTACTTCAGTTTTATGAAAAACTTTGATGCTTGGTATATCAAGACCCTCCAATTTATTATTCTTTAAAAGTGTCTTTTGGCCCTTTGCTCTTCCATATAAATTTTATGATCAGCTTGGTGAGTTCTATCTTGTTCAATAAATTTTATAACTTTCTCCAAAGCACTTGGACACCTTCTGTTATATTTATTCTTATATTTTTGGTTTCTATTATACAGGGTATATTTTAAAATTACATTTTGTTTTTTGCTGGTATGCTTAAATGCATTCTACTTTTGTGTACTGATCTCCTTTGTGGTAAATTGGATAAACTGTTTATTCAGCCTAATAGTTTGCTGTGGATTCTTTTGGGATCCACAAAATACTGGAATACTGCAAACAATTAGTTTTGCTTTTTCCTTCTGATCGCTATACCTTTTTTCTTCTTTGTCTTGTTTTATTGCAATTGCTAGAATCTCTAGTACAATGTTGAATAGAAGTGGTAAGAGTAGGCATTCTTGTCTTGTTACTAATTTTAAAGTCAATGCATTTAATACTTGATAGGATATTTGCTGTGGGCTTTTGATGTTACCTTTTACTAGGTTAAGGAATTTCTATTCTAGTTTTCATTGTTTGTTGGATTTTATAAAAAATAATCACATAGTTTTTTTCATTAATTTGTTAATGTGGGTAATGAATTAATAGATTTTAAAAAATGTTGGCCAGTCTTGCATTCCTGGGATAAACTCGTATTGGTCACAAAATAATATTATCAACTGTTATGCATTGCTGAATTAGTTTTCTAATATTTTCCATCTATGCTCATGACTGATAATGCTCTGTAATTTTCTTTTCTTTACAGTACTTGCCTGATTTGGGTAACAAGGTTATACTAGCCTTATAAGTGAGCTGAGGAGTATTCCCACTTTTTCTCTTGTTTGAAAAAGTCTGTGTAAGTTTGGAATCACTTGTTATTTGAATTTTTGTATAATTCACCTGTAAAACCATCTCATTCTAATGTTTGACTTCTGATAAAATTTCTTTAGTGATTATAGGACCTTTCAGGTTTTTTAGTTTATTCTTGAGTCAATCATTATTATTTTTATAAGAAAATATCCACTTCATCTAATATTCTTCAACTCATACTGGCACAAAAGCATCCATAATATTCTTTTTTTTTGCTTTGCTTTATCTATAATTATGTTCCATTGTTTATTCTTAAAATTGACTATTCCTGATGTTTTTCTTTAACAGTCTTGCTATAGGTTTTAGAATTTTACTAGTTTTTACAAAGAATGAACTTTTTGCTTTTTGAGCTCCATTTTTTCTACTGTATCTCTGTTTTACATGTGATTCATTTATGATCTTATTTTTATTAATTCCTTCTCCCTACCTTCTTTGGATTTGTCTTCTAACTTCAGTCCGATTCTTAGCTCATTGTCAGACTTTCTTTTCCCATATAAGCAATTAAAGCCTCTGAATTCCACTTTAGCTGTATCCCACAAGTTTTGATAAAATATTTTCATTATTATTTCATCTTAAGTATATTCTAATTCCACTATGATTTTTCAGACTCATTAATTATTTAGAAGTATGTCTTACATTTCCAAATACAGTCATCCTTTGATATCTGCAGGGAACTGTTTCCAGGACACCCCTCCCCCCCACACACACCACAATTCACAGATGTTCAAGTCCCTTACATAAAATGGTGTAGTATTTCCATATAACCTATGTACATCTTCTCTCCTGTAAACTTCAAATCATCTCTAGATTATTTATAATGCCTATAATGTAATGCTATGTAAATAGTTGTAAAATACAATGTAAATGCTATCGAAATAGTTGCCAGCACATGGCAACTGTAAGGTTTGCTTTTTAGACATTTCTGAAAAATTTTGGGGGGAATATTTTCAACCTGTGGTTGGTTGAATTCATGGATGTAGCACCCAAGGAGACAGAGGGCCGACTGTATAGTTTTAAAAAATTATCTTTCTGCTGTTGATTTCTAACCTAATTGTATTGTGATTAAAGGTTGGTTTTTCTGATATCAAATTTCTGAAAATTGTTGAGACCTGTCTTATGGCTTAGTACGTGATTAATTTTTTTTTAATAAATGTTCCTGGCATGCTTAAGAATACAAATTATTCAGTTATTGGGATGATCTTTTGTGTGTCCATTAAATCAAGCTAGTTAATTGTACTGTTCAAATCTTACTGAAGTTTTATATATTGGCTGCTTGTTTTTTAAAAAAATTTTTTAAATTTTAATTTAATTTTTTTTTATACAGCAGGTTCTTATTAGTCATCAATTTTATACACATCAGTGTATACATGTCAATCCCAATCGCCCAATTCATCACACCACCACCCCCACACTCCCACGGCTTTCCCCCCTTGGTGTCCATACGTTTGTTCTCTACATCTGTGTCTCAATTTCTGCCCTGCAAACCGGTTCACCTGTACCATTTTTTCTAGGTTCCACATATATGCGTTAACATACGATATTTGTTTTTCTCTTTCTGACTTACTTCACTCTGTATGACAGTCTCTAGATCCATCCACGTCTCAACAAATGACCCAGTTTTGTTCCATTTTATGGCTGAGTAATATTCCATTGTATATATGTACCACATCTTTATCCATTCTTCTGACGATGGGCATTTAGGTTGCTTCCAAGACCTGGCTATTGTAAATAGTGCTGCAATGAACATTGGGGTGCGTGTGTCTTTTTGAATTATGGTTTTCTCTGGGTATATACCCAATAGTGGGATTGCTGGATCATATGGTAATTCTATTTTAAATTTTTTAAGGAACCTCCATACTGTTCTCCATAGTGGCTGTATCAGTTTACATTCCCACCAACAGTGCAAGAGGGTTCCCTTTTCTCCACACCCTCTCCAGCATTTGTTTGCAGATTCTCTGATGAAGCCCATTCTAACTGGTGCTGAGGTGATACCTCATTGTAGTTTTGATTTGCATTTCTCTAATAATTAGTGATGTTGAGCAGCTTTTCATGTGCTTCTTGGCCATCTGTATGTCTTCTTTGGAGAAATCTCTATTTAGGTCTTCTGCCCATTTTTGGATAGGGTTGTTTGTTTTTTTAATATCGAGCTGCATGAGCTGTTTATATATTTTGCAGATTAATCCTTTGTCCGTTGATTCGTTTGCAAATATTTTCTCCCATTCTGAGAGTTGTCTTTTTGTCTTGTTTATGGTTTCCTTTGCTGTGCAAAACCTTTTAAGTTTCATTAGGTCCCATTTGTTTATTTTTGTTTTTATTTCCATTACTCTAGGAGGTGGATCAAAAAAGATCTTGCTGTGATTTATGTCAAAGAGTGTTCTTCCTACGCTTTCCCCTAAGAGTTTTATAGTGTCCAGTCTTACATTTAGGTCGCGAATCCATTTTGAGTTTATTTTTGTGTATGGTGTTAGGGAGTGTTCTAATTTCATTCTTTTACATGTAGCTGTCGAGTTTTCCCAGCACCACTTATTGAAGAGACTGTCTTTTCTCCATTGTATATCCTTGCCTCCTTTTTCATAGGTAAGTTGACCATAGGTGTATGGGTCTATCTCTGGGCTTTCTATCCTGTTCCATTGATCTGTGTTTCTGTTTTTGTGCCAGTATCATATTGGCTTGATTACTGTAACTTTGTAGTATAGTCTGAAGTCAGGGAGTCTGATTCCTCCAGCTCCATTTTTTTCCCCTTGAGACCACTTTGGCTATTCGTGGTCTTTTGTGTCTCCATAGAAATTTTAAGATTTTTTGTTCTAGTTTTGTAAAAAATGCCATTGGTAATTTGATAGGGATTGCATTGAATCTGTAGATTGCTTTGGGTAGTATAGTCATTTTCACAATATTGATTCCTCCAATCCAAGAACATAGTATATCTCTCCATCTGTTGGTATCATCTTTAATTTCTTTCATCAGTGTCTTATAATTTTCTGCATACAGGTCTTTTGTCTCCCTAGGTAGGTTTATTCCTAGGTATTTTATTCTTTTTGTTGCAGTGGTAAATGGAAGTGTTTCCTTAATTTCTCTTTCCGATTTTTCATCGTTAGTGTACAGGAATGCAAGAGATTTCTGTGCAATAATCTTGTATCCTGCAACTTTACCAAATTCATTGATTACCTCTAGGAGTTTTCTGGTGGCATCTTTAGGATTCTCTATGTATAGTATCATGTCATCTGCAAACAGTGACAGTTTTACTTCTTCTTTTCCAATCTGGATCCCTTTTATTTCTTTTTCTTCTCTGATTGCTGAGGCTAGGACTTCCAAAACTACGTTGAATAATAGCGGTGAGAGTGGGCATCCTTGTCTTGTTCCTGATCCTAGTGGAAATGGTTTCAGTTTTTCACCATTGAGAACGATGTTGGCTGTGGGTTTGTCATATGGCCTTTATTATGTTGAGTTAGGTTCCCTCTATGCCCACTTTCTGGAGAGTTTTTATCATAAATGGGTGTTGAATTTTGTCAAATGCTTTTTCTGCATCTATTGAGACTATCATATTGTTTTTCTCCTTCAATTTGTTAATATGGTGTATCACATTGACTGATTTGCGTATACTGAAGAATCCTTGCATTCCTTGGATAAATCCCACTTGATCATGGTGTGTAATCCTTTAATGTATTGTTGGATTCTGCTTGCTAATATTTTGTTGAGGATTTTTGCATCTATATACATCAGTGATATTGGTCTGTAATTTTCTTTTCTTTAGTATCTTTGTCTGGTTTTGGTATCAGGGTGATGGTGGCCTCATAGACTGAGTTTGGGAGTGTTCCTTCTTCCACAATGTTTTGGAAGAGTTTGAGAAGGATGGGTGTTAGCTCTTCTCTAAATGTTTGATAGAATTCACCTGTGAAGCCACCTGGTCCTGGACTTTTGTTTGTTGGAAGCTTTATTTTTGGGGGGGGGGGTACGCGGGCCTCTCACTGTTGTGGCCTCTCCCGTTGCGGAACACAGGCTCCGGACGTGCAGGCTCAGCGGCCATGGCTCACGGGCCTAGCCTCTCTGCAGCATGTGGGATCTGCCCAGCCCAGGGCACGAACCCATGTCCCCTGCATTGGCAGGCAGACTCTCAACCACTGCAACACCAGGGAAGCCCTGTTGGAAGATTTTTAACCACAGTTTCAATTTCATGACTTGTGATTGGTCTGTTCATATTTTCTATTTCTTCCTGCTTCAGTCTTGGAAGGTTATACCTTTCTAAGAATTTGTCCATTTCTTCCAAGTTGTCCACTTTATTGGCATAGAGTTGCTTGTAGTAGTCTCTTAGGATGCTTTGTATTTCTGTGGTGTCTGTTGTAATTTCTCCTTTTTCATTTCGAATTTTATTGATTTGAGTCCTCTCCCTCTTTTTCTTGATGCGTCTAGCTAATGGTTTATCAATCTTGTTTACCTTCTCAAAGAACCAGCTTTTAGTTTTATTGATCTTTGCTATTGTTTTCTTTGTTTCTATTTCATTTCTTTCTGCTCTGATCTTTATGATTTCTTTCCTTCTGCTAACTTTGGGTTTTGTTTGTTCTTCTTTCTCTAGTTCCGTTGGGTGTAAGGTTAGATTATTTGAGATATTTGTTTCTTGAGGTAGGCTTGTATAGCTATAAACTTCCCTCTTAGAACTGCTTTTGCTGCATCTCATAGGTTTTGGATTGTCGTGTTTTCATTTTCAATTGTCTCTAGGTATTTTTTGATTTCCTCTAATTTCTTCAGTGATCTCTTGGTTATTTAGTAATGTAGTGTTTAGCCTCCATGTGTTTGTGTTTTTTACGTTTTTTCCCCCTGTAATTCATTTCTAATCTCACAGCATTGTGATCAGAACAAGATGCTTGATATGATTTAAATTTTCTTAAATTTTCTGAGGCTTGATTTGTGACCCAAGATGTGATCTATCCTGGAGAACGTTCCGTGCGCACTTGAGAAGAAAGTGTAATCTGCTGTTTTTGGATGGAATGTCCTATAAATATCAATTAAATCTGGTCTATTGTCATTTAAATCTTCTGTTTCCTTACTTATTTTCCTTTTGCATGATCTATCCATTGGTGTACGTGAGGTGTTAAAGCCCCCCACTATTACTGTGTTACTGTCGATTTCCTATTTTACAGCTGTTAGCAGTTGCCTTATGTATTGAGGTGCTCCTATGTTGGGTGCATATATATTTATAATTGTTATATCTTCTTCTTGGATTGATCCCTTGATCATTATGTAGTGTCCTTCCTTGTCTCTTGTAACATTCTTTATTTTAAAGTCTAGTTTATCTGATATGAGTATTGCTACTCCAGCTTTCGTTTGATTTCCATTTGCATGGAATATCTTTTTCCACCCCCTCACTTTCAGTCTGTATGTGTCTCTAGGTCTGAAGTGGGTCTCTTGTACACAGCATATATATAGGTCTTGTTTTTGTATTCATTCAGCAAGCCTGGGTCTTTTGGTTGAAGCATTTAATCCATTCACGTTTAAGGTAATTATCAATATGTATACTCCTATGACCACTTTCTTAATTGTTTTGGGTTTGTTTTTGTAGGTCCTTTTCTTCTCATGTTTCCCACTTAGAGAAGTTCCTTTAGCATTTGTTGTATAGCTGGTTTGGTGGTGCTGAATTCGCTTAGCTTTTGCTTGTCTGTAAAGCTTTTGATTTCTCCATTGAATCTGAATGAGATCCTTGCCGGCTAGAGTAATCTTGGTTGTAGGTTCTTCCCTTTCATCACTTTAAGTATATCATGCCACTTCCTTCTGGCTTGTAGAGTTTCTGCTGAGAAATCAGCTGTTAACCTTACGGGAGTTCCCTTGTATGTTATTTGTCATTTTTCCCTTGCTGCTTTCAATAATTTTTCTTTGTCTTTAATTTTTGCCAATTTGTTTACTATGTGTCTTGGCGTGTTTCTCCTTGGTTTATCCTGTATGGGACTCTCTGCACTTCCTGGACTTGGGTGGCTATTTCCTTTCCCATGTTAGGGAAGTTTTTGACTATAATCTCTTCAAATATTTTCTCGGGTCCTTTCTCTCTCTCTTCTTCTTCTGGGACCCCTATAATGCGAATGTTGGTGCGTTTAATGTTGTCCCAGAGGTCTCTTAGGCTGTCTTCATTTCTTTTCTTTTTTTTTTCTTTATTCTGTTCTGCAGCAGTGAATTTCACCATTCTGTCTTCCAGGTCACTTATCTGTTCTTCTGCCTCAGTTATTCTGCTATTGATTCTTTCTAGTGTAGTTTATTTCAGTTATTGTATTGTTTGTCTCTGTTCTTTAATTCTTCTAGGTTTTGTTAAACATTTCTTGCATCTTCTCGATCTTTGCCTCCATTGTTTTTCCAAGGTCCTGGATCATCTTCACTATCATTATTCTCAATTCTTTTTCTGGAAGGTTTCCTATCTCCACTTCATTTAGTTGTTTTTCTGGGCTTTTATCTTGTTCCTTCATCTGGTACACAGCCCTCTGCCTTTACATCTTGTCTTTCTGTGAATGTGGTTTTTGTTCCACACGCTGCAGGATTGTAGTTCTTCTTGCTTCTGCTGTCTGCCCTCTGGTGGATGAGGCGATCTAAGAGGCTTGTCTGCTTGTTTCATGAATTAGTGCAAAAAGTGCGTAAAATCTTTCACTAGAACACTTCTGTCAATTTTTGTTTTATATATTTTGAAGCTATATCGTTAGCAGTATATAACTTAGAATTGTTTTATCTTCTTGGAAACTTGAACTTTTTATCAGTATGTAATGGTCTTTCTTCCCTTTAGTAATGCTTTTTGCCTTAAGACTTACTTTTTCTACATTAATATAGCCACACCAGTTTTATTTTAGTTAGTGTCTGCCTGATATACTTTCCCATCCTTTTACTATAAACACACTTTAGCATTCGGCTGGAACTTTAAAAAAAAAGTGACAATATTTGTTTAACTGGAAAATTTAGTATATTCACATCAGTTGTGAATAGAGATATTTGAATTTATTGCCTTCATCTTACTTTGTCCCTTCTAAATGCCTTCCCCCCAACCCCCTCCTTTTTTGACTTCTCTTGGATTAATATATTTTCTCTCATTCCATATAATACCTCTGGTTTGCAAAATACGCTCTTTATTTTATTCTTTGTTATTTAAGAAATTTTAACATGTATTTTTTAACTTGACCAAGTTGAAAGTTTGTCAATATCTTTTTCTTCTTAAGTACTTAACCTGATCAACTATATTTTAATATTTCCTAGTATTTTAGTTCTTATGAACTCCACAAATTAGATATTATCTTGTTATATAATCAATGTTTGTCTACAGTTACCTGCATATTTACCATTTTCTGGGACTGATCATTCTTTCTTACATTTCATTAATTTTTGAGCTCATTTTCTTCTTCCTGAAGTATGCCTTTGGAATGTCCTCTACTGAGGATCTGCTGGTTTAAACTCGCTTGCCTAAAAAAAGTCTCTTTCATTCCTGTTCTTAAAAAACTATTTATTATGAAAAAAGTTTAAACATGTCTCTTTTGGATGTAGGTCAGACCTTTTGCCTCTACCTCTCATGTCTCAATTTCTACTTCATATTTTCTATCCCTGGATCTTTGTGCTAAAGTCTCCGGAGAGATTTTAATTTTCTTCCCCTGGTCCTCCCAGGGCTAAGGCCATAAGAACGTATTCCCACTGCCCTTTTGTGTATAAGTGGGGTTTTAAAGTAAATCCACTGAAATCATTGCCTTGCAGGGCTCCATGCTTAATGCACATGTCTCTTATCTAACCTTCCCACCTTGCTCAAGCCCAAGGCTTTGTCTTCCACGCACGTGATGCTTTAAGATGTAGGCTTTAGGCACTGCGAGATTGGAAGATATTCTTGAAGGCAAGTACTGGCTTTGGTGCTAGTTTACACTTTGGACTTGCACTTTCCCTCTGTTTCTGGCCTCTGAGGATCATCATCACTTTCTCGCCAGTTTAATCAACTCTATATTTTAAAATCATACATATGTACAAATTTTATATACTTATATGCATATGTATATATGTAAATATTTTCCAGGATTTTTATTGTATGGTTAAGTTTCTCTGGATATCTTGTTCACAATGTTGTTGGAGATTTCCGTCCATCTATTTGATCTTTAAGTTGCTAAAACTGCAAATCTTTTAGCATGATGGAAAATTAAAAACCAAGAAAAAACACCATTGCCCTCTGGTGGAGAACCAATACTATTACAACATCTAAATGAGACCCACTGTGACTCAACTTCTGATTTCCTCATTTAGTCAACAAGGCTGTCAAATCTTTTATCAGGTCTTTCAAATCTGTCCCTTCATTTCGATTCTCCTAGTATCACCTTAGTCTAGTTCCTATTCTTTTTTTTTCTTTTTGCTAGAATTGTTGTTTTTGAACCAGTCTCTCTCTTTATATTCTTTCAATATATTTTCTTTGTGTCTATCATCACCCCTTACTTTTACAATTTTACATTAATTTGATGGGTTGTTCATCAAGTTCTTGCTTATGAGCAAAAAAGTTGGAACCAATAACAGTAGTCTAATTAGGAATGTGAATGTATTATAGATCCAATAAATGTTAGCTGATTCGAAACAAGTATTTACTACCATTTATTCACTTACCAAATTTATCTGGGAGGCAGCACATGCACAAAAGTTCCCAAACTTTTTTTCTGTAGTAACAGACTAATGAATGACATTCACATGTATAATTCTCCTACTTGCTTACTTAGAGTTTTTAAAAACTTAAAACTATTTTTAATTACAAAACACATGACTAGTATTAAAAAATTCAGAGTTCTGGGGACCTCCCTGGCAGTCCAGTGGTTAAAGACTCCACGCTTCCACTGCAGGGGGCTCGGGTTTGATCCCTGGTCCAGGAACTAAGAGCCTGCATGCCACTTGGTGCAACCAAAAGTTAAAAAAAAAAAAAAAAAAAAAATCAGAGTTCTGCAAATAATGATGCTGGAGGCCCGGGTTCTCACTGTGGAAGAAGGTACAAATATGGAATGGGTAAAGACAAGGAAGAACCCTGTGGGGTTGGATTGGAAATGGAGATATCAGAAAAACTGGTGATTTTTAATATATGTTTCCTAGTTCTTTCTGTTGAAGGGGCCTAGAAACAATGACACCCAGCAGGCCCAGATCTTAGTTTCTAAACACCATTCTCTACTAAAAGAAACTAAGGATCTTTGAAGAAATAGTTGATTCCAGGGATAGGGTGGAGGGAAAAAAACAAGATAAACTTGGAACATTTTGTGCTGAAAAGTAAGAAATTTCTCAAAGAATGATAAAAACATGTCAAAAAGACCCAGAAGCCAGCCTAAAAGGTCTCCCACTGGCCAAATATGGGGCAATTTGACATTAAAACAAATGAGAGTAACAGACTGAATAAGATAGGAATTTATGAGTTCATACTAATACAAGTGAGAAAGAGAAGTCTTTTCCTTACAGTAGAATGCCAACTAGTAAATGTAGAAGGAGTGACAGAATTGGAAAACCACAATTTGGCAGCCATCAGAGTAGCAATTAATTCAGCCAAGAAACATCACTGGATGCTAAACTTAGTGTATGAAAATTTGCTGAGAAACAGAATATTTACAGTCTCTAAGTATCTCCCCACAAAATGCTTGTTAATTTAAAAGAAAAAATTAAGAATCTTTACAGCAGAAAGATCTAACAGATACCACCTAAAACAAGTGATCAAAATTAACAGCTTGTGATGGGACAACTGGTATCAGGATATGATGCACTGAAAAGGACACAGCATCACTTCTATGATATTCCTGTCAAAAATGCATAAGCTCAATCTAATCATAAACAAACATCAGAAAACGTCAAATTAAGGGACACTATAAAATAACTGGTATATGTTTTTCATGACCTTGACATTTTTGAAAGACAGGTTGAAGAACTGTTCCAGACAGGAGACTAGAGACTTGACAACTAAATGTAATGTGTTATCCTGGACTGGATCCTGGACTATTTTTTCCCCCCAACAAAGGCCATTACTGGAACAACTAGTGAAATATGGAAAATATTAGATAATGTATTATATTAATGCTAATTTTCTGATTTTGATAATTGTGCTGTGGTTATGGAAGAAAATATCCCTGTCCTTAGAAAATACACACTTAAGTATTTGGGGTAAAGAGGAATTATCTGTAATTAACACTCAAATGGTCAGAAAAAAAGCACTTATTCTATACTCATGATAAATAGATAAAGGGAAACCTTTTCCTTAGAGCAGAATGACAATTAATTAATACAGAAAGAATAATGTGTTAGAAAAATCAATTTTGTAAACAGCACAGTAAAAATTTATTCAGACAAGAATTATCAAAAGATGCTAAATCTAGGAGGGGAAAGTTTGATGAGGAACAGAATATCAATCAACCTGGTCTCAAACTTTCTCCTCACAAATTATCTAATCACAAAAGAAAAAAATGGGAACTATACAGTGGAGAAACTGGACAACTTCTTACCCAAGTGATCAAATTAACATCACCAATAATAGGCAATGGGACATTCTGGGAGTCTGGATGTGACCCTGGGAGGACATATCACTCATAGTATTTCAGCCCATATTGCATAACCTGAATCTAAACATAAGGAAGAATCAGAAAAACCCAAAAAGAAGGATCATCTATACTTTAACTGTCCTGTATTCTTCAAATAAATCAATACTATAAAAGATAAAAAAAAGCTGAAGAACTGGTCCAGATTAGAGTCATGATAATCTAACATATGATCCTGGACTACACCCTGTAGCTGAAAACAAAAACTACCAATGGAACAGCAAATTAAATTGGAATAGGGACTACAGATTAGATGAAAGTATTATATCAATGTTAAATTCCTGAATTTGATAACCAAACTTAGTATGTTTGTTCTTATGAAGTATGTATGTAGTATTAAAGGGTATGATGTCTGCAGTGTATTCATCATGTGATCAAGACAAAAAACATGTAACAAGAGATAGAGAGAAAATGGTAAATAGGAGAAACATTAAGAAGTTGAAATGCAGAACAATGTATATATTTCTTCTGCTTGAAATTCTCAAAAAATATATATACATATCTATGTATGTAAATATATATTTCTAAGATACTAAAATTATTAGTACTCTCCTGTTCCCCCAGGTAAGGGAACTAGAAGCTAAAAAGTATTAGGTAGTTGGCATGAGGCTGTAAAGGGTTGTCTTTCTTTTCTCAACCCTTAGTTCCACCCCAAAGAGAAAAACAGCACTAGTAGCTTTCAGATGTCTTCTATCTGTATATATAAACTTCTGGACATATATGTAATTCCTGTACCATTTTGATGGCTGCATATTTGAATGAATGAATGAACTTAAGAAGTGTTCTTGTTGGAATTTAAGTTGTTTCTGACATATACACATATTAAATACAATCTGAGATTTTTTTAAAAACATGTTATTTACTCTAACAAAAGCCATGTTTGATCTTAATCCTGTCATCTTAATGTTATCTATTCTGTTTTTACGTCTTCTTTTTAAAAACTACTTTATGTTCATGTTTTATTTTGGGAATTTCTTCCTCATTTAATAACTTCTTCTATTCAATTTATGGGAGTCATATTGTTATTTCAGCAATATGAAGGTTTATAATACTTAAACTATACTGAGGTATAATACTGACAAATATCTTCATTGGAGAACCTCAGTCTGGCTGTTGGATCATTTACAGAAGAAGGCTAGTCAAGGCATGAATATGAAATATGAGTTGGGGAAGTCCAGATCCCAGCTGATACATGAGAAATGTAGTTTCCCAAAGTTGACCAACCCAGCTGTTGATGGATCTGGGTCACTCTCTTAACCAGGTCCTATTATGGGTCCCTTGTATTGATTTTAGTTTAAAATCCCCAATTAAAGCATGAGAAGATACTTCCTGACCTCAGAGCTGTTGTTATTTATTATATTTTGCATTACCCTTACGATTTTTCTGGGTAAGAATAAGAATGTATCCTAGGGAAAAAAACCTTATAGATAAATTAAACAGTTAAAACTTTAAATACTTTCCATAGTATTTTAAAACAAATAAAAATGTGATATCTATACCATATATATCATCATGTTGCCTTATTCTTCCATTTTATAGTGTTATGTATTTATATTGCACTTGGCAATAAGGAATACTTTTTTGGTGTTCCACAGTAAGCTGCAGGTTTCAAAAGCAGAAGTCCTGTACCTCTGAAGGTAGCATAAGAAAAATCTTTGTCTGAAACCTCAAAGTGAATACAGAGCCCAGAAATAAACCCACACACCTATGGTCAATTAATCTTCAACAAAGGAGGCAAGAATATACAATGGAAAAAAGACGGTCTCTTCAGCAAGTGGTGTTGGGAAAGTTGGACAGCCACATGTAAATCAATGAAGTTAGAACACACCCTCTCATCATACACAAAAATAAACTCAAAATGGCTTAAACACTTAAATATAAAATATGATACTATAAAACTCCTAGAAGAGAACATAGGCAAAACATTCTGTGACATAAATCGTACCAATGTTTTCTAAGGTCTCCCAAAACAATAGAAATAAGAGCAAAAATAAACAAATGGTACCTAATCAAACTTACAAGCTTTTGTACAACAAAGGAAACCATAAGCAAAATTAAAAGGACAACCTACAGACTGGGAGAGAATACAAATGACATGACCAACAAGGGCTTAATTTCCAAAACGTACAAACAGCTTATATAACTCCATAACCAAAAAACAAACAACCCAATCAAAAAATGGGCAGAAACCCTAAAAAGACATTTCTCCAAAGAAGACATACAGATAGCCAACAGTCACAAGAAAAGGTGCTCAACATCACTAATTATTAGAGAAATGCAAATCAAAACTATGATGAAGTACCACCTCACACCGGTCAGAATGGCCATCATTAAAAAGTCTACAAATAAATGCTGGAGAGAATGTGGAGAAAAGGGAACCCTCCTACACTGTTGGTGGGAATGTAAGTTGGTGCAGCCACTATGGAAAACAATATAAAGGTTCCTCAAAAAACTAAAAATTGAACTATTATATGATCTAGCAATTCCACTCCTGGGCATATATCCAGGCAAAACTACAATTCAAAAAGATACATGCACCCCTATGCTCATAGCAGCACTATTCACAATAGCCAAGTCATGGAAACAACTTAAATGTCCATGGACAGATGAATGGATAAAAAAGATGTGGTACATATATACAATGGAATATTACTCAGCCACAAAAAAGAATGAAATAATGCCATTTGCAGCAACATGGATGGACTTAGAGATTATCATACTAAGAGAAATAAATCAGAAAGAGAAAGACAAATACCATATATCACTCATATGTAGAATCTAAAATATGACACAAATGAGCCTATCTAAGAAACAGAAACAATGCGGGTGGGGTGGGGAGGGCAATGGATTGGGATTTTGGGGTTAGCAGATGCAAACCATTATATATAGAATGGATAAACAACAAGGTCCTACTGCATAGCACAGGGAACTGCATTCAATATCTTGTGATAAACCATAAAGGAAAAGAATTTTTAAAAGAAGGTATATATATGTATAACTGAATCACTTGTTGTACAGCAGAAATTAATACAACATTGTAAATCAACTTTACTTCAATTAAAAAGAAAAAGAAACCTCAAAGTAGTCTTTCAGCAGTCTATGTTATATATATATATTAAAAAAAAAAAGAGTCAAAATGTTTGCTTAGTCTATTTATTTTTGGTGGGGGAAGGAGAAGAGGAGGAGGTTAAAAAGAAGTTTGGTTTCTGCTTCAAAGCGCTTTCCCAAGGAATGGTGATTCATTCGTTACACATCATCACGGATGCACACTGTTCTCCTGGCTTTCATGATGGTCTGAATTCAAGGTAATATGTGTAATGTGTGTTTTTCTGAAATCCAGTGTATTCATTTGGATTTGTGTGGAGTGTTCCTTGCATTCCCATTCTCATATGAAAGATACTGGCACTTTGGCTTCAAGAACAAATAAAAAATAACATAAATACAACTTTTGTTTGATTTGGGCCTGGGCTAATTACTTAAGGAACTATTTAGCAATAATGATCTCAGATATTTAAATGCCTTATGAAGCTGCAATTAATTAAGGGACTGCTGATCCTAAGAACTATGCAACCAAAAGGGAATGAGGGAAAAATTCCAAATCTGGATGCCAAGTTCAAAGCCAGATATTAATAACCTCCTTCTCACACTTTTGCAATATCTATAAAGTAGAGGGAAAGGATAATAAAAATTACATGAGTAATGATAAATAAAAAGTGCATACAGAACTGGGAAAATATTTTTCGTTAAATTTGTCACTTATCCCAGTTCAATAAGATGTTTGTAAGGAAAATAAAAACTTAAGGCAAAAACTAGTTACACTGCTGCTGTTCAGAACTTCTTGAGAGCACAAAACTGAATACCAATCTACTTCCCTGGTTTAAACTTGTCTTAAGACATGTTATTTTGTAACTTTAACATCTATATTATGCCTTGAAAATTCAAGCAAAAAGTAAAATCATACGGAAAGCCAGAAACTTCAATACATCTAGACAGACGTTTGCTTGTAGTTTTTGGTATCCAAAACCTTTTTTCCACACATAGAGCAGATGCCTAAAACAAACAAACAAAAAACTCATGTAAGTAATCAAACCTTAATAATAACTAATAATACTAATCTACTAGCTAACCAATACAAATGATTTGGTTTATTTAAGTCACTCCTGAAGCTTAAAACATAATTTAACAGCATCAGAAAAGAAAAAAAGAAAATATATACTTTTAACTAGGACAAGTTCTAAGTTTATTTTGCCTTAGAAAAAAGAGCATTTGACTAATTTACGAAGGGCTACTCCTTCACTATGTTATCCAAATCAGTATCAAAAGAAGTAGGTTTGATATGAATTCAAAAATGGTATTAAAGGAAACTTACCCTTTTTGTAGGCACAGCCCTGGCAGTAATGAGAACCTGGCTGGTGCACAGAACTTTTACAAATTCTGCAAGTGGAGAACTTATTCTTTCCATATGGATCAAATCTAGAGTTTTTTTTTAAAGAAAGAAAAATGTACAATACAATAGAAATACTCTTAAATAACCTCACTTAAGTAACAAATGTGATTAATTCATGCTCTCTGTTCCCTCTATCAAGCTCTACAATTGATAGGCATAGCACTCTTCTAACTGGCTACTCTCTTAATATGTCTCCACACTTCTGCCCCTTCCATGTAAGCTGTATGCTTGTAAAGAGTCAGCTGTATGTAATCCCAAACCTGTTTATAACAGCTGTATTTGTCAATCTATTCATGTGATATAATATTAAGGAAACTCATGTAATGAGAGTACACAAAGAGTGATTGATTATATTAAAAACTAAATGAATACTTTAGGATGACCAGGTACGTGTGAATCATTAAAACTGCTATGGAATTAGGCATGGGTAAGAAAACTTAAAAATTGAGGAAAAATCCTAAGTGGAAGGACTTGGCACCTTACAAGTGTCAGTTCTTGCTCTACCTTAAAGATACTGGAAATATATATTCTGGTTATGATTAATGTAAGGAAAATTATAAAGTAGACTCATATTCAAAAAGCCTTGTCTCAATGCCAAATGACTGATGAATGCATGTACAGTTATGTGCTTTGACTTAAAATAAAGTATGTGTATCTTTTAATGATTGCCCACTTTAACTGACATTTTCAATTAACTGATGCAATCCCTTTTGATAAAAAAGTTTCTACTAAAAAAAATGTGACCTTACAGTGACTGGAAGGCAAAATAACTTTAGAGGAAATACTTCCCATTAAATTGGCAATAACTTTTTGTAACCGTACTCATATACTGAATACCAACACTGTCCTAGACCTGGTTTCTTCTCTTGGGTATGATACAACAGCTCATTTTTAAAGGTTAATTTTTCCAAATCCAAAAGAATGTCACTTTACTTCCCACAAGAGAAGTTAAGAGTGGACACTATTCTTCCTTTTAATAATAAGCTCAATTTGTTTGGACCTACATGTCTAGAGATTGCTTTTTCTTAAAACCATATTTTATTCTAAAATGTACATTTTAATGTCTCAGAAATCTTACGTACACTTTCCAAAGTGAGATACTTAAAATACCCAAAAGTAATAGCTACTTATTAATGACACTGAAGTAAGTTTGGGAGCATAAAGGAACTGGAAGTACCTAAAACTATACACTCTGTAAAACATAACAACTTGGTCAATAATAACTTCGTGGTCTTAGAAGACATCAATAAGTCAGTCAACAATACATAATGTGACAATGCATTGAAGTTTAAGTCTATCATGCTATTTTATACCCATTATTTAATAAGCACCTTTATGTGTCGGGCATTTTACGTATTAAAAGCCTTATTATTATTATTAAATACCAAAGATGAACTTGACAAAGCCTCTGCCCTCATCAATCTGACATTCTAGTGAGAGGAGACAGATAATAAGTAAGAAAACAACCACACTTTTAAGATAGTAATACCTGCTGTAGAGAAAATTCAGAGAGGATACTGTGGTGGACATGAGGGGAAGGAAGGAAGACATTAGTTTAGGTGCTGGTTAGGGACCCTCTCTGAGGAGATGACATTTCAGCTAAGACCCAAGTAACAAGAAAGAGCCAGCTCTGTTAAGCTCTTAGCGATGCATTCTAGGAAGAGGGAGTAGTAAGCACAAACCTCTTCCAATGGGAGTGGGCTTGGCATATCTGATGCAGGAGTTGGCACAATAGGAAGTCAGAGAGGCAGGAGGGGCCAGATCACAGAGGACTCTGTAAGAACATGGTATGGGACCTAGCTTTTATTCAATGTAAAAAGAAAACCAATGCAAGGTTTTGAGCAAAGGAGTTACATGCCCTTTAAAGGACCACCCTGGTTATTATGAGAACGAACTATAGGGAACCAGAGAGGAAGCAGGGAGACAGAAAGTTATTATAATACCCAAGTAAGAAACTGTGATGGTTTAGAAGAGGGTAATAGCAGTGAGATGAACAGAAGCAGGTGTATTCAGGCTATATTTTGGTGGTAGAGCCAAAGAACTCGCTGGTGGATATGGGAAGTGAGGGAAATTAAGAAATCAGTTAGGGATTCCAGTTTTGCACAGCTAGATTGGACCATAGAGCAATGATGAGAAGACTATGATTCGACTGAAGGAAAAAGAGGTTGCCTGTCAGATATCAAATTGGAAAAGTCAAGGAGGCAACTGGATATATGTTTGGAGCTCAGAAAAGTCAGGACTGAGATATACATGTGGAATTCATTAACATACAGTTTGAATTTAAAGCCATTGGACTAAAGTCACTTGAGGAGAGATCATAAATTTATAAATAGAAAAAAAAAAAAGTCTAGGATTGAGACCAGAAGCACTCAATTGAGAAGGAACAGTTAGTGAGTTAAGAGGAAAGAAGAGTGTGGTATCTCAAAGACAAGAGAATAAAGTGTTGCAAAAAAGAGAGTTTTCGAAAGGTTAAATAAGGTAAGAACAGAGAAGTAGCCATCAGTTTTAAAGGTCACCTGCGATCTTGACAAGAGTAGGTTTAGGAGTGTGGTGGAGATGGAGGCCTGATTACAGCGGCTGAAGGAGTAAATAAAACTTAAGGACACTGAGAAAGTACCATCTAGATAAGGGTTTTGAAAACTTTTTCTGTAAAAGGAAGCAAGGAAATTGGACGGCAGCTGGAAGGATTCATGGAATTTTTAAGACTGGATATAATAGAGTATGGTGTCAAAAATTGTTTTTATGGTGGGAGACATTTTTATCCCTATTCCTAGGTAAAAAAGTAGTGTTCAGAAAAGTTTAGAACTGGTTTAACTTGCTTAAGGTTACAGAGCTAGACAGTAACAAAATCTAGATTCAAATTTAGGTCTGACTCCAGCGCTCATGACCTGTCCACATTTCTCTGCGGCCTCTGATTTGCAGGAAAATTAAGAACTAGAAAAAATAAGTCATGCTTTCTGGTGAAATTATAAAAATAATGTATAATATCTTTATATATTGATACAGTGAAAATGAACAGGGTGAAATCAGCAGGTTATAACAGACAGCTTGGTTGTGCATGCTTGGAACTATCTAACTATGTTTTATCACAACAGAATGAGGCAAAACAAATTCATTCCAATACACTTAATATTAAAAAGAGTGCAAATTAATATGACTGCTTTATAGATGCTCTTATACCTACCTTGCTTTTTTTGAGGTCAAAGCTTTATTTTCATTCAGCTTTCTTCCACCACTTTCTGCATTGAAATATACATGTATTTCAGTGTGCTATGTCTACACATTTCACACATTAACACATACATGAAACATTTAACAATTAGTTAGAAAGTTCATTTTGTGACCTCCTACCAGCAGACTAGCCTATATCAAAATTTTAAAAAATTTCATTTAGTACCAGGTTTCAAAGACACTACTTAAAAAAAAAAACCACACAATTATTTACTAGGAAAATAAAAATTTGGATAAAAGGCAATCATTTTATTTCTCAAACTCAAAGTAGGACTTTAGGAATGGGTCTATATTTACATATATCTAATGTAAACTCTAGATGCCGCTACTTTGGTGCCATTGATCTTGAATACAGTAAAAATGTTTCTTTTTCTTCCCTTTGAAAACATCTTCACTGTATTTAATGATTATGAAAGTGAAAACATTTAAATAATTTGTTCAAGAATATAAAAATCAGGTGAGGAGAGGGGGCTTTCAATACTAACTCTAATTAAGCTGAATCAAATCAATTACTGTGATATACTCATTGCTTAAAAATCATTTAAATATTTTGCTATCTCCTGCCTATCAAATTAGGAACCCTGACATGTCACTGAGAGAACTAAATAGAAAAGATATTAAATTGTTGGCGTATCTAGTATTCCTTAATGTTTAACAGATAAAATACATTGTACACATAACATATCATTTTACAAATAATGTAAAAGTGAAAACATTATTCACAGAAGTATCTGATTCAGTTTCCATGTTCTAAAAGGAAAAATACCTGTGGTATTCCTTGCACCATCTTTCCATGTATCTGGAGTGATAACAGTACCAAGTTTCTTTTCACCTGTTATAACAAGACAGTAAAAGTAAGGGAGATTAGTGTTTACTATTTAATAAATACACTACATTGTGCCTAAAGTTCGCGATGGCATCACCAGTCATATTATGTACAAGCCTGTTAATGCTGGGGTCGGGGCCAGTGAACTGAGACTTAAGATATTAACTATGGGCAATGGATAGCTGACTTCAGTAAAATTTGTGGATAATAGTATGGCTTCTAATAGGCTTCCTCTGTACATGGATCCTTTAAACAAATCTGATAAATCTATTCATTCCATAAATATTTACTAAGCATCTCTGATGTATAAGCCATTGTACAAAGTACAGATAAAAATAAAACAAATGAGATAAAGCTCTAGATTTCAAGGAATTTATAGCACACTGATTTCTCTAATAGTAGTCCTTAACCTGAGTTTCACAGGTAGACCTTAGGAAATATATGAACAAGATTAAATTGTACACAAACCTTTTGTATATCCATTTTTTAATAAACTATGTTAAGTCTACAGCTTTCATCACATTCTCAAAGGGCTCAGAGAACCAAAAAAAAGTTAAGAATTATTCAACTAAAATATAAGCTGGAAAGTAAATAGTATGACAATTGAGAGCTCAAGTACTAGGAGAAATTCCATGGAGGAAGAAATAATCTTGGCTAGGGAAATCCAGTGAAGCTTTGTGGGGAAGGCAATAGAGAGGGTTAGTGGCAATGAGACTGTGAAGAAAGAGGAGAAAAGAAGATGAAGGTAAACTCAATAAGGGACACATCCTGGGGAAAGGCATTGAAAACTCAGGGTACATACAGGCAAAATATTGTTTGGTTTGGCTGAAGTGAAAACGGTAAGGCTTAGTGAAAATGCAGTTAAAAAGGTAAGCTGAGGCCTCACTGAGGAGGGTCCTCCTGAATGCCAGGCTCCAAATATAGAAATCCCAAATTATTCTCTGCACCCTGAGAATTTATTAAAGTAACCATCCATGGTCATTCTTTCACTTAATATAAAAACTGTGATTCAAACTCAAGGGCATCTATGTTCCAAGTTTTATATACTATAGGGATATAAACAAAGTGGATCATATTAATTAGACAATTATCAGGATAAGAGGACTTGAAATTGTCACAGAAGAGTCAGACATATCTAGCTGTAGGAAAAAGGGATTTGGGGATATGACAGCTCTTTTAAAACACATAACCAGTTTGTGAGGTCAAAATACCATAAGATATTTTCTAAATCTCAAGGGTTGGCATTAGAATCACTGGATGGCAACTATAGGGAGGAAAGACTTTTCTAAAAGCCAGTGAAATCTACACAGACTGCTTTGAAGGTGGTGAGATTCTCCTACCCCTGTGCCTCAATCCTCTATGCATTCATGCAAAGAGCATTTAAGCCATTGGATGGGATATTGACTTAGGTTTGTTAGATAAAATACAGGACACCCAGTTAGATTTAAATTTCATATAAACAATGAATACTTTTTTTTTTTTTTTTTTTTTTTTAGTAAAGAATGTCCTGAAAGTGCGTGCTTTGGGACAAAGCACTTACTGTAGTGAGGAGCAGTAAACAGAGCCAAGTCTCAAACATTGCATAGGACATACTTACACTAAAAATTATTTGTTGTTTTCCTGAAATTCAAATTTAACTGGGCGTCCGGTACTTTTATTTACTAAATCCATCAACTCCAGATGCTGTGGAAGTGACTTTTAAGATCCATTCCAACCCGGCGGGTCTGTGAAGGGAGGAAGCCCGTCAAGAAGCAGTTCAGGATGATACCCGGGGTTGATGGGAAGCAACGGAAATAAACAGAGGTGCAAAACTGAGACCACTCTGAATGCAAATACAGGACGATACGGTCGTTGGGGAGGGCAGGAATGGTCAAAGGGCAGTATAGGAGGACAGAGGCTAGAATCAAGGACCTGTGGCCGAAGGAAAAACAAAGAAAGAGCAAAGTTCCCGGGGAACTCCAGTTAGGTTCTCCCAGCCTCCTTCTCCCGCAGAAGAGTCTCCTTAACTCACATTTTTCGCACACCATCCTTCCGCGACCACTCCCTCAGCCGCAGGACGAGCGGCAGCTGGAAGAAGTTAACAATACAGCCAGGGAAGCACTCCCCTTCCGGGTTACGAAAATCCACTTCCGGCCCTTCCGCCCTCCGCCCCGCCTATCCAACACCTGGAAAGCCCCGGGAGGAATAAACGCGAGTGGGGAGGCGGGGCTGCTTTCTTGGCCCGCCTCTCCACTTCTGCGATTGGCTGTGAGGCCTTGGGCCTCCTCCCCACAGGCCTGCGCCTGCGCAAGGCACAGGGTCCCAATTACACCTGATGGTGGGAGGTAGAAACCCTCCGTTCTCTTCCGCGGGCGGGAGAGTTAGGTAAGCCCAGCCGGAGGCTCGGGGTGTGCGAGCCTCCCGGCGCTGCAAGCCACTTCCGCCAGCTACCCAACTGGCCGGGAATATCTGCCCCCGGCCGGTCCGTGCGGCCCACGCCTGCCGGCCCCTCCAGCGCCGCCCTTCCTGCGTGACCCAGGGGCTGCGGTGATGGACTGGCCTCTTTCGGGTCCGACATTCTGTGTCTGTCCCTTCTTTTCTCTCGATCTCCACGCTTGTGCTCTTTGATTATGCTTCTCAATTCGTCCCTCGTTGCCTACACTCCCGTCGGCTGAGGCTTGGGCAGAGTTCGGAGCGACCCAGTTTGGGATGGAGCTGCAGGTTAAGGTCCCTCGATTCCCGCGAAGGCTCCTCTAGGAGCCGCTCAGAAGAACCTTCTCTCCCGCTGCAAGGCTTAAGGACTCGGGCCAGGTCAGACCGTGGAGGCCGGGGCCTTGGCCACCCGAGGAAGCACCTGACGAGAGTCCTCCTGGGCTCGCCAGGGCCCAACACAGGGCTGGTTTCTCAGGAGGGGCAACACTGGACCAACTTTTCATTCGTTCGTTCATTCATTCAGTCATTCAGCAAGCATCCGACTTTGGGTACCATTCACTGTCTTAGGTCCAGATCTGCTTCAGTCAGCTGCGATTCTGAGGGTGTCCCAGAAAAATATCTGAAGGTGTGTCTATTGAGAGACTATATTCTGGATTCCCTTCCCAGCCCCTCAGCTGAGGCTAGGACCTGTGAGAAACATTTCCTTTCTCCTTTCTTGCCATGCATTCTTTTCTCGAACCCTAGTGCGTATCTTTGTATCAAAGAGGCTAGGTTTTGAAATGGCTTTAGCACTTGGGAGCTTGGGACCTTGGAGTGTTTCCTAATCTGTTTTAGCCTGTTTCCTTATCAGTAAAGTGTTTGCCTTGTAAAAATATAGTGTGAATTAAACGAGAGTGTTATTATAAGGCGTGGATTCGCCCCTTTGCCCCAGTGGGCGCTCTGTGTGTGTCTATAAAATATACACATATATATATTTTTTTTTTCCTGGAATATTAACCACAGTGTAACATGTGGACTACTACTTTAATAAAGTCCTTACTTAACATTAGTCAATACTATGTATAAGCTATCTGTTAGGTAATTTGTAAATACATACATATATAAAATAACGTGTTTATATATGTATATATATATATATAGAGAGAGAGAGAGAGAGAGAGAGAGAGAGGGAACGTAAATATTTTTCCACCTTCCATTCATGCTCTGCTTTTGGTTGGAATCTGGCATGTGTAACTGACATTGTCATTTTGGTATTTTTGCAGTACTGGGACTCCTTAGTTTAGCATAATGTTCTTTGAAGCTTCTTGGTAACACTGGCCACCATTCCAGTGTGTACCTGGTGTTACTTGGCATTTGTTGGAAAATGTGAACTACTGTGATGTTAGACAAGGGTCCATAATGATAAAAATGCCAACAGTTCAGCCAAATTGTATTATGGGGTTTCTAGAAAGCATAGCTTATATTTCCAACAGGGCAAATCATTAACACATGCTGTTTGTTTTCACCTCTGATTTTGGCAAAAAGAAACAAACCGAATTGCTTAATTAGTCCTTGCACATGACTGTTTTACAGAAACTAGACACAAATATTTAAGAAATTAGTAAATTTGTCCTTTTTCAGGCTCTGTGAGCTGTTTATACTATATTAGTCTATTAGTTTTTACATATATGCATCTTCCTATATTCTGACACTGTGACATTATTGCCCATAGAAAATTGACTTTGGTTCATGGCTTGTTTTTAGACGTTGGAGCATTTAGGACAATGGAAAAAGTCATTATTGCCTATGCTCTTTTCTTAATTTGTTTTTCATTAGATAGCCACTCAAGAAAACACCATGAAAGATACTGACATCAAGAGACTACTATATGTCCATCTATTATGCATATTTTCAATTATCCTAAGCATCTTCATTCCATCATTCTTCTTGGAGAACTTCTCAGTACTGGAAACACACTTGACATGGTTGTGCATCTGTTCTGTTTCTGTAACTGCCGTCAATTTAGTATTGTATTTAGTAGTGAAACCAAATGCATCTTCTAAAAGAAGTTCATTATCATACAAGGTAAGACTTATTTCTTGACAACTGATTTTTAGATGTAGGTAATGTTTTTATTACTGGATGAATAAAGTATTAGTCAAGTACTTATTGGGTTATTTACAGTGAATAAAGAAGCTGATTTTTTTTTTTTCTAGTCAGTAGCCTATTGCTTGCTGGAAGACTGTCTACAATGTTTGATAGATTCTTGCCATGTTAATTGGATAGAATAGCATTGTGAACCTATATAGTCATGTTTCATGTCATCATGGAAGATAAATATATCTTCAGTGTAGCAATATATATAAATACAGCAATCACACCTTTAAATCTTATTTTATAAGACATTTCAGTTTATTTTCATTCATCTTTTGCATTTCTGAAAGACAATGGGTTTTTCATAAATTACAAAATAAGCTCTTGTTTCAAGCTTGGCCTTCCTTGACTAAATAGCGGTTGAAGTTTTCAGACATTGGAATCTATTTTCTGGAATATTCACTACAGTGTAACACTTGACTATTATTTAAATTAATAAAGTCCTCACTTAACATTATTCAATACTATGTGTATGTTCTTTATTAGGTAATTTAAAACACATTTACTGCCCTATGATTTAAAACACTCATTGTGTGTTTTATTATTAGATCTTCTTGAGCTCGAACTCAAGTAGGTCCCACACACTGATTTGCAGACATGCAGGTCTTTTTTTATGTGGATCATATAGTAACATGAATATGATTTGGGGAATTATTTAATATTGTGCTTTTCTTTGGTCCAGTTTTCCTAGGAATTTTGTTTTAAAATGAAAAAATATTATTATAATCATTATTTTCTATAAATATTTCATGTATCATCACACAAGAAGGACTGTGTTTGTGTTTTTTTGTATCCTAGCACACTTATTGGTAAATATTTCATAAATACTGATTAACAACAGAGTTCAATACTTAGCATAGAAACAAAAACATTTTCTGATTCTGCTGTTGGTTAGGTGAGTGGAACATGGGGATCGATTTTTGTCTTGTGGCTTTTTTACAGTGGTGTGCAAAGAACATGTGATCTGACTTCAGGAGCAGATCCAAAGAATATTCAGCTGTATCACACGTTATAGGGCTAAGTTGTATTTGTAGATAAAATCAAATCATTTGCTGTCCTTTAGTCATTCTCTTGATTCTTTAAGTTATTCATTTCTTTTTTAGGTAACCAGATTTTTGAAATGCTGTATCTACTTTCTTATGTCTTGTTTTGCCTTTCATGTAATTTTTGTTCTATATGGAGCACCACTAATAGAGTAAGTCTGAAATTTTTTACCTTAAGCCAACTATATTTTAAAACAGTCGTTTATTAAACCAAGTGCTAATTCTATTGGTGATTAGAGAAAAAACATGATGTGTTTAATCAGTGGATCACAGAAGGATACTGACATCATTGCCCTTGGTAGTGTTATTTTTTTAAAAGACAATGGAATAACTTAATTCATTAAATGCTCCTATTACGTAGCCTTTTGTCATGCAATTGCTTAAAGGGGGAGGTAGATGAGAAACTGTCACATACCAATAGGTGTGTGGCCCTTAGAAACTCTAAGGAAACTGACTATAATGATACATATAAATTAGTTATAAATAGTAAATGTGATTCTGAAGTGCTTGAAAAGAGTTTGTTTTCTTAAGAAAAGTCAATAGATTCTTGTACTTAATTACGTAGAAGCTAATGTTTATAGTTTAAAGGTAAAATTTAACTCAACACCTTTTCAAAACTGAACAGTTTTGAATTAGTGAAAGCCAAATTCATTAATATGTCTTATATAATGTTCCATTATAGTTTGGGAAAGTTCAGTTTAGCAGTGATAAATGATCATGTTGAAATGAGTGATGCAATACATACACACACACACACACACACACACACACACACACACACAGCTATATGTATAGTTTTACATATATATATATACCTGGTTATATATACACATACTAGATTAACAGGTAATTATATTCTAGAGTGGGGAGGACAAGACCTTTGTAATGGGAAATGATAATTTCTCTGTAATCCATTTTAGAGTAGAATGAATGTCTGGAGCAGTGGTTCTCCAATTGTGGTTCTAAAACCAACAACATCCGCATTTTATCGAAATTCAAATTCTCAGGCCTTAGTCAGAAACAAATTTACCTAGTTCTCCAAGTGGTTCCGATATAAGCTAAATTTGAACCACGAATTGCAGAGAAAGTTCCAGAGACTATTGAGGAAAAAGTTAATGATCTAGAAATGGGTTTTCTTGCAACGGACAGTCTCAGTATCTATCGTATGGCATTTAACACTTCTGAACTCTATCATCAAAGACAAATATTTGCTAGATTGTTTTTTATAGCTTGCATTTTGGTAGTAACATTTTTTATAGTCATGGTTTTGGTAAGACTCATGTTACCTTTCTAAGTGTAAGAAAATAGTTTTATACTAAATCTATTTAAGTAAAAAAGATTATACATGTGTGTGTATATGCATCTTTAACACTTAAGAAAAAATTAATACAGTGTTTTTTTCCTAGGTTGGCGTTGGAAACATTTTTACTCGCAGTTACTTTGTCCACTTTTACTACTGTACCTTGTTTATGTTTGTTAGGACCAAACTTCAAAGCATGGCTAAGAGTTTTCAGTAGAAATGGGTAAGTTTGAATTTTATATTCTAGTGATGTTTGAAATTTAAAAAAAAATTAATGAGGTACTTTTCTATTCATGGCAGCTTGCTGATTGTTCCTTGAGTGTTTCTCAGCACTGTATGCTTCTCAGTGATGCTGTAAGGGCCCACTGCAGCTGGGGACGGGGGCCAGGGAAGGGTGGCATGCACTTGAGGGAGACCCAAGCAGGCAGAACTATAGGCCTCTCCCTCCACGTTAGCAAGATCAGCTCTGCTTTTTTTTTTTTTTTTTTTTGTATGGTAGAATTCCACTTAGCTTTTTGCTTGAAAAAAGGTTTCTGTTACCAAAAGAAAACTTTGAAAACCCCTCCTTGGGGATAATTTAATCACTGTGATAAAATTGCTACAGATCAAATTGCTTCTGTACATCTTATAATGTAGAATTGGGGTTCACCATCTAAAAATGTTTATTGGAACAGCTATAGTTTCTTGTTCAGCCTCTTTTGTGGTGAGACATCCGAGTGCAGGTTTCACAGGATTTTTTTTTTTCTTTTTTTGCGGTACGTGGGCCTCTCACTGCTGTGGCCTCTCCCGTTGCGGAGCACAGGCTCCAGACGCACAGGCTCAGCGGCCATGGCTCACAGGCCTAGCCACTCCGCGGCAAGTGGGATCCTCCCGGACCGGGGCACAAACCCGTGTCCCCTGCATCGACAGGCGGACTCTCAACCACTGCGCCACCAGGGAAGCCCTTTACAGGATTTTATTCCCTTAGCAGCTGTATGTATTTTCAGCATCGTTAAGTTAAAATTTTCACTTCTTGGAAGGCAGTGAAATCATTTGTATCAGAAATGGTTGAGTTATAACTAAGAAAACTAGAAAGTTATTTGGTGCCCATGATTTTGTCTTGTTTATCACCCAGCAGCAAAAACTTCTTGAGCCCTTAACTCTGTGCTCTGTGTTATGCAAACTCTGTGTGGAGTCTGATGTATTAGCTATGCTTGTCTCCATGAGGATCTTGGACATTCAAGGGGCAAGGATGAGATGAACAAAAACATAAGACTAAGTTTGTGTAACTCGAACAATGAAGTTTTAGGAACTCAGTAGGGTAGGAGACCACTGAAGAATGAGCTGGATGGGGGGATGATCTATGAAGGACTTGGATCAGGAGTAAGAGATTTGGTAAGACTAAGTGGGAAGGGGAGACACCCCGTGCTATGGGATGAATGAAACTATAGAAACTGAAATGAACATGGTATTTTTATGTGATTTGGAAGAGAACAGCCCAAGTGGAGCAGAGGATGCTTGCTGAGTAGCTAGGCTCCATAAATTACTGACTTTTTCTTTTTGAAATGTTTGTTTGTTCCCCTTCAGAACCATCTTCTAGTGTTCATAAAGTCTCAAGAAAACAAAAGTGTCACATTGAACACTTTTTCCCACATTGTTACCATAGTATCCCAAATGGCATTAATTTCTTTTAGTATTTTAGTTTGACATTTTTAAACAGTGAAAATCAGTTGAAACCTTATTGGTTTGGATTGGTGATTTATCCAGCTTTGAATTCTGTTTCTGATAATAGCATTAATGGTGTACTTGGGGGAGATACTGTCATTTGATTCTATAGTCAGTTCTGCTATAAGATGGCATATGCATTCCTAAAAATCCTTGCATTATGCAAAACTGGGCAATAAGAAACACAGAACTTATGGGAAAAATGGGATGGGGCATAACACTCAAAAACTTCGTCAGTAACACATTAAAAAATGTAGGAACTTAATAAAAATGGCAGGACAGTTTAATACATGTTAAATGGTTAAGAATTGCATAAATATTTTAATAAATATGGCACTTTTCCTTGGACAAAACCTGAAATTTGCTTTTGGAAGTAGATGTGGGAAGGGTTGCCTCTTGTAAGTTATTATGAAGGAGGGTTGTTGGAAAGCTAAGACAGATGTGGAAGGTGAGGCTCATATACGTGAGGGGAACTGAGATAGCTGGGAGATGGGTTTCTAAACGGTATTGAGATATAATTCAAACACCATGTATGCCACCTATATAAAGTGTACAATTCAATAGTTTTTATTATATTCACAGATATGTACAACAATCATTACAGTCACTTTTAGAATATTTTCATCACCTCAAAAAGAAACTCGATGTCCTTTACCTGCCACTTCCTTATTCCCCCTCCCCTAGCCCTAAGCAAACACTAATCTATTTACTGTCTGTAGATTTGCGTATTTTGGACATTTCATAAAAATGGAATCATATAATATGTGATCTTTTGTGATTGCTTCCTTTGGACAGTAGAATACTAGTAAAACTGTTAACAAGGGAAAACACACAGCAAAACTGGATTTATAAAATGGTGCATTTGAGTTTTGTTTTGAAGGATATATACATATATGTGTGTATATATGCAGATGTGCACATATCATTCTAAACAAAATTGTGTGTTTATTTGTGTATGTATAAAATATTTCTGGAAGGATATGTAATAAGCTGGTGATAGCAGTTGTTTCTGGGAAAAGGAATCAGAGTTGATGATGAGGGTGAGAGGAGGACTTAGCTTTCATTGCAGACAATCTTTTGTATTGTTTGATTTTCACTATGTGCATATATTACCTTTCCAGCTGAAAAACACTTATATCTTCTTACCAATTAATTGTTAATGATTCATGGCAAATATTTGTGTCAATTTGCGATGCTTATTTTAAATGAACAACATATATATATGTATAGTGTTAATTTATGCTGTTTGTTTGATTCCCCAGCAGCTAAGATATATACCACCAATAATTTATATATTTGTGTTTTATAGGGTTACATCCATTTGGGAGAATAGTCTCCAGATCACTACAGTTTCTAGTTTTCTAGGAACATGGCTTGGAGCCTTTCCTATTCCACTCGATTGGGGAAGACCATGGCAGGTTGGTTTCAACTCTTCAAAGCAACAAAGTCGATGTTTGTACAGTGATAGTAAAACTGATGAAGCTAACGAGTATGTGTATTTAAATTGTTTTATCGTTTAGTTAAGTAGGGTTGCCAGTTCCCTCTGTCACTGTAATCTGGGTGATTTATTAGGGCCTGTCTCAGTGCCACAGGCATCCAGATCAGCCTGTTTCTATCTTCTAACACTATTTTTTTCTACATGTATAGGTGAATAAACAAGCTTAGTTTGAGAATATGTATAGGAGTTTAATAGCCTAGAAGTTTCAGGAATTCCCTATTTTTAACTTTGATATACATTGCCTTTGTAGTCTTAGATTCATATTTTCTTAGCTTGATTGATAGCCAAACTGAATGTTGATTTTGAGATTTTTTTTTTCTTAAAGCATATAGCAAAGTAGGTTTTGAAATAGGGGCTTGTGATATTAGAGGAAGCTCATAAACATCAGGTTTTTTGTTTTCTATGACAATAGGATATAGCTAATAAGCTAGGGGAAATACTATAAGTGTTCTTTTTATCACCATTTTACAGATGAGGAAACTGATACCTAGAGGACATGTAATATTCCAAGGTCACTGAGCTAGTGATGGATACATCTTTGTTGTAATTTTTAATGGCTTCATAGTAAACCTTTATATAGTTATTCCAAAATTTATTTTAAAAATTCACTATTGATCATTTAGTACTATTTTTACTATTATAAACAGTGCTATGATAAACATCTTTGAATCTATATCTTAATGGATTTTTCCAAATATTAAGATGATTTCTCCCAAATCAATTGTGGTATTAAAAAATAAATATACTTTCTTTTTCCAACATGAAGAGATTTTTTCTCTGATCACAAAGACAGTATATATTTATTTAGACAATTTAAGCAATACTAATAATTATAAAAAGTAGGTAAAAATTATCAAATAGCCAGCCACCCAGAGACAACTCCCATTTGTGTTTCGGTGGTAATCTTTGCAGCTCTCTCTTCATGTGTGTAACTATTCATAATACACATATTATTATTTTTTTTTTTATATTTATTTTTTGCGGTACGCGGGCCTCTCACTGTTGTGGCCTCTCCCGTTGCGGAGCACAGGCTCCGGCCGCGCAGGCTCAGCGGCCATGGCTCACGGGCCCAGTCGCTCCGCGGCATGTGGGATCTTCCCGGACCGGGGCACGAACCCGCGTCCCCTGCATCGGCAGGCGGACTCTCAACCACTGTGCCACCAGGGAAGCCCACACATGTTATTTTTAATCTTTTTTTTCCCTTCAACAGCATATTATGGAGCTCATTCCATGTCAGTGAAAATTTGCATTATAATACTCCATTATTTGGGTAAAATCATATACCAATTTCTTATGAATGGACATTTAGATTATTTATAGTTTTCATTATTACTAATTTATTATGAATTATTGTGATTATCATAAAACATATATCTTTGCAGATTTGTCTAGGTTTTTTTTAAAAAATTAATTAATTAATTAATTAATTTGGTTGCACCAGGTCTTAGTTGCGGCTCACCAGCTCCTTAGTTGTGGCATGCAAACTCTTAGTTGCGGCATGCATGTGAGACCTAGTTCCCTGACCAGGGATGGAACCCAGGCCCCCTGCATTGGGAGTGCGGAGTCTTATCTGCTGCGCCACCAGGGAAGTCCCTCCAGTTTTCTCTTTAGTGTAAATTCCTAGATAATAAGTGGCTGGGTTAAATCTCTGCTATGTATGTCATTTTCCAAAGGCCCTTGAGGGATCTGAATTATATGTCTTGCACTTAACTGCCTACTTTTTGAGTCCATTCTTTGTGCTTTCTATTAGATGTTGTGTCTCCTAGACAAATGAGTTGTTCTTTTACATTCAGTAAGTCTGGTAGGTTTGCCCTTCTCTACTATATGTTATGGAAATCCCTGGAGGTTTGGGGTGTGTGGTGTCACTGATACCCTTCCCAAGGTTATAATATTAATAAAGGTTTCCTTTATATTTTCTTGGCCATCTCAGTGACCACTGGGAAATGGGGATTCATTTGTACTCAAGTTACAATCTTATGGAACTTAATTTCATTCAGTAGTGTCAGTGATTTCTAAATTGGAGGACAATCAAAATCATTGAAAAGTATACACAGGAAATTGTATTTTAATTCCTTACTTTCAGATATATGCAATTAAATCTAAATACAAAGTATCGATATATAAAGCACCATTGGCCCTCAGCTTATGAGTTGGTAAGGTACTATGTAATTAACATGTTAGTTTGCGTATAGATGGAATATTTTGGAGTGTAAAAGTTTGATATGTTACACTTGTATAAATCTTCTCTTTATAAGACTATGCAGAAATAGATGTTGAATTATGGGGAGTAGATGCCCTTTGTACAATCTGGGTTTAGGTTTCCGTAGAAAATATATTTTTTGATTATTTACAATTCAGTTATCTATTTTCGATTGTTTGGGCTTTTAGCTACTGACTCTCATTTTTCTACCTCAGTTCTTGTTTACAATAAGAGGTGAGCCGGATCCAAATTAATGGTATCAGACTTTTAAAATTAATATAAAGTTTCTATTTGAATTATTGACTTTAAAAAAAAGGTTTTCTAACTAGCTAATTTAATATGTAACAAATGTTGGTCTTCATTAAGAATGTTTCATTTGACTGGAATATTACTGGTTGTTTAATCATCTTTACTGTTGAGTTGTTTTTAAAGTATTCCAAGTTAATGACCCACTTATTCACTATCATCTTTTAAAATTATGATAGATACTGTTGGTGAAATAATAGAATTGATGTATAATTAATCATCTTTTATTCATATAATAATCACCTGCCCCTTTCCCTTTTAGCAATGATTTACTGATAAACTAGAGAAATGTTGAGGCATCTTTTTTGTTCACTTTTTATTTTCAGTGAACAAGTTTTTGGTTCTGTTTTGGTTTTTTTCTTCATAAACCTCACTACAGAATAAGTACTCCGTGTGGCTCATGGTGCTGACAGAATCTGCCAGAGAAACAATAAACCAAATGAAAGATCATGGCGTCACCTCAGAATGGAGATTCTTCTCGAGTAAAATTTCACGAGAAGATAACTATATATACTTCATTATCTAAACTGTAATATTATAGTATTAGGAAGAGAGGTTAGTTCTCTATTCCTTGTAGCCCAGTAAAGATTTGATATGTTTGTGGTAAAGCAGGCTTTTCTGGATTGGGATCTGGTTTTACTGATGTTTCAGTCAGAGAAACAAGGGTATCTGGTTAAGCAATTATACTTTCTTTAAAAACACATACCATCCACCTCACAAAAACTTTTGCATGTTTAGTTCCATTTTTTCTACTTTGAATTCAAATCTGACTTCGTATAAAATTTCCAGAGGCCAAACATAAGATTATAATGAAGTGAGTTCTGTACTGAGCAATTTCAAGAATATTTATATTTTTTAAATTGTTTCATCATTAAATGACTAGAAAGGCCCATTGAAAATATATAACCTCAATGAAAAATGTTTTTCACTTACTAATAGGAATTTTAAATAATTTTAAGTAATGACAAATGACGAAAGATACCTTTATAGTATCTTTATAGTTGGAGGAAGCCTTCCCTTTCTAGGAGGCAGCAAGAGAATTGGGTGAAAGAGAATGTGGTCGGTGGCTGCCCACTATGTTGTTGGTCATCTTTATTGTTTTCTTTAAAAATAATTGAAAGTCATCTTGCTTCTCTTCCTTGCCTTAATTATTACATTATAAACATTTGAATTGCCCATAACCCAGACAGCCTTCTTCAGCCCCAGAGAAAGCTTCTAGCTATAGTTACTGACAAAATGAATATTTTGACCATGGAAGATCTTTGTACATTATAATTTGATGCATTATCTGCTGTAAAAATAGCTAATCAGTAAATATTTGTTGAGTTCTTACTGTGTACAAAATACATATTCTGTGTAAGTTATAACAGATACTTAAATATTACCAGGACTGGAATTTAATTGTGTGGTAATGATAATTTAGATTCATATTGTGATTTAGATTCAGATTTAATATGCTCTAAATATTTTGCAGAATAGATGGTTATGAGCTTTTCATCTGGAAAATGTCTTAATTATCAAAAGTCGGCTAGTATTTCATGTTATTAAAAAAATTAACGGGAGGTTGGGAATTGTTGTTGGTTATTCTGAGCAAAGGAAATTTACCATGAAGTTTTTAAACCCACATGTTTTATTAATAGGTAGACAGATAACAGGATGATTAAGAGCTCTGGCATCAGATTATTGAGTTCAAATCCTGGCTCTGCCACTTGCTAGTGAGGATTAAATAATATAATCCTTCTAAAGTACTTAGTTCAGAACCTGACACATAGTTACTGCTTAATTACTGTTATAGGCATTTATGACCTGTAAAAGGAGTAGGTTAATGACTGTTTTCTTTAGCATTACCAAAAAACCCTGCAAATTCCATTGTTTGAGTTCTCCAAGTGTTAGAGCATGTTAACTGTCTCAGTTTATTGTATTCATGCTGCCCGATAATCCTTAAATTGGTAGGGTGGATTGTTAAATCATCTTTTTGTTTCCCTGGTATTCAGGTATTTAGGGTATTTGGATTTCATGTAATTTTCAATTCTGTCTGACATTTCGGATGGCAATAGAAAGAAAACGTTGTATCTGTCTGTGTATGTACCAGGCATGGGCTTGGCACTGTCAACAGAGGCAACTTAATCCTGGTAACCCTAGTGCAAGGTAGAGTTCAGTCCCACTTCTACACAAAAGAAAGCCAAGTGTGAGGAGAGGAGTACACATCTTGTTCAACATTTCTTGGCTGATTAGAGGAAGACTCAGGATCCAGCGCCCCAAGACACCATGATTCTCTTTATCCCTGGAGACTCTGAAACATAGCTTTTCTTTTTAAAAAATGGCCATAGCTTAGATTTTGGGGGGAAAAGGTTGAGTAGTTATTACATTGCGTTTCGTTCTTCACGTGAGAATTTCATTTAAGTGCCGTGACCACTCTGGTAGTGTTTGTATTTTAGACCATAAAATTTAATGCATTTGTAGGAGAGTATTTGAAGCTAAGATGTGAAGCTTTTGTACCTAGAAAACCAACAAATATCTTTAAACTCTAGACTTCCATGCTACTGTCTCCAAAATGGAATTGACCCAGAGAATCAAATCTCTTCTGAGCATATTTATTTCTTATAAAGTTAAAAAGCAAAATGGATTGAGATTGTCTTGAAAACAATTTTAAGTTGTTTAAAAATATTTGTACTTGTTCCCATCAGATACCAGATAAATGAGGCATTGTTGTATTTAAAAACTTTTTTGTCTTCTCTGGTTTTATCAGGTTAAAACATTAATATCTGTGAAACATATATATTCATTTTTAAAAGTCACAGATGCCACAGATAATACTTTCATAAATTGAAGCTGGAGATCATAAGGATAATTAAATGAATCACTGCAAATAATGACAGAGTGAGGGATAAAGCTAAGATTATGGATTTAATTATTGAAGGGTGCATATTTTTAGGTTAATTGGTGTTTCTGATGCTAAAGGTGTTATACAGTATTTTAGACAGACCAAAATAAAATATTAATGTATATGAAATATGAGTTACATATTTCGAGCATGGAAAAAAAACTATAATGCGTAACTGATAGAAAATGGTTTTGGATTTAAAAGGTGGGTTCACTGTTGGGCAGTGAAGTTGAAAATGATCTGCTAGCAGAACTTTCATGTGAGGGAGAAGAGTGCTGGCTAAGGTAACTCATTTGCATGGTCCTGCCAAGGACCATTTATCGTCACTTTGACAAGAAGTTCCAGCCTGGAGACTGTGGACCTCTCCACAAATAGCTCTTCCTAAATCTGTGTTCTTAGTCACAGGAGAGTGGTGTGGTATACATGGCACAGGGAAGAGTTACAACTAGAGAGATGTATCCAGATGAGTAGATTCATCTGTACGTGTATTCCTACATCAGACAATAGCATTTGCTTTAAGGATGTCTGGAAAAACACATCACTTAAAACCAAATTCAGAGGAAAATATAAATAATCATTTAAAACCAGTAGAATTTTGAAAGTAGGTTTTTAAAAATGAATTCTATCAGTCATGCAAATGTAAATTTGTGGTAAGCATGATAAACAAAACATATTAAAAAGTAGTTTGAAATTTAGAACTGCCTGGGTTTTATCTCCCTTTTTTATCTGAAAGAGCCAGTAATCCTAATGGTTGTGAGTTGTTCTAAGTGTTTCTAGGTTTTTTGATCTGCAGATAGGTCAGTTTTCCCATGATATCTATCATAGTACATACCTCTCCAAAAATTATATTGAACATATTTTTTAAAGTTTGTGTTATTAAAATTTATCTAAAAAATTAAATAATCTTAGTTTGCCCCTTAACTGCTTGGTTTATAGTAGGGGCTCTCAATAAATAGTTTTGAATATACAGAGCCATTCAAATGGAGACTCTTAAAAATGATAGAAATGCCTACCAGTGGTTGGTTTAAAATCAGTTTCTGTACTTATACTTCTTAAAAGTTATGAAAAACGACAGCTAGGAGCAAGAATCACCCGTCTATTTCAGTGGTAAGGCTACATATGGTTAATATAATGCCATATGCTATATAGCTCTTGAGAGTTTTCTCTTGTAAGCTTTATGCTCCCCAGACATTTCATGGTAAGAAAAGCAAGTACTAAAGATGCTTATATTACAAGGGCAAGGGAATATTTCCTGCAGCACAATATAACATTGCTCATAAACTATTAATATTTTATTTGTTCTAAACTGCAGGCTCTAATTATCACCTATTAGAATACCTAAGAAGTACTTCCATTAGTGATCATGTAATTTTAATTTTTTCAAGTTAAAATATGTAATATACGGAATGATACTGATGCATGGCACTTTACAGCTTTCATGACAGATTTTTAAGTATTACTTCATTTAATACAAGAGCCCCATGTTTTAAGTACAAGAGGTATTATTATCCCTGTTTTGCAGTTGGGAAACTGAGGCTCAGGTGTTAAGTGACCTGGCAAAGGTCACATGGCCAGTAAGTGGCTGACCTGGCCCTGCATCTCAGATCATTCTCACTCCAATGTCGCATGCCATTTCCTAGAAAAGCAAAGTGAAGCTCCCAAGTAAAATATAAAGTATTTTTAAAAGTAGCTTAATGTTTTTATATAATTAGCTTTTTAAACTTTTTGTTGAATATTTTAAACTAATTTCAAAAAAAGTCACCATTATCCAATCCCAAATACCTGATGAAACCTGCAGCAGCTTATAAACTGCCATAGTCAGTGATATACCAAACTAGCTGTTTTATGGAGTAAAAATGTAATCTATTTGCACTTGATATATTGTGCATATTATAATTAAAATGTATTTAAACTGTTTACTCTCAATCCACACAAATGCCATCTACGTCATTGAAATTGATCCTTAAAATTCTGAAACCAAAAAGTGAAAGGTCATTGTATTTCTTTGGCCAACTAGAACAGTTAATAAAAATACTTATTAGGGTAGAGTGATGAAGAGTACAGGGATTTTTTTTTTATTGTAGTGTAGTTGATTCACAATGTTGTGTTAGTTTCTGGTGTACAGCAAAGTGATTCAGTTATATATATCATATTCTTTTTCATTATGGTTTATTACAGGATATTGAATATAGTTCCAAGTGTAGGGATTCTTAACCAGGAGTCCATATATGGGCTTCAAGTCTGTGAACCCTTGAAATTATATGGATGTGTGTATATACACATCCAACTACCATCTAATGGAATTCATGCTTCCTTCTCGTCAAACATGATCCATATATATGTAGATGTAATTTTTTTAAAATACTTTTAAAGTACTTAAAATTTGGGCAGGATTTTAAAAATAGCTTTAGAGATGGTATATTTGAGGAATGATGGTATTCTAGATTATAATGACAACTTATTTCATATGTGCCTATTAAAAATATGAACTAAAAGATTATTATCAATTATAACTCACATTAATTGGTCACTTGTACTATGTGCCAGATACTGTTATAGGTATGGTTATAAGTATCACACATCACATTGTCTCATTTGATCATTACAATAACCCTATGAGGTGAGTTTTACAGTGATCCTTATTTTGTAGACGAGAAACCAAGGCACAGAAAGGTTAGGGGACTTGCCCAGGGTCACATTTTGGTAAACTTTTTTTTTTTTAAGATTTTTATTGGAGTATAATTGCTTTACAATGGTGTGTTAATTTCTGCTGTATAACAAAGTGAATCAGCTATATGTATACATATATCCCCAAATCCCCTCCCTCTTGCGTCTCCTTCCCACCTTCCCTATCCCACCCTTCTAGGTGGTCACAAAGCACCGAGCTGATCTCCCTGTGTGATGCGGCTGCTTCCGACTAGCTATCTATTTTACATTTGGTAGAGTATATATGTCAATGCTCTCACTTCATCCCAGCTTTTACCCTTCCCCCTCCGTGTCCTTAAGTCCATTCTCTACGTCTGCATCTTTATTCCTGTCCTGCCCCTAGGTTCATCAGAACCTTTTCTTTTTAGATTCCATATATATGTGTTAGCATACGGTATTTGTTTTTCTCTTTCTGACTTACTTCACTCTGTATGACACACTCTAGGTCCATCTACCTCACTATAAATAACTCAATTTTGTTTCTTTTTTATGGCTGAGTAATATTCCATTGTATAAATGTGCCACATCTTCTTTATCCATTCATCTGTCAATGGACACTTAGGTTGCTTCCATGTCCTGGCTATTGTAAATAGTGCTGCAACGAACATTGTGGTACATGACTCTTTTTGGGTTTGTTTTTTTTTAAACAATCCTAACCATTTACTGCTTAAACAGGAAAAGGTTTTTTTTGTTGTTGTTTTTTGTTTTGATTTTTTGCAGTACGCGGGCCTCTCACTGTTGTGGCCTCTCCCGTTGTGGAGCACAGGCTCCGGACGCGCCAGGCTCAGTGGCCATGGCTCTCACGGGCCTAGCCGCTCTGTGGCATTTGGGATCTTCCCGGACCGGGGCACAAACCCCGTGTCCCCTGCATCGGCAAGTGGACTCTCAACCACTGCGCCACCAGGGAAGCCCCCAGGAAAAGTTTTTTAAAAAGAAAAACACCAAAAATGTATCTGTTAAAAGAGTGTCATTGTCTCATACAGTCCCACCCTTTTCTTGAAATTGCAACACAACCTCTAGATTTCACAAAAAGAGAAATCCAAAATGTGGTATCTTCATAAAGAAATGGCACACAGATCTGTATGTTTAACCTAGTGCCTTCAATAATTTCTTTGTCTGGGTCAGTATTGGTTTCTGCAGAATTGGAATGCTGTCTGGAATAATGACTGTGGGTCATCTCTCCATTTATAAGTTCAATCATACGATACACTTGCTTTTCGAATAACTAGCAAAGAAGAAATTAACAATGAAATCCAGTATTTGCTGGATCTGAGGGGATGACTCTTTTTGAATTATGGTTTTCTCACGGTATATGCCCAGTAGTGGGATTACTGGGTCATATGGTAGTTCTATTTTCAACCCACAGTGGCTGTTATCAATTTACATTCCCACCAATACTGCAAGAGGGTTCTCTTTTCTCCACACCCTCTCCAGCATTTATTGTTTGTACATTTTTTGATGATGGCCATTCTGACTGGTGTGAGGTGATACCTCATTGTAGTTTTGATTTGCATTTCTCTAATGATTAGTGATGTTGAGCATCCTTTCATGTGTGTGTTGGCAATCTGTATATCTTCTTTGGAGAAATGTCTGTTTAGGTCTTCTGCCCGTTTTTTGGATTGGGTTGGTTGTTTGTTTGATATTGAGCTGCATGAGCTGCATGTATATTTTGGAGATTAATCCTTTGTCCATTGCTTCGTTTGCAAATATTTTCTCCCATTCTGAGGGTTGGCTTTTCGTCTTGTTTATGGTTTCCTTTGCTGTGCAAAAGCTTTTAAGTTTCATTAGGTCCCATTTTTTTTTGTTTTTATTTCCATTTTTCTAGGAGGTGGGTCAAAAAGGATCTTGCCGTGATTTATGTCATAGAGTGTTCTGCCTATGTTTCCCTCTAAGAGTTTTATAGTGTCTGGCCTTACATTTAGGTCTTTAATCCATTTTGAGTTTATTCTTGTATACGGTGTTAGGGAGTGTTCTAATTTCATTCTTTTGCATGTAGCTGTCCAGTTTTCCCAGCACCACTTATTGAAGAGACTGTCTTTTCTCCACTGTATATTCTTGCCTCCTCTATCAAAGATAAGGTGACCATATGTGCGTGGGTTTATCTCTGGGCTTTCTTCCTGTTCCATTGATCTAAACTTTTTTTTTAATTGAAGTAAAGTTGATTTACAATGTTGTGTTAGTTTCAGGTGTTCAGCAAAGTGATTCAGAATATATATATATATATATATATACACACATATATATATATTCTCTTTTAGATTCTTTTCCATTAGAGGTTATTGTAAGATACTAAATATAGTTCCCTGTGCCATACAGTAGATCCCTGTTGTCTGTTTTATATATGGTAGTGTGTATATGTTAATCCCAAACTCCTAATTTATCCCTTTCCCCCTTTCCCCTTTGGTAACCGTAAGTTTGTTTTCTATGTCTGTGAGACCATTTCTGTTTTGTAAATAAGTTCCTTTGCGTCATGTTGTATCCTAGGTTCCATCCAGATTAATTTCCCAGGGTCAGATATTTAACAAATGGCAGAGCTGAGACTCAAATCCAGTCTGATACAAAAATGAGAGCTTTTTCTTTTTTTAAAATTTATTTATTTTTGGCTGCATTGGGTCTTTGTCGCTACTCCGGGGCTTTCTCTAGTTGAGGTCAGTGGGGGCTACTCTTTGTTGTGGTGCGCAGGCTTCTCATTGTGGTGGCTTCTCTTGTTGCAGAGCACAGGCTCTAGGGCACGCGGGCTTCAGTAGTTGTGGCACACAGGCTCAGTAGTTGTGGCTCATGGGCTCTAGAGCACAGGCTCAGTAGCTGGGGCACATGGGCTTAGTTGCTCTGCGGCATGTGGGATCTTCCCAGACCAGGGCTCGAACCCTTGTCTCCTGCATTGGCAGGCGGATTCTTAACCCCTGAGCCACCAGGGAAGTCCCAAAAATCAGTGTTCTTAATCACTATTCTGTACTACTTACAACATGCTCTGAAATATATCAAACTCTTTATATTGGTACATTTTCCTTTCCTAAAAAGTAAGCAGAGTTTTATAGTAATGCCTGATCAGAAGAAACCAGTGTGGTCTTCAGGTAGAAATAAGCTTATATAATTTTGAAATGTCTTTCAACCAGCAATAATATTGATTTTTTAACAGAAAAAAAGTTATATCTGTATTATTTAAGATGTTTTTTAAAGCTTATTAGGGTGAAATTGTTTTATTTCTAAGAGAAAAATAACTTATTGGTAGTACGTGTACCAAGACCCTATGTATCAGGCCTTTGTTAATGCTGATTATTTTAAGAGAACACTGACCTTTTTTTAAGTGCTGAAACATATAAGGAATCATTCGGTTTAGAAAAAGGATAATAGTAGTAATCTAAGCAAGATACTTTCTTCACATGATGCAGCTACTCAGTTTTTTAGTTTTTCTTTTTGACAGTAACTGTAATAATTTTACCCAGTTGCATTATCTTTTGTCCATATTATCTTTTGTTATGCAAGAGGAATTTTTTCTTTTGTTTAGTGATTTAAAAAAATTTAAATTTATAAAGAACTGGATAAAAAGAAGATGGTCGTTTGGTGGTAATCACTTGTGACTTCCTTTACATGAATGTCTTTGAGTTTTCTATTTTCCTTAAACAAAACAAGATATATATATAGAGCCATCTCAGATTATCATAATTTGGAGAAATGTTTATAGCAACGCAGTTGAATTGTCTCTTCAATAGATGATACGGTGTGTTTTTTTAATTCTATTTGTGGCATGAGGAACGTTAAATAGAAACATCTCCGTATGTGAGACAGTAGTTTTAAATGGAAAACTTCAAGATCTAATTATGAAAATATGTGATTAAGCTACGATTGTTTGACAAGTCAAAATGAATTGTTGCCATAGGATAGTTTTAATTTTTTTTAAGCAATATTAAGGTTAGCAGGAAATTGCTTGAGGAAAGGTTGTTCGTTGGCAACCTTCCCCAACTCCCTTCAACAGCTCCTTTTGCCATTCCCTATTACGGAAAGTTGCCCTTATATAAAGAGAAATTCTCTTTTAAAAAATGACTATGTTACAGTTAAGGACTGCTTATTTCAGAAAAAATCAAGCAGGAAGGCCTGGTCCATCACTAGCAAACAGTCTCCAAAGCCAGTCCAACATTTTAATTTGCTGATGGCATGGATTCCTTGACATGTTGAATAGCAGGTGTTCCAAGCCTTAACCCCTCTTAAGGCAAAACTTTCTAACTAATATTGACTTCATTTTTGGCATTCCACTGGAGGTGAAGTATAGCAGCTGTTTAAAGAATGTGTGTGTAAATGTGTATATATGTGTTTGGAAACAAAGAGCCACACTGAAATTACAAAGTGAATAAAATAGAATTTAGAAACCCAAATTGGAATTTGGCTGAATTCATGAGGGAGTACGATTCTCCCTGCACTTTGACAATGCACCCTTTACCAAGGTGCAGATGCTCGCAGTTGGCCGATGATGCATAGATCCACCACGTGAGAAACAGAGGAAAGAATATTATCCCAAATGTATACATAGTGTTAAATAAAAACTACTAAGGTAAGAAGGTCAGTGCTTTACATAGATAGTAAACTATGCATATTATTTTATTTGTGACCCCCCATGTGTTAAGATGGGACACTATTAAAGCAACAATCACTTAAAAAGCAATAACCAACAAACCAGTATTTAATGTGGTACTTAAAATTAATAATTAAAACCAAATGGAAGCAATGCCTAAAGTAACTAAGATAATTCACAATAAAAACCATTAGTGCAGGCTCTACTTATTGTAAATGTGATAATTCAACATAGGCTAACCTAAAATGTACCTTTAGAGATAGAATAAGGATATAAGCAAAATATTAAATAAGATTTCAGGAAGCCCCTAAAATTATTTTTAAGAACTTCAGAACTGATTATATGCAAAAAAATATTAACTATAAGTTTAAGTTCATTCATACATGACCTTATTTGAAGCAGTGTATTTTCATTCACTAGCAAAATTCATGTCAGTAAGATATTTTTGAAGTATTTTATTTTCCAGAGAATTCACTACTTTGAACTAGTTGTTCCAGTGATTAGCCTGAATTTCAATGGAAACCTAAGTCTTAACTGAAGACATGCTTCTGAAAATAAGGCAACTTTTCTACAATCTGTTTATGAACAGAAAAAAAAATCTTTGGTTTTAGTTAAACTAGCAGGAAGGATTTTGCAAAAAAGAAATACTAAAGAACCAAAGCAACGAAAAGGCTCTTAATAAGCAATGGGAAACTCCAAACCCCATCAAGGTCAATAGAGTACCTAAGGCACCTCAGGTTCAGATGATACAATCATCTTTGCTTAGAGTTCTAATCATCTATATACAGGATTTTTACCATCTTAAGAACATGAAGCCGAAAAGGTAATGTCCAACAATGATTATTGTAAGAAAGAAGAAAATCCTAAGAGCTGATAAATGGGAGAGATTAGAGATCATCTCCTCTACGTCCCAGATGAGGAAAATGAGGCCCAGTCAAGAAACAGAGGTGACACCAGAGTCCTAGTCCATTTCTCTTAGGGCAGGACAAATGCTAGATTTTAACTTTATTGGCTAGGAAACCAAGTGTGAAGAGTTTCAGAGATGTGAATTTGAGGAAGAAAAAAAAAAAAATTCCCATCAAATCCCCAAAGGCAAGTTGGAAATAAATGTATAATACTTTACTGTCTTAATTCCTTTATACCATGTGTTGGACAACTTAGCTCATATACTAATTGAGTTATACAGTTCTTTTCAATTCTATCTAAAAATAGCAGACCAAAATTAAATGAGAAAGTTACATCAGATTCCATTTGAGCATACATAAGGCCATGGTACTTAATGCGAACCACCACTTCTTGGGAGAAAGAAGACATCCACTGTCCAGTTCAGGAGAGAAAGCTCCTGACCAGTTATCCAGTAGACTCTCCGCACGTCAATGGGGAAGATGATGCTTATATTTTTAAAAAAATCTCTACAAAGCTCACACACAAGACAGTACATCCTAGATTTGTGACTGCTATGAGCATTTAAGGCTGTCATTTTCAAGTATCAAAGTTTAGTGTTCCATTACCCAATCTGTGCAATAGACATAGCTATAAGCTCACGTCATGGAAATTAACAGAAGCTCACCAAAGACATAAAGAAATCATAATTTAGGCAACAGCATTTTTAAATGTAGGAAAGGCTGGGAAAAATTTTATGGATTAGATTATGCTTCTCTGAACTGCATTAGTTTGTTCACACTGACTGAAACTTTGTCTAACACTATTGTCTGTTGCATGGCATCTGGAATAAGGTAGATCAACAGCAGACCAAACGAGACAGCTTAATTAGGTAACAGAACTAGTCATTAAGATGGTTCACCTCTACCACAGTTATACAGTCTGTTTCCCTAGAGAAAGATTAGAAATGGCTCCAGTATACCAGATAAGCTTCATAGATAAACATGAGAAAATTTTTTTAAAGCAGGACCTTTCAAAACCTAGGGACTACCATGCACTGCTCGAGGATGAAATAAGTCAACGTTATTTACTTCTGGCTTGACGTAATATTGTGAAATGTAATATGGCTGGAGAAAATGGGTATTTGGAAGCCAGTATGTCATTTAACTTATACTCTAGGTGTGTACGTAAGCTGTGGTTCTGTAACTTCTACTGTGGTTCCAATATCTATATCTGAAAGGTGAAATCAGTTTTATTATGAAAGCAGTTGCTTTGTTATAAATTCCATGTAACATGCTTGAATTCTAGGTCTTTTCAACACAATTTAAAGTTTCTTGTGGTTTGGTCAGCATACACCCTTTTCGTTTCATTTGATATACAAGCCAATGTGGAAATTAGAAAAACAAAACTACCAACTAGTTCAGAGAGCTAAATTGAGTCCAGGATTATGGCAAAGTCTGACCCAAAGTTTTAATTTGTAATTTCAGCATGTAACTCATGCAGTTTGGGGAGCATCAAACTGAATCTACAATCGCCAGAAACCTTTGTTACAGTTGGATGCACATTAACTAAAACGTGTACATTTTTAGTGTTCATGATAAATGCAGATATGACCTTGTTACACTTTTGGCATTCTTTGAGAAAGCACATTAAGCTTTAATATAGAAATATTTAGGTTACACTTGTGCTCAAGTAATAATAAAACATTTGTTCTTTTCGATCTCATACATTCTCTCCTCAGGAATGGCCCATCTCCTGCACGCTTGGAGCGACCTTTGGCTACGTGGCTGGCCTTGTTACTTCACCACTCTGGATATACTGGAATAGAAAGAAACTTACATACAAGAACAATTAATTGGAGCAAAGGGAGAAGATATTTCTTTGTGCAGATTCCATAAAGACTGTGCAGACATGTATATGGTCTAAGCCAGGCAGTTCCACTTAACAGCACTGTTTTTTATATAGTTACAACATGATGTGATTGTAGCTTTTTAAACTATGAAACCCCTGAGAGATTGTACCTTCTAGTTGAAATAAAGTATTTATAATAGATTGTGGCTTCAGATGCTGTTTGTTGCTTCTTGGACCTTTAAGAAACATTCTTAATCAACTTTATAGAATTCTGAGGACAGGGTTTTTTTTTTTCCTTTCAAGTTTTAAACTGCTTCATTATTTTTAAGAGGTCTGGGTATAGCTTTAGCATTTCATATGCTTTCTGAGAGAAATGGACAGTTTACTTGGCCACTGAAGACGTTTCTCACGTAATTAAACAACAGTTTATACATCTTGATCCTATTCTTTTTTTTACTGTGTGTTTCTTTGGAGTTAAAATGGCTATGATAGCCTCATCAAAAACAGTCTTCAATCCCTTCTGGGTTAAAGCTGAACATTCTACATAGCAGCACGCACCTATCTGGGAGGGAGAAAAAAAAATCACAAATATATACAGTCTTTTTTACAACAACTGATACCACACAAATACACCATTATAAGGAAAATCATAAAATGCAAAAAGAATGAAATCATCCATATTTATGATACCCAGAGATAGCTAACTGTTAAAATACTAGTGTATATTCTTCCAGACTTTCTCTATGGAAAATTCTTTCATTCATCAAATATTTACTGGGTACCTACTATATGCCAGGCTCTGCTGGGGATCATGTCAATGAACTGAGCAAAACAGCAAAGTCTCTGCTGTGTGATGCTTACGTTTGCTTAAGTTCTACTGGGGGAGGAACACACAGAGGAATATAGAGCAGATGGTGGCACATGCTACAGGTTAAAAAAAAACAAGCAGAGTGAGGGAGGGAAAGGGTGCAGAGGACAATGGTGGTGGTCGGAGAAAGCTGCTCACCAAGGTAAAGTCTGAGCACTGAAGGATACCTAGGGGAAGAGTTTCCAGGCAGACAGAGCCACAGAGGTAAAGACCTTGGTGCAGGAGCATGCACGGAGCATTCAGGGGGTGGGAAAGAAGAGGGTGAGCAGGGGTAATGGCAAGAGAGGCAGTCAGTGAGGCAGCCTTGAGGTAGCGACCTCGAGTAAGGACTTTGGCTTCTACTGTGAGAGGGGACCCACCCATCCATCCATCCATCTATTCGTTCGTTCATTGAAAACTTACAGAGCACTTTCATTTGCCAAATGTGAGAATAGAGCAAGGAACAAAATTAAGTCCCTAAGCTATTCTCATGAAGCTTATATTTTAGAGGGAGAAGACCGTGGACTAATAAATATAGAGGTAGAATATGTGGTCTGGAGAAAAATGGGGGAGGAGATAGGGAGTGGGGAGAGGTCAGGCAAGGCCTCACTGACAAGAGTGATATCTGAGTGAAAGAATGAACAATGTCTACATCAGGAAGACTATCCCAGGCAGAGGGGGCAGTGAAAGGACAAAGGCTCTGAGGCAGAAGATTAGGGAAACCGCACAGAGGCCGAGTGCCTGGAGCACAATGAGTGAGGCAGAGAAGTAGCGGGGCCTGCACGCCAGGGTGAGGGCTTGGGCCTTTCTTTATTCGGAAGATAATAAAGCCACTGGAAGATTCTGAACAGAGCAGGGAGCTGATGGAGCTTCTATTTTTAAAGTCTCACTCTGGTTGCTGTGTTGAGAACAGGTTAACAGACACAGACAGAAGCAGAAAGGTGAGTGAGAGGCTGTTGTGGTAATCCAGGCCAGAGAGGGAGGGGGCCTGAACCAGGCTGCCAGAGGAGGGGAAAGAGAGGAGCGTTTGGATTCTGGGTATTTTCTGAACGTAGAAAAATATATTTTGCTGGAGGGTTCACTGAATGGTATGAGAGAAAGTGCAAGGTCAAGTGTGACTTCAAGGTTTTTGACCCGAGTAACTGAGAAGATTAAGCCTAGGGGATAAAATTGGGAATTCTGTTTTGGACATGTTAGTTTTGAGATGCTTACCACCCGGATGGACTTGTTGCATGACCAGTTAGATAACCAAGTCTAGAGTTTAGGGAAGAGGTCCAGGCTGCAGATAGAAATTTGGGAATCTCAGCAGCAGACGGTTCAAACCACAAGACGGATAGAAGCTTAACAAGCTTAAAGGCTGAGTGTGGATATAGAAGGAAAGACATCCAGGAAGCTGACTGCGGATCCCTGGACCCTCAACATTCAGAGATGGGGAGATGGAGGAGAGGCCCACGAGCGGGGAGAAAGCCCAAGAGAGGGCGTTCAAGGAAGCCAAGTGAATGTGTTTCAAGGAGGGACCAACTGTGCCAAATGCTGCTGACAGGTCTAGAAATGGTGTTCTGCAACCACTTTTTTTCCCCTTAAACTACATAATAAACATGAACATCTCAGTAAGTAAATTAGTATAAATTTTTAATAGATGCAGGGTTTTTTTTTGCCATTATAAACAATGCAGGAACTTTATGGCTGTCTCTTTAAGCACATCCCGTATAATATTCTTAGGATAAACTCCTCCCTATGAAATTGCTTGATCAAAAGTGTACATGACTTTAAGGCTTTTGCATGTTGTCGAGGCTTTTACTCAAAGACCAACAGAACAACAAAGTACCCATTTGCTTACACCTGGAACGGTGGGTATTCTAACTAACGTCTCTTTTGTGTGCCAATTTTATAGATGGAAATTGAACTTACATTTGACTACTAAGGAATATGAACATATTTTTTATCTTCAATGGCAATCTGCATTTTTTGGAGAATCTCCCATTGATGTTCTGAGTCCCTTTTCCTATTGGGGTATGCGTATGTCTTTTTCTGATTAATCCTTATGCAAGGGGTTCATGTCCACTAAGGATATTAACCCATTTTTCTGCCATAAATGTCAAGTTTGTTATATGACTTTTAATTTTATTTCTGGCATTTGAAGTCATATTAAATTTTTACGTAGTTACATCATCAATGCTTTCATTTATGACTTTTACTTTTATGAAATTTAGAAATTCCTTCTCTCCTAAGATGACAGAACTTAATATGTGAAATTCCTTGCTAGTAACTTGTTAGTGAAGCTATTTATCTTTTGCTTTAGGAAAAACTGTTCTCCAAAAAGTTTTCTTGCTTTCTTCTGCCTCCTGATAGTATTTTTAAAAATACCTTATTATATTCCATTTCCACAAAAGTCCTATTAAAGTCATAACGTCTAAAAAATAGAATCCAACCATGTTAGGGGCAAATGGAGAAAAAAGTAAGCCTCACTTTGGGGAGAGGAAGAATATAAGTTAAAAGGTATTTTGTGCATCACAGTTATATTTTTAAAATGATAATATATTCTACCTTGCATAAAAATTCTCTTGTGGAAGAGAATTCAACAACACATTTCTTCTCCACCATGAGTCTTCACTGACGACAGGGCCTGATTAAGCAGCCCCTATTTGCAACGCCTCTTTGTACACATGACTTACTAGGAAAATACTGTTGGCAGTGTAGCACAGGTTTAGTAAAGGCCAGAGTGAGGCCTTTACCGAAGCCCAGCTCTGCCATTTACTACCTGCCGGACCTTACAAGTTACCTGACAAGGCTGTGCCTCTGTTTTCTCCTCCATAAAACAGAGGTACTAGCAGACCAACCTCACTGAGTCGAGGCAAGGATTAAATGATCTAATGCATGTAAAACAGTCAGCACAGTGCCTGGCATACAGTAAAGCACAATAAATATTAGCTTCTATTATCACTTTAGCTTCATTTACATTTAAATTCTGTAAAGGTTGCATTACCTCTTTTGCTAGTTTCTGTCCTTGTTCCACACATATAGGTTTTTCCTTCATATCATTCAGTCTTGCTAAAGTTTTGGGGTCATCTCGCAGATCAATCTAGTTAAGAAAGGTTAATGATGTCCCATAATATTATCAGTCTTTAAAGATAAAGCAGGTAATCCCATTTAACCCCACGTATCAAAAAAGGATTACAGAAGAACCTAATCTTTAAAACCAACTAATAAAGTAATTGCTTTCTTTGACACTACTTTTCCCAAAAATGTGACAGAATTTATTATAACAACGGAGATTCAACATATTATTATCTCATTTGCGAAACCTTAGGGCCATTTGTCTGAGAGCAACACCACAAGGCAGGCCACAGAGGTTATTCTTAAATGGGTAAAATCAAAGCAGACGTACCTGAGTTCCTATTAATAAAAAGGGTACATTTGGTGCGTATTCCTTAAGTTCTGGTACCCACTCCTCTTTCACATTTTGAAATGAGGCTGGATTTACCACAGAGAAGCAGATAAGGAAGACATCAGTCATTGGATAAGATAAAGGCCTCAGACGATCATAGTCTTCCTAAGGGAGAAAGAAAAACCTCATTATTTCCATTTCTAGAGTTTACTAACAAATATGTACATTAGATTAGATGGTCAAAGAAGCAAAGTCAGGACTAGTCCACAAATGGAATGTATGACATACTACAAAAAAACAACATAATTCCATTTGTCTTTGCTATTCTATTCTAATTGGAAGCTCTGAACACCACTGGGGTAAAATATGACAGTATCATTAACGTCTACAATGAAACTCTGAGAAAATACATTGTGATGACGAGAGTTGTCACTGGAAGCATTTTTAACTGAAAAGTTTGCACACAGAATTGATTGTAGCTAGATGTTTAAGTATAGTCATTTATAATAATATTATCTGAATGTTCACTGTTATTAAACATATGATCCATATGCTCTCTCATGTATTACTTATTTAATCCTTGTAACAACTATATGACATAAGAACCATTATCTCTATGTTGCATTTGTCTAAACTGAGGCAACAGTAATTAACTAACTTGTGTAAGGAAGTATACAGCAAGTAAAGGAGATGGGATTCAAACTCCGGCAGTTTTACTTCAGAACCTATGCCTTAACCACTATACATCTTCACTGAGACCTTAAATCTTTGCTTTCCCTGTTTATATAGTTTTCTTAATTGTGTGTGTGTGTGTGTGTGTGTGTGCGCGCGCGCATATGCATGTTTGTGTAAAAATTTTGTGTGTGTGTGTGTGTGTGTGTAAAAATTTAAAGATAGAAACATACTGAGTAAATTCATGAAATCCCCCTTCCTCTCCAATTTCCATTCCTTTCCTGAAATGTAGATTTTTCGTATGTATCTTTCCAGTTATTTTCTGTGCATGTATATACCTACAACTGTACATATTTAAACATCTGTACACAGATGAAAACCGTGCAACCCATGTTGTTCTGCACCTTTCAGTATGTCTTGGACATGGTTCCAGACCGTAATACGTTAGACTGCTATATTATTTTTTTTTTAATTGAAGTATAGTTGATTTACAATGTTGTGTTAGTTTCAGGTGTACAGCAAAGTGATTCAATTATATATATTTGTATGTGTGTGTACATATATATATATATATATATGTACACACACATGATATCTATTCTTTTTCAGATTCTTTTCCCTTATGGGTTATTATAAAATATGCCTTCCATATTTAAACTGCTGCTTCACATTTTATAGAAGGGCTGTTTTAGCATCTCTCCATCACAAAAGGCAGTGAAGATCCTGTTTCATTTAGATTATTTCCTATGACACAAAATTCTACTTGCTTACATTTTTGTGAGTGAACAGTCAGGATTCCATTTTTGTCAGGGCTAGCCTCTCATCTGGTTTCAAGGAAAGTTTATTTTTGGCCTAAGCCACCACCCCTCTTAAATGACCTGCTTCACTACTAGAACTGCATGAATGTGGAATTAAAGGCATATTAAAAACATCTTCCACTCAGAGTTTCAGGTAGTATTTCTCTCATGGGACAATTTTCCTTTCATGTCATCTTCTGACATTTTTCTTACTACAATGTTACATTCAAACTCATATTATCTCAAACTCTTGACTTTGGAGCTAACCCTCCTGTTTTTCTGTGATGCTTTTGAAGGGCACACCTGCAGTTTGGAGCCAAGGGCACTGAAAGATTTCTCAAGTGTTGGCTCAGGACAAGATGGGAAATGCCATCCCCAATCTTCTTTAGCATTTATTTTTAAAAGTGGAGGCCTCTAATTGGATTCGAATAAAGCAGTGCTCTGGTGTTAAGAAACGATTAATGAAGAGATCACGCAAAATGGGTATGAAACATGCTGGCACCCCAGTCAGTTACAAAAGGACTATTATCAAAAGTATAACATGTTTTAAAAATCAGTTTCAGTGTTAAATAGTACAATTTGGTGAATTAAGTATACTTCTTGTACTCTACTGCCTATTTCAAACTGCATGTCGAGAAGAATTAAAGGGACAGTATTTGATCTTAGCATTCCACCTGGCAACTACCTAGCAGTTTGTTCCTGAGCAGACTTGCACATGGCACGCTCAGGGAATGGGGGGCTCTTGCTACACATCTCTCCTCATCCATATTTCGAGATCCAGTTTTCACAGAATTAGAAATGAGGATACTATCTCATAGGATTATGAGGAATAAATGAGATATTGCAACTAAAGCACTCAGCAGAGTGCCAAGCACATAAAAGAACTCTTTCAACTCTTTAACATCAATTCTTCATCCCACGGGAAACTGGTTCTCCTAGTCTCTGCCAATCCACGCAGGGTCCCATCAGTGGCACATGAGCCCTGGCTCTGCATCGTTCTCTCTCCAACCACAGGGAAGAAACTCCTTTAGTGAGAAATAAAATTTTCTACTCTGGCATCAAAACACACAAATCAAACTGAGGTCTCTTGAGGACAGTATAATTTTCAGGTTAATAAAAGAGGATGATATATTATTACTGTACTAATTAGTCATTTGGGGGATTCAAGAGCCTGAAGACTATTTAAAATGTAATAAAAAAAAGAATTACACATTTTTTAAGAAAATCAAATTAGATTTTTTTAATGAAAATTTTACCTCATCAGGGAAATAGAAAGGGCACTCTTTCTCTGGGAGGGTACTACAAGAAATAAAAAGCAAGTGAATGCAAAGTTCTCTAGAAATGCTTAATATTCAAATATTCATCCAAACATTTTATAGAACATAAGTCTATCGTACAGATTCCTTTCATAACCACAGTGCATACTGATTTTCCTCGAGAGACATGTGGGCACAAAGGAATGGAACTAGACTAATCATTTCTAGATTTGTTAAACTGTAGATTTTTGTTGGAATAGTTAAAATGTGAAGAATTGGGGTTAAAAAAAAAAAGACAAGTGTGTTTAGAACTCCTTGGCAAGAAACGTTACTTCTTAAATCTGAACCATCTAAAATGAACTCCTTCTGCCTGTAATCTCCAGCTAAATAATTGGCAGTGATTATCAGAATGAGACCTTGCTGCTTCCATCCAGCCTGAGTAATTAGAAGTCTAATAATAGATAGCAAATTAAAAAAATAAATGATCCCCTGTGCGTACTGTACCCTGCATCATACACAACTGTTTATATCTACTGTGCAATATCTTGAGTGAACTTCATGTGAAATTTTAGATTTGGGGATAAATAAATTGAGGCATGCAATTCTTTCCTCCCCAGCTATATATTTAAAATTTGACAACACAAAGAAAGTTAAATGCGGAACTGCCCTTTCTTTTAAAAGAATTCCTCAAAGCCAATTCTCTAGTGTCCTCCTAATTATGAATTACATTTTAGTCCAAAAAAATTTTTTAAAGGTAGATATCTAAACATTTCAGCCTGGTAACCGAAATGTTCTCAAGTGTATTAAAGACAACGGTCTTACATCAAAAACAATGGTGAATTTGGTCAACAGGATTGTTGAACTGCTTAGTAAAAGCTTTAGCTTCTTATCAATTGGCTAAGTACCAGCGGGATCCAGTTTTTTACAATGTATTCTGGTAGCTTAGTGATTAGGCTCTCCATTCTCATCAAGAGTGCCTGATCTGTGAGGATGACAAGCTTCACCCTTCAACAATATCACACGCTGACAATCTGACAAGAGTCCACAGACAATAAGAGACCAACGAAACGTGCTCTGAGAGGAAACAAAACACCTTCAGGTGCAACAGAGAACTGTGGCAAATGGCCACAGTTATGGCCATCAGTCAGGAGACCCCTTTTTATGCCCAGCTCAGTCAGCAGCCCAGAAGCGTGCCCATTTCTGTACCACCTTTGTTCCCTTGGCGTGGACCTGGGTGCTCCCTCCCACTTTAGTGACCTGTTTAAAATATATGTTTTTGTACCACAATGTTCATTGCAGCTCTATTTACAATAGCCAAGACATGGAAGCAACCTAAGTGTCCATCGACAGATGAATGGATAAAGAAGATGTGGCACGTATATACAATGGAATATTACTCAGCCGTAAAAAGAAACAAAATTGAGCTATTTGTATTGAGGTGGATGGACCTAGAGTCTGTCATACAGAGTGAAGTAAGTCAGAAAGAGAAAAACAAATACCGTATGCTAACACATATATATGGAATCTAAAAAAAAAAAAATATGGTCGTGAAGAACCTAAGGGCAAGACGGGAATAAAGACGCAGAGACGCAGACCTACTAGAGAATGGACTTGAGGAAACGGGGAGGGGGAAGGATAAGCTGGGACAAAATGAGAGAGTGGTAGTGTATATATGGACATATATACACTACCAAATGTAAAATAGATAGCAAGTGGGAAGCAGTCGCATAGCACAGGGAGATCAGCTCGGTGCTTTGTGACCAGCTAGAAGGGTGGGATAGGGAGGGTGGGAGGGAGGGAGACGCAAGAGGGAAGAGATATGGGGATATATGTATATGTATAACTGATTCACTCTGTTGTAAAGCAGAAACTAACACACCATTGTAAAGCAATTATACTCCAATAAAAACTAAAAAAAATACATGTTTTTAGAATGTGTACACCTATTTAAAATACTTATCCAAAATATGTACTTTAAGCAAAATCACTCAAGTTGGGTGGTATAGGCCTTGCCATGCTTTTTGTGGTATTCTATCACACAACTGGTCACTGAAAATCAATTAGCAAAGATGTTTTGAGATCATACTGCATGGAAGATGTTCTAAGGACACGTACACACAAATAAAAAATATAATCGTCCCCTCGTCCCCTTTGGAGCTTATAGTTTAGTTGGGAATTCAAGACATGTACATAGAAAAAGGCAGTCAGATACAACAATGGGAGAGTGTAAATTGGAGCAGGTGAATATATAAATGCTTAATCAAAGAAACATTAATAAGCACCTACTGAGACAGGTTGGGACCTGGGAACCTTTGCTACAGTGCTGCGATGCTTGTGCCTGAATACACCTCTCCTGGAGCAACAAGATACAAAGAAACTATATGAGACTAAAAATAACTGTGTGCTTTGCAGTTGGGGCAAATTCTGGCCCCAAAAGAGATCAATACAAAGAGACCAAAAAACCCAACTGCCACTTTTGAAGAGCCTAGAGCAAAAACAGAGTGTCAGGAGGAAAAGCAGGGTACTGTGTATGCCCCCTGCACACACCACCACCTAAGCTGCCCCTCCAGCCCAACCCCTGGACACACCCCTACCCTCACCCCATGTAAGGAACAAGCTCGCCCCTGCTCAGCGAGTGAGCAAGCAAGGAAACCTGTTGTTTGTTCCCCCTCCCTCCCTGCTGCTGCAGCAGGGGCCCCAATAAAGCCTTGCCTGAATCTCTTGTCTGGCCTCTAGTCAATTTCTATTGATTGGGGAAGGCCAAGAACCCTGGTTGGTATCACTGCTATGTGCCCAGAATGTGCATGCATCAGGGAAATGAAGGAAGGCCAAGGTTTAGATCCTTTCTGACTCGTAAAACAATTTAAACATCTGCAAAGCTCTCGTAAGATACCTGTATGTTAAAAATACGGCAACGAACACGAATGAGCAATAATACCCATGGTGTGCCCGTGCACCTCACTAGAACTTTGTAGACCTCAAAGTCACAGCCTAGAACAGAAGAAGAAACTGCGGTGCTGATGAGAGAACATGCTTAAAGTTGGCACTGAGGAGGGAGAATTGATAAGTTGGAAGAGACAAAAACATTTATAACGGTTTCTGCTCATAGGGAGTTCACGGCAAGGGAGACAAATGTATGCAGACATTGTATTACAAGTCAGAATGTGGTGAAAACCAAGGGTAGTAATTAGGGGACTCTAAAAAAAGACTTTTAGAAGAGGTGGCATTTGGGTTTGGGTCTTACAGAACGGAGAGGATTGGAACATATATGACCTACTAGCATGTGGCCTTGGCAAGTCACTTATTTCTTAGAGCCTTTGTTTATCAGTCTGTAAAATGGGAGATTATCAATGACAAGTGCTTTGAAGACTATAAGTGCTATAAGAATATATTACGCCTCCGAATAATCCAGGACGTTACTTTGATTCAGAAAACAGTCATTAGCAAAACTTGTAAGAATTTTTCCTCTGTAACAACCTAGAAAAAGTGGGACCACAACTGAATAATTCTTTAACAGACAAGCCCCAGACTTCTAAAGTCTAAAACAGCTTCTGACTACTTGCAGATATATAAAATGTAAGGCAACTAAGTAAGAATGTCCCTGACAACTGGTGGCTTGTGGTAAATGAAGGAGTAGTAATCTCCATCTGAAACATCTGTTTCTCGTGAGAAGCCTAAAATAGGCATCAGGCATGGCTCTTGAATCACTCTACCCCCTAAAAGGTGCTATACTAAAGCGAAGAGGGCACATGGACTGAAGCTAGCTTCTGAAGATGAAGTGTTTTGTCAGAAATCTTATCAATTATCAACATTTCTTCAATTAATTCTTGGTAACAGTAGTCTATGAAACCTCATTTTTTTGTGTTGTCCTTTTGTCACTTTCAAGTTCATTTTGTATTTAACTTTGTGAAATATCACCTTTCACCCCCTTAAAAATAACTTTTCCAAGGAAGCTGGGTTGAGTTCTTTTGTGGAATATTTTGGTAAGTTTGGTTCAAAATGCATCGATGATGAGTTTATTGAATTTACCTACCACTCTCCTGCTACAGGTGGACTAAAGAAAATTTGGGGAGGAGAATTTTTTTAAGTGCTGGAAATTCCTAAGAGATCATTGTTTTTCAAAAACTTTAAAAATATTTGACTTTTTTTCCTTCCTTTTTTAAAAATCCCTGTTCAGTTGTGAGATGGTATTTACTTATCATGAGCCTGATTAGCTCTTGGTAAAAGAATTCTTGAAACTGAAGGTTCAGCTTCTAACTTTAAGCAACTGTCATCTTCATATATTTTGATTAGAATAAGTCAGTCTCCCAGTTAATTAATTAATTATTTAGCAGCTAGTGGACCAGATCTTTGGCTTCTTTTCCATTATTATCTTCCTTTTGGCTGCCTGACTTATTATAACTCCTGTTTAGGTTAGCTGGAGAAAAAAAAAAGAGAGAGAGAGAAAGGTTGAAATGTGCGGTAGCAGAAAGACGACCAGCTGGAGAACTGGTTCTGCCATTATCTAACCGTGTCTCGTGAACCTGCACTTCCTCATCTCTAAAAGGAGAGGACTGAACTAGATCGCCACGTCACATGGTTAAAAACGCTCAAACTAACACTTTTTACCCTTGTGAGCAGCCCTAGTAACAGATTTAATGTGGGTGGAGGTTTAAACTACTGCATAAAAATTGAGTTTTAGGATACTGTTTTATCTAAGCTGACCCCCCAAGGCAGAGGATCAACACTCAACTAAATATGGCCCTTCGGCAAGCTTCATTTCCCCATCTGTGAGGGGAGAATAAATATAGCATACACATGTTAAGATAAATGAGAGAGCTGGTCAAGTGTTTTGAGCTCTTCAACAGACAAGCGTGACTTTCCAAAAAAAGACAAACCACAGCTTCAGAGACAGTGCAATTTCTTTTGTGCATGGTGAGATGACTTCCTTCATTGTAAAGGATTTAAGAGCTGCAATTCTACATTGTCTGGAGCTATAATTGCAAGTCTCTTTCACTAAAACAGAGGTCAGCTGGCCTAAGGCATGCAGAAGGAAGGTCAATGTCAGGCCACACTTCTGTGCAGTGGACTCCTTTCCTAACTTTTTTTGGTACAAATTTCATGTTGATGGAATAGTCATGCATTCTTTCATTTCAACAAATATAAACCCACTAGGTGCTGAACACTGTGTACTCCAGTGAGAAACAGACGTGGACCCTGCCCTCGTGGAATTCACAGTACAACAGAGGAGAGGCAAGTGCCTCCCCACTGGGGCAGGACTACTCTAGGTCCAGGGGACACTGTGGAAGTGTGGGAGGTATTTTTGATCGTCAACATGAATGGGGGAACTCTACCAGCATTTAGGGGTGTGAGCCAGGGTGCTACCTGACCTGTGTAGTGAAAAAGAGTCCTGGGTCCTGCATGATTGATGAGTGTACCTCTAGGCACTGAATGACTATGAAAAAACTTTTAATAATGACCTGAATCTAGGATCTATCTCTGTTGCATATTAGTAGAAAGGTAGATTTACATGATGTTGTTCAAACATTACAGGAGTTGCTTACCAATGCAGAAAATTGCACACCACTGGCAATGTTGCTCTTAGTACCCTAATTGTCACTAAAACACAAACCCGTTAGTCAACTTTTAGAGCTATTGCATTCATGGTTGTTCACCTGACTACTTCATTATGATTTCTGAGTACTCAGCCCTGGGAACTTAGGAATTTAATACTGAAATAATTTTTTTTTTTTTTTTTTTTTTTTTTGCGGTACGCGGGCCTCTCACTGTTGTGGCCTCTCCCATTGCGGAGCACAGGCTCCGGATGCGCAGGCTTAGCAGCCATGGCTCACGGGCCCAGCCGCTCCGCGGCATGTGGGATCTTCCCGGACCGGGGCGCGAACCCGTGTCCCCTGCTTCGGCAGGCGGACTCTCAACCACTGCGCCACCAGGGAAGCCCTGAAATAAATATGTTGATTATGAATTACTTTCCTTTTATTTTTCCTTCCTATTACTGCCAGGATGTTATACTGATTTAAAATTATATATACAGAAAGGTTATATTAGCTATAGACTTCATGTGAAGATAAGTATAGGAGAAACATAAAAATTGTTATCAAAGGGGGGATGGATCTAATATACTAGAGGCACTGAGTCAGGTATTTAACAAATTGGGACAAAAATGATTATAAATGCGAACTGGGATAGGTGCTGTGAAGGAAAACAGCCAGGAGACAGAGAATAACCAGGACGAGCAGCTTCAGTCTGGGTGGTCTGGAAAGACCTCTCGGAGGGAGCAACGTCTACCTAAGATGTGAGGGATGCTTTGAGAAGCCAGATATAGGACACTAGGGGCAAAAGGCCCAAGGCAGAAAAGCCCTGACAGATGCCTCCAGGGAGCCTTCTGGAATAATCCAGGGTTCAGCTTGTGCAGCTGGATGGATAATGTCTTTTACAGGGATGAGGAAGACTGAAGGTGGAGAAACACATTAGGGAGAAAACTCAAGAGGCCAATTTTGGGCATGTTAAGCTCAAGATGTTGACAGTGGGAAACGAGTATCTGGAAGAGCTCTCTGCCTCTGAGTTCCAGACCCAGCTCTAGATGCCTCCTTTTGGCTGAACCAGAATTATCTCAGATTCAACATTTCTAAACTAAAGTCATTTCTTCCCCCTCAAATCTGCAAATCCTGTTGAGTTCACCATCTCACGAAAAGACATCACCACTCCATCAGGATCAAACCATAACCCTGGGGGTCCTCAGTATCAACCCCAAACACAAAGTCGGTCAACCACTTGCCCAGCCAGTCTGTTCTTCCCTCTCCACACTCCTCACCTGGGCAGCTCCTACTCATCTTTCAAGCTCTGGTCTAAAAATCTCTTGGTCCAACAAACCTTCTCCAAACCCCCAATTCAGATCAAGGTCCCTCTCTCTGTAACACCTTCTCCTGTCATCCCATTTCTCACATTGTAATACAACTACCTCTTTTCTTATCTGTATCCTCCACAGGACTCCGTGAGGGCAGAGGACTACTCTTCAAAGTCTGGTTTATAGTAGCCGCTTATTAAATTCTTGCTGAATGAATGAGGGTAGCGTGTGGGACATGAAGTCAGAAGAACAAACTGCAGCCAGATCACGGTGGCCTGCACCTCCTTTATCGGCTGCAGAGCTGGAGATGATGGATAGAGCCTCTGAATCCTCCACTAACAGGTGAATTTCCCAGGTTGCAGTTACCGCTTTCAGCCAAGATTCCAACTGCCTCCTAAGATCAGGGCCCTTTCTCGGTCCAACCCACCTTCCTGAATGATAAGGTGAGCTCTAAGGCGCAGGGCCTCAGACGGAGTAATTCTTCCAGCATTTTAGTTCCTGCTACTGTTTTTCACCACCACGTTTTTGCCATTGTCTTGACATTTGTTTTATCTAGGATGGAGGATATCATTGACTGTCTACCCGGCATCCTTCTCCTACTTGTTCTTTCTTTCCAAAACTGATTTAGGTCAAGACCCACCACTCCTCTATTCAGACACATGCCCCTGGGAACCCTGACCCCATATCTAGCTTAAAGAATTCCTGGTTGGATTTAAGCCAATCATGGAGTTTCATTCCCTACCCCCCGGCCAAAGTCACTGGTTCCTAGGTGGGCACATGATCCAAGTAGTCCAATCAGAATGAAGTGGTCCCTGGATTATCCAAGGGGCTCACTCTCTGCCCCCGGCCAAAGCACAGGCGTACCTCATTTTATTGCGCTTCAGTTCATTGCACTTTGCAGATTGCATTTTTTTACAAATTGAAGGTATGTCGCAACCCTGCAGCGAGCAAGTCTATCAGTGCCATTTTTCCAACAGCATTTGCTCACCTCATGTCTATGTGTTACACTTTGGTAGTTCTCGCAATATTTCAGGCCTTTTTAAAAAATCATTATTATATTTGTTATGGTGATCTATGATCAGCGATCTTTTTTTTTAAAGATTTTTTTTTTTGATGTGGACCATTTTTAAAGTCTTTATTGAATTTGTTACAATATTGTTTCTGTTTTCTGTTTCGGTTTTTTGGCTGTGAGGCATGTGGGATCCTAGCTCCCCCACCAGGGATTGAACCCACACCTGCTGCATTGGAAGGTGAAGTCTTAACCACTGGACTGCCAGGGAAGTCCCTGATCAGTGATCTTTGACGTTACTACTATGAACTCGCTGAAGGCTCAGGTGATGGTTAGCATTTTTAAGCAATAGTTTTTAATTAAGGTATGCACTTTTTCTTTAGACATGATGCTTTTGCACACTTAATAGACTACTGTATAAACATAACTTTCACATGCACTAGGAAAGCAAAAAATTCATCTGCTCACTTTATTGGGATATTCACTTTCCTTGGTCTGAACTTGCAGTACCTCTGAGGTGTGCCTGATATTGGTTCCTGGGTGAGCACAAGATCTAAGTAGTGGAATCAGCATGAAGTAGTCCCTAGATGACTGAAGGCAGCTCTTTCCTCACCCCTTCTTCTCCTTCTGCTGCTCCTCCTCTCTGTCTCCCCCTCTCTCCCTCCACCCCTCACTCAGTAGGGAAGGATTTGCTACTCACCGGCCCCATCTCTGCAGCTCATGGAGACTATTCAGGGATCCCCACTACATTGGCTGGTGCTGTGGTCCCTGTATCACAGGGGAGTGGATGCTGCCCAGGGCCAGCTATTTGGAGGCAGGCATATATAAGTACCAGGCCTGACACTTCCAGGGGAACAGCCCTCTTACCCTTTTTTTTTTTTCTTTTGCGGTATGCGGGCCTCTCACTGTTGTGGCCTCTCCCGTTGCGGAGCACAGGCTCCGGACGCGCAGGCTCAGCGGCCATGGCTCACGGGCCCAGCTGCTCCGTGGCATGTGGGATCTTCCCGGACCGGGGCACGAACCTGTGTCCCCTGCTTCGGCAGGCGGACTCTCAACCACTGCGCCACCAGGGAAGCCCCCTCTTACCTTTTTAATGCTTGAGCTACAGAGGACTGTTGGGCACTGTGGATTCAGGTCACCTGGGCTGCCCATGTGGTGAGGGCACCAACATAGAACTAGGAGTTACAGATGGGCCAAATGCAGAGGAAACACCATTTTCCTCCACTGTGGACTAACACCTACCTTCTTCGCCTCTGAGGCTGAGGAAGAGGCTTACGATGACTGATAGGTGCAGGCAGATAGATAGAACAGGCAGTCAAGCGGCAAGAGAAGCCTCAGGAACCACGCTCTGATTAAGCCTGAAATGCTGGTTTTCTCCATGCCCACCCGAGACAGCCACACTGCATGGAGGAGTTTACCATGACTAGCAAACCCATTTGGAATCTGAGGTCTTAGACCACACTCCTTGGCCAAAGACATGGGACAGGCAGACGAGGGAGGGAGGCTTCTGGGCAGGTAGGCAAAATCAGGATGACCTAATGCGGTTCACAAATACATTTGCACAGAACAGACCCTTTAGAAAGTATACACAATTTCTGTTGGGGTGATGAAAATGTTCTGGAACTCGACAGAGGTGGAGGTTATGCAACATTGTGAAGGTACTAAATGCCACTGAACTGTACACTTAAAAATGATTAATTTTATGTTGTGTGAATTTCACCTTAATTTAAGGAAAATACACATAGGTCCACAAGTATGCAAAGTTGGGTCCTCACGGGCCTACACACATGCGTGTGCACACACACACACACACACACACACACAGATTTCTTTGAAATTCAGAGAGATGCCTGCACGTGGCAGAAATACCCTTTCCCTGCAGGGAGTCCCTGGCAGAAATACCCAAGCCATCCACTCCTCAGGACCTGCATTCATCACCGTGACACGCTTCCACGTTGTGGAGCACAGCTTACCCTCCTTCAGGCATGTCTCATAACCCCTACTCTGCCTCTTCTGCATCACCCACTTCATCTTCTCCCCTCCAGCTCTGGCCTTCTTGTGCTACAGGAGGCGCCCAGCAGAGCTCTTTTCCAGGCTTATTAACGAGTCACCGCATTATGTTACTCTAGCCTTATTTTGCTTCACAGCACAGAGCGCCTTGCTCCTGCTTTCACACTAGCCCTACTGTCCCACCAAACCCTCACCATCAGCCCATGAGATAGGGCAGCTCCCACTTTACTGATGAGGAAACTGAGGCTCAGAGAAACTCGTCCAACCTGTCCAAAGTTACAGGACAGTTGGGCAGAAATGAGGCAGGAAGGCAGTTCTCCAATCAACTAGTTTAGGACCCTCCTGGCCCCTTTGTTCTAAGCAAGCAGTAGGTCACAGGTTTTAGACACAGACCTTTTAAATCTTTGAATCATAGTTTTACTGGCTATGTGGCTCCAGGCAAGTCACTTACCGTTTCCATTTCCTTCATCCATAAAATGGACTAAACTGTTGGAAGATTAAATGAGCTAGCGTGGAGCCTGTGTGGGCTGCGAGTTTATCACCGCGCCCAGTAGTATTCCTTAGCTCTTCAGTTTCGGCAGATTTGGCGGAGGGGAATAAATCAGTGGAAAAGGAGGATTGAGGGTAAAAGCGACTTTGTGAAGAACACACTGAGAAATGTGGCTGCTTACTAAGTGCATATGTTTACATGGCAGGCAAGAACTGAAGTCAGGAATTTTATTAAAACAACTGAAGATAGCTAAACTAATATACCCCAAATGTATTTTTTTAAAACAATGGTAAACGAGACCTGAGAACTGAAAAAGAATCATGATGCACGTGGACTCTGATGGCCACCCAGCCCTTGCCGCCAGGCCCTCTCTGCCCTGTGCTGCAAACAGCACAGGCAGTTTTCAGCTGCTGCCTGTAAAAGGTTCACTGGACCCACGTTTGTACGAGCATCCTCGTGCTCCCAGAAGCTCAGCCAATCCAGGAGCTGGACTTCCCACCACAGAGAAGCTGGCTAGGAAGATGTGACATTGACCAAAACAAACTGAGAGCCCGTGAAACAAAATCAAAAGGAAGCAACACTATGGGCAGACAAGGAAACAACAAAGCTTTGCAAGAAAAACCCCGGTCGTTCCAGGGGTTTCAAATGTCCATTCTCTTCTGCGTATCCTCGTAAAACCCTTGGAGGCAGTGTTGGGACAGCAGCTGTCATCCCCCCCTCTGGGGTGGAGGGCAGCAGCTGAGGCCGGGGTGAAGTCGGTGAAGTGCAGGTGAAACTGTGGCTGCAGCAGTTGGGCGGGTCAGGGTGGAGGTGGAGGCAGTTTTCAACCATAGCAGGTGTGGACCGTAGAGCCCGGTCAAGCTGCACGGGAACCTGCGAGGTTCCAGCTCTCAGCCCAGCCCGGTGTAACCCACTAAGCTGAGTCCTTTGCAAGCCCACATATCAACCCCTTTAGGGAGTCTGCTGCTTCCTGGAAAATCAGACAGCACACATCTCCCTTCAGAGAGCCACTAGCTTAGTTAAGCAACCTAGTAAGACCCTGGCAGCAGGGGAAGTCACTAATTGAACGACTTACAGATCAGGAGCCTGCGGGCCTGGCCTGAGGTCCAGGGCTGCTCTCATGGGCTGCGCGTGTAACTCATACTAGTAACTTTAGTGTGCCTGTTTTCTCATCCATTAAAACAAAGGCAGGGGGAGGGGTGGATAATATCACCTACCTCAGAGGTGGTTGTTATGATTAAATGGGACAAAGAGGTCCAGAGGCCTCTGATGTAGGCACGAGATTAATGACAAGAGACACATACGCTAAGTGCAACAGGAGTTCACAGGAGTGAGTATGTCTACCACCTGAGGACTAGAAAAGGCTGCATGGAACACCTGTTCTACCCATGTCCTGTCCCCACCCCAAACCCACACACTCATGCCACCTCCTCACCTAGGAAAACAGTCCCGACCCTCCCCCACCCCCATCCAGAGCTGGAAGTGCCCCTTCCTGCCTCCCAATGTCAGTATCTGGAGGTGTAGTTAATAAATATAGGGGAACTATAGTAGGACACCCTAATAATTAGACATATGGCTACATGTTGAGAATTAAATTCATGAAAATGAAACCATAATCGTCATTAGTCATCTGCGATATGGGTCATTACTAAGAGATGACCGAGATTCTTGAAAACACCCGAATCTAATCAAGGTGATTAAAATGTAACTAAAGGAAGCTGTAACCTAATAGAGTATGTTTTGGCCTGTCTGAAAAATGTTGACTTAAAAGTTATTGTCTATAGAGACTCTAAATAGAGTCTAGCAAAGGAGAAATTGCCTAACTAGAATATTTGTGTCCATTTAGCTTTGCCCAACGGTAAGACGCTAAACGTGGTGGACAAACAGATGCTGAACACTAGAAAGCCGAGCTCCCGTGGGGGAGGGGCAGTTGACCATGTGGTTCCAGGATCCAGATGAAATTCACATCTCCTCTAAGACCTTTTGCTCCAAAGCCTGAATCCCAAGAAAGCTTCTAATGAATTCATTTTCCTGGGTACCTTATGCTAAGGAAAGGTACACTGGATAACAGGCACTGAAAAGGTATCTATCACTATAGCTTTGATCTTCATATTTATGTTTTCTAACTATTAAAACAAATTGGAGAAGAATTCAGTTAAATGCTAGCCAGCTGAACACATGAATCTATCTTTGATCTTTCCAAAATCCTCTGACATGTACAGTAATTTAAAAAAAAGGCATAAAGCCACAGGAAAAGCAAACAGGGAAGGAGACAACAGCCACACAATTTTAGAAGCTAGAAAACCAAAGAACAAGTAGGAACTGATTTAGCAGACCCTGGGAGCCAGATCCTGGGCCAGCAATGAGGAGAAGTTAAGAAGCACCCGGTTCCGTACAACAGAACCCCCTAAAGGTGTGGGAGCTGGAGCACTGTGTTCTGAAAGTGGGTTGAAGGTGGAGCCACAAACAAGAGGGCAGACTGACAGTCTGCTTATGAAGCAGTTAAACCCCAGATCTGTTCTCTATCATGATACTCTCCCCAGCCCTGATGAAAGGCAGAGGATATTTATTCCCCGGAAAGGGAAGAACAGAGGGTTCCCTGGGTGGGAGGACACGGGGCCCAGTTGAACATACTGAACACACAAGGCCAGGGTACACTGAAAATTGAGATACTTACCCTGCGTCCTCCCCTCACCTCCCAGAACAGTGGCAGCCCAGCAGGCAGCACTCAGGCAGTAGAGTGGAAGGTTCTTTTCTGGGGAATATGAACAGTGCAAGAGGAAGGACCAGGTTCCCCAATGAAAAGACCCAGATGAATCACCCTACAGTAGTGGTTCTCAAATGGGGGTAGAAGGAGCAAAGGCTGACGCTGCCCCAAGGGAACATCTGGCAGTGTCTGGGACATTCCTGATCATCATGATTGGGGTAGGGAAGACAATACGGATGCTACTGAACATCCTACAGTTCACAGGACAGCATTCACAACAAACCGTCCAGCCCGAAATATCAATAGTGCTGAGGCTGAGAAACCCAGACGTTCAGTAAGGGCCAGAGTCATCCAGCCCCACGTATACACAGAGTTTCCCATTCTCCAATGCCACTCTCGTAAATATGAGTAGACACCTGAGGAACTGCCACAAAAGGCAGAGATCAAAACGACAGACTACGCAGGGAGACAAAAATTTCAAAAAGCTATCATTAATACCCTCAGAGAAATTAGAGAAGATATTCAAACCAAAAGCAAGCCAAACCAAACTTAGAAGATGATAAAGAAAAAAAAAAAGGAACATCCAAAGAACAGGAAAAGGTTCTTGAAAATTAAAAATAGAATCACATTAAAAAAAAAATAGAAGGGGCAGATGATAAAATTGAGGAGCTCTCCCAAAAATAGAGCAAAAAGACACAGAGAAGGCACAATTAGAGGACCACCCCCAAAACCTCTAATATCTAAATACTGGAAGTTCTAGTGAAACAGAAGAGATTAATTGGAAGTGAAGAAATCAAAGAAATAAACCAAGAAAATTTCTCAGAACTGAAGGACACGAGGCCCTAGGATGAAATAGCCCACAATAGCCAGCTACACCCTACCCTGAAGACCATGAGTGTGAAATTCCAGACAGGAAAAACAGGTTCCTAAAAACGAATCCAGAGTAAGATTGGCATCAGACTTTTTAACAGCATAAATTGAAGCTGGAAGATGATGGAACAATGCCTTCAAAGCTCTGAAGCAAAAATGATTTCCAATCTATTTTCAAAATGTCAAGCAGGTATGAAGGAAATAAAAACATTTTCAAACATACCAGGTATCAAAAAATTTGCCTACAATGCATCTTTTCTCAGGAAACTAATAAAATATATACTCTACCAAAATGAGGAAATAAACTATGAAGACATGAAAAATAAAAACTGGCATCTAATACAAGACATAGAGCCAAAGGGAATCCCAGTAATGATGAAGGAAAATCCTAGGATGACAGCTGTGCAGTAGGCTCGAGGCAACTAGCCCAAACTGAAGCAGATCAGTAGGCTCATGACGAATGTCTCCAAGAAGAAATTGACAGAATACTTGATATGCTGGAATGTATGGAAAGGTGAGTTTAGAATGAAATAGACAGGTGGTGAAAACTAAGCAAGGGAAGAAGATAATTAGTAACTCCAGGGAAACAAAAAGCGGCACAAAGAGGGAAAAGTAATTATAGTACACTACGTGGTTCAGCTATGCTAACACAGTGATAAAAATATAACCACTGATCAATAATCAAATGGAAATTACAATATAGCTACTGGGGATAGGTAGATGGGAAGTGGAAGACATATTCAAAAGACAGCTAAAGCCTCATCATTCATGGTGTGAAGGCAACAGAGGATTTCTTTTGCCAATATAAACAGCTAAGAACTGAAAGCGGTTGCCTTGGGGGAGTGGAAAAGGACTTCTCTGTAGGAAAGTGGAGAGGGATCTTTTGTTTCTCCATAACAGGATCTTATAGAACTGTTGACTCTTTAAACCATCCGCATATATAACTTCAATAAAGTGACTTTTTTTAAAATTGGAGAAAAACAGAATAAAGTATAAAGAAGTAAATTTCTACAAGTATTCAATATCACTACCTAGAGCCAACTGCTTTAACATTTTGACAATTTTATACCAATCTTTTTCTTACACATTATACATATGCAGATTTTTCAAAGTTGTAATAATGCCATATATAGTTTTGATTCCTGTGTTTTCACACTTAACACACCACTAGCCTTTTCATATATCTTTAAATATTTGCTGAAAGCAGTTCTTAATGGCTGTGATCATTCTTACATATCATGCTATCATTTAACAAATCCTTTTTTACTATGCATTGTTTATAATTTATCACTATTATAAATATGGCTGTGAAGAATATCATTTTATGTAAATCTTTGTGTACACTGAATGTTTCCTTGGCATAAATTCATAGAAACGGATCACTGAAAATTTAAGTGTCTTTGCCAAATTAACCTCCAAATGGATCGTGTCAGTTTTTACTGAACGGTACATACAGCATCCACTTCCCTGACTCCTGAATATCAATTTTTCCCATGTTGCTCAATTTGATACGTGAAAAAAAAAAGTTTTTATTTGCATATTGTGTGTTCAACTGGCTGTCTGCTTTTCTTCCTTGTGAGCTACTGGTTTATGGCTTGAGTCCATTTTTCCACCAAGACCACATGATAAATAATCCTTCCACAACCTCGTTTATATCCAGATCTCTCTGAGTTAACACAGATCAGACCGGTGGACCTGATGATATGTGAGCACCTCAACAAAATCAAGTCTCTGAGTCTTGATGGCCCCACTGAGGCCCTGGCTCTCTGGGAGGCTCCAGGCAAGCAGCCTAGCAGTCAGGCACCCTTATGACACTCCTCACACTTTACCTTTTCTTGGTACGTCCCATATTCTGTTTGCATTTTGGTCACCTGTATACATCTTCTCTTCCCAATGGACTCTAAGCTCCTACAGCGAAAGAACCCTATCTGATGGATCTCCGTGGTCCTCACCTCACCTGTATTTAACAGATACTCACATATCTGATGAATAAAGACATAAGGGTGTAGATGGGGGTGGGGAGGATTATGAACAGAGGCAACAGGAGAACTGGAACACTGAAAGCGTAGAGGGACTAGCCCTAGCCCTACCAGAGCTGGGGTGAAGACAGCACCAGAAGTACATGACCAGTGGTTTCCAGGGTTCGGGCAGAATGTCCATGTAATGAAGACTGACGAAAAGGAATAAAAAGGACAGGCAAGGATTATTCAGCCACAAAAAAGAAATGAAGTACTGGTATATTCTACAACATGGATGAACCTTGAAAATATGATGCTAAGTGAAAGAAACCAGACACAAAGGTCACATATTGTATGATTCCATTTATATGAAATGTCCAGAATGGGCAAATCCACAGGGTCAAAAAGTAGATTAGTGGGCTTCCCTGGTGGCGCAGTGGTTGAGAGTCCACCTGCCGATGCGTGGGACATGGGTTCGTGCCCCGGTCCGGGAGGATCCCACATGCCGTGGAGCGGCTGGGCCCGTGAGCCATGGCCACTGAGCCTGCGCGTCCGGAGCCTGTGCTCCGCAACGGGAGAGGCCACAGCAGTGAGAGGCCCGCGTACCGCAAAAAAAAAAAAAAAAAAAAAAAAAAAGAGTAGATTAGTGGTTGCTAAGAGCTGGGGGAAGGGGAGAATGGAGAGTCACTGATTATAGGTACAGGGTTTCTTTGGGGGTGATGAGAATGTTCTGGAATTAAACAGTGGTGATGTTCGCACAACTTTGTGAATATATAAAACCCACTGAATATGAATAATATCTCAACTTTTAAAAAGGAAAGAGGAGTAAACAAGCAGTCTGGCTCACGAGGAACTTCTGAGGAATTGCTTTGTTTGTAACACCAGCTTGCCTAGACTCTGATGCTTCCACACTGCCTGGCCCAGCAGCAGGATGTCAGGGCTCCCCCTGCTTGTAACAGAGGGACACATGACACAAAACACACTGAAGGAATCCTACAGATCCAAACTTGGGAGAACAGCACACATCCTGGCCAATATTTTATCCAAAGAGACCTGGCAGCCTTTCTGCTAATGGACTCCCTGAGTTAAGAAATGAGTTCTACTGTGCCTCAGCAGGCAACGCATTACACCGACCACCTATAACCCGATTTTAAAAACCTTCAACAATGTCAAGACAGAATAGAATTCCCTTTAAAATGAGCTGACGAGAAAACCAATACGGAGGTGATGTAAAGTCATGGGAGATGTTCTTTTCATGATCATCTTTCTAACAGATTCTCCTATATCCAGCACACACCTGGCTGCGAGTTGTGCTAAGCGCTACGTGCCACATGCAGACCCCCTCTGAGGGCTTACAATCTGGATGCTGATAAAGAATTACACAAGAATAAAACAGAATGCTAGACTGTAGCCTACAGATGATTTTCTCAGCTGAAATTCAAAGACGGGGTTCAACCCTAAGAGGGCTGGAGTCTCAGGGGAGGAGTTCACGGGGTGCCTCCTCCTCAGAAGGACTTCTCACTTTCTGCAGGCTGGATGAAGACCAGAAGCTCCCTGCTGCTAGACAAGGCCCCTGTCTGAAGAAAGCTGGGACCCTCTCACCTCTATCCCATTCCCCATACCTGCAGAGCCAGGGAGGCCACAAGGAACACCTTAATTGTGAACCCTGAACCAGGTCGCTGGGTGGGACGGCCCTTTGAAAATTACGCTGGGGTAAGTGGAATTTTTTTCTATTCTTTTTGGTTGTTTATTATTATTATTTTTTAACATCTTTAATGGAGTATAATTGCTTTACAATGGTGTGTTAGTTTCTGCTTTATAACAAAGTGAATCAGCTATACATATACACATGTTCCCATATCTCCTCCCTCTTGCGTCTCCCTCCCTCCCACCCTCCCTATCCCACCCCTCTAGGTGGTCACAAAGCACCGAGCTGATCTCCCTGTGCTATGCGGCTGCTTCCCACTAGCTATCTATTTTACATTTGGTAGTGTATATATGTCCATGCCACTCTCTCACTTTGTCACAGCTTACCCTGACCCCTCCCCATATTCTCAAGTCCATTCTCTAGCAGCTCTGTGTCTTTATTCCCGTCTTGCCCCTAGGTACTTCATGACTTTTTTTTTTTTTTTTAGATTCCATATATATGTGTTAGCATACGGTATTTGTTTTTCTCTTTCTGACTTACTTCACTCTGTAAGACAGACTCTAGGTCCATCCACCTCACTACAAATAACTCAACTCAGCCATAAAAAGAAACGAAATTGGTAAGTGGAATTTTAATTGAGCTGGACAATCAGAATTAAATTCTTTCTCTCAGTGGCAGCTCTTAAAGGGGGGCATACTCTGAGCCAACTCATTTATAATCCCAACCGTTAGGCCATTTGAAAGAAGATGGCTTTTCTACACTGGAACAGGTTTTGAAAAAAGGAAAAAAAAAGAGAGAGCAGTAAAAAAAGAAGGAAGGAAGGAAGGGAGAGGGGAAGGGAGGGAGGGAGGAAGGAAGGAAGGAAGGAAGGAAGGAAGGAAGGAAGGAAGGAAGGAAGGAAGGAAGGAAGGAGGAAAGGGGGAATTTAAAAGTGGAGGGAAGGCAGGGGAATGGAGGAGGAGGAGACTTGCGCAGAAAGCCATGGTCAGCCAGAAAAGTAATTACTGCCGAGAAGGGTGTCAGTAACAGCCCTTCCTCCAACCGTCCCAGTGGGGGACAAAAGACAAAAGGACATCATTGCCCATCTGTTGCTTTGGAACTAATTTAGCACCAACCAAACCAGCATTGTCCTCAGGGGCAGGCCTGTCACCTCCCAGAGTGCTAACCTCAGCTACGGTGAACAGAGCAGGTCTTGCGTCTCAAGTCCGTCTGGATGCTTAATGTATGGGGCAGGACATGGCTTGGCACTTGGGCCTCATCAAGGAATACCCCTGGAGCCTACTGTGTGCATGGCCTTGGGCCAGACAGCACACCAGTGGAGCCAAGGGCAGCTTAAGAAGTTCTGCTTCCGTTTTCTCCCGATCATGCCTTGGCCCCATCTCCACCAGGCAGGCGAGGAAGGCGGCACCAGTGGCTGAATGATTCAGTTCATTCCAACAAATATGGAACATCCCAACCACGCATAAAGAACTAGAGATGAGGGTGTGTGAAGGCGTGTTTGGATAGGCAGGGGTTAAAAGATGGATAAGGATTAAAAGATGGATAAGTTATGTACCTGCACTCTGGAGACAGTGTATAAGTAGAGCATGGAGGGAGAGGGAGAGAGAGGGAGAGAGGGGGAGAGGGGGAGGGAGAGGGAGAGGGGGAGAGAGGGGGAGAGAGAGAGGGGGAGAGAGAGAGGGGGAGAGAGAGAGAGAGAGAAAGAGAGAGAGAGAAAGAGAGAGAGAGTGTGTGTGTGTGTGTGTGTGTGTGTGTACTGGGGGAGGGGAGGAGGGGAGGTGGCTTGCTAAGACAAGGTATATTAAGTTCACATTTACTAACTTGGTGGCTCTGACATTTCGGCCAGTATCAGAATCACCTGGAGGGCTTGTCATACCAGACTTGTCCCAGATTTTCTGATTCCAGAGGTCTGGGGTGAAGCCTAAGAGTCTGGATTTCTAACACATTCCCAGAAGATGCATGTTGGTTTGAGGACCACATCTGAGAACCAGTGCAGTAATTCAAACCCTCACTGAGCATCTAGTACATGTAAGAATCCAATCTGAGCACTTTCTCCACCTAAAATCGACCTGGAGAACCCCAGGCTGCTGTGCCCATTCTCATCTCCTGGGAAGGACAGAACCCAGCCTCCTCTGTGCCCCCGATGAACAGGCACCCTCTCCCTTCCCCACTCTGCTGAACCGTGAGCTCCTGGGGGCAGGGCCTGGGCCCGATCTGTCTCATAAGCCCCACCCCTTGCACAGGTACTGGCCCAGATTTGGTGCTCAAGGAATGTTTGCTGACTGACTGAATGAGTGTTTTCATCTAGTCCTGGCAGTCGCAGCGGCGGGACGCAGCCCAGGCTGTGGGACGTGGGATGTGGGAGCCCGTGCGGAGGTGGTGTCAACAGGACGCTCAGGAAGGCAGGCAAAATGAGGAGTGGGTGGCAGAGGAAGTCTTTGGGTGCATATTCAGGGCACATCCCGATGGAAGAGGGACAAACAGGTTGAAAATGGCAGCTTTACCTAAATAAGGAAACTCCTACAGGGAGAAAAGAAAAGCCTGGGGCAGCCCCTATGGGATGGAAAAGACATCTGCCTGGCAGCCCCCGCACAGCAAGTTCATGTCAAGTCAGGGCTGCCAGGCGGAGCAGGGGTGACAATGCAAAGCGGCGCAGAGCTCCTTCCCGGGAACAGGTGACACCTGCACCAGCATGAAGTTTCTTCCACAGCCTCACTGGCGATGCAGCTACCTGCACCACGCAGGGGAAGTCCTCTTTTTCAGCAACAATGGAGGTTAATGAACAAATGGACAAAACACCCTTCATCTCCCAGGGTGGAGGTGGGGTGGAGGTATCTTTAAGGAGCCATTTCAGCAGCAGCCCCTAGTGTCCCATCTATAGACACCATTCCACCAACTCTCCTGTCCAGAAAAGCAATGGGCCCAGAATGTACTTTTTAATGAAATCGTCAGCAACAGAATATACGTGATGTAAAGGAGACATATAACACCATCAAGCTGATTCTTGTGAGTGGTTTAACACAGAGAACCCAGGTCTTGGAGTTGGGCAGTCTGGCCTGTAATCTTGGTGTTGCCTTTTTACCAGCTGTGTGGTCCGAACAAGTCACTTAACCTCTCTGAACCTGCAAAGGAGGCAACCACGACCTGCTTCCTTTACTCAGAGCAGGTGAGAAGCCTCACGGAGCACCACGTGCAACGTGCTTCACACCCTGTAAAAGTGCCACTCAATGACAAGAGTGTCATTATTAACCCCCGGGGTCTTCCCTGAGTCTGGGAAGGGTTGGCGAGTGTGGGCATCAGGAGAGAGGCGGCTGGGCCTCTACTCCCACCAGTCACTTGAAAAGAAACAGCAACAATAATAGAGGCCCCTTTCCCCATGTTCTGTTCTTTCTATTAAAATCAACAAGCAGCACAGCACCAGGTTAATATCTCTCTAATTACTAAGTCGTCAGTTACTGCGTGAAAAACTCCATAATTTAGTTCTCATCCCTACTCCACACTGACACTGATAGCAGGGATCCGAGGTACCATAAAAAGACACATTTGGGACGCCCTGTGCCTGTGCTCCCCATGCTGTTCCTCTCCATCCAGAATATCTGTTCTCCGTGCCCCTCTGCCTGCGTGACCTCATTTAGCCCAATGGTTCCCAAGCTTTCACTTCCTGGCACAGAGAAGAGAGAGATGCGTTCAGCACACAGTGGGTGGGGTAGAGGGGCCATGGGCTAAGTGACTGAGGTTAGACGGCTCAAGCTGGAAGGGACAACCTGAGCCCGGGGCTGTCCATCCCAGGCCCTACCCAGCCACCTTGAGGCTAAGAAAAATCCCTTACCTGGGAGCTGGGAAGCTCTGATTTGATTTTATAATCCCCATTTTACAGATGAGGAAACTGAGGTTTTGAGAAGTCAAGCCCCTTGCTGGAAAGTAGACCCTGGCAGTCCAATGTGGGGGCCCACAGAGTTAACCGGTCTACCGTACTGCCTCCCATCTCTTCCTGCAAGCCTACAGCTTTCCAGAGCTTATTCCTGCTACCTCTTCTCAACTGGGATGGCGTACCACTCAATTTCACATGAGGAGTGTTCCCCGCTGCTTTCTGCCATCTGACTCCCCCTTTCTTCTCCCACAGGAGGTTGGGACACAGAGGAGGCACTGAATCAACACCAGCTGAACTGAACTGGGGTAGAGCCCCCAAAGCCGGCCGGGACCATCACCCCTGACTGAGCGTGAGGCCATCTGGGACAACGACACATCATCTCTAACTAGCCCTGACGGCAACCCTGCGAGGTGGCCATCATCTTCCCCGTCCACAGGGAGGGAAGAAGTTGGCTGCCTGACGGTCTCACAGCTACAGAGAGGAGGAGTAGGATTCAAAAATGTTCCAGAGAACCCACACTGTCACTGCCGAGCTGCCTCCCCCTCGGGGCATCTGAGAGCGACAGGTCTCAGGAAAGACGTGGAGGCTGGCACCTGAGAGACAGCACTGGGGGACGGGCCCACTGGGGCCCACGGAAAGCCCCCAGGTTGTGGGTCAGGGGATGGCGCCTGGCCTGCTGCTTACCTCCATGCCCGTCACTCCTTTGAAACTTAAGAGACTTCTACTAAATGAACAAAGCTTTTTTCCAAGAAAGGGGTTGTGCCAGAAGCTCTTATTTAACAGCAATAACCCTAGTCTTTGGTTAACCTTTTAGCAGAAATGAGTTGACAGCCAAATGCGAATCAACTCAATTTAACAAACAGTCACTGTAGACCGACCACGCCCCAGGCACTGGGCTGCGTGCTGGAAACACGGTGGAGAAAAAGCGACACGGTCACCTGTCCTCATGGAGCTTAGAGAGAATCGAGCCAGTCCAGCAGGCAGTGGATCTGGAAGAACCGTACTCGGAGAGCTGGGTGACCAGGAAGGGCGCCGATGACCCGCCACGGCCATCCTGCCGCCCCGCGCAGCCTCCCTGGCTGGGTCTCCCCGCTCTTCCTCACGCAAAGCAGCTGCCTGCCAGAAACTAAAAGAGGAACAGCAAACTGCTGAGGGCAAGGAAAGCCGCTCCTTGACCCAAACACACCAAATTAGGGCAAAACCAAGCCCTCTGAGTGAAAGGAAATTCAGCTGAGGCGCCCGAATTTTAAAAACATGTGTGGTTTTGGGCTTAGTTTCTTTGTAACAGCCTCTCTTTCCTCCTCCTTGCATATTGCTATTCTGTACCTGAGGCCTCTTGGTAGTACCAGCTGCTGCCAACACGTGTCATTGCTAGAAACCGATAGCCCCATGGAGAACGGCTTTGCTTTGTTTTGTTTTAATACCACTAGGGCTCATCTCTTGAAACCCCAAACTCCACAACAAAACCACAAACACCCAGCTCTCCATAAGGCCTCTAACCCATGAGCTATAAAGCAATGCTTCCCACCTTTTTCACATCCTGGCACATATAAAAATGACCATATATGCTCAGCCCCCTGGAAGCTACACACTGCCCCGCCCCCCCACTCCCGAGCTGAGTGGATGGCATCTGGGCGCACCTATAACACCATTCCTGACACACCTGCTGGTAAGCTTTGGTTCCCAGAGCATAAATGTCACCAAACCTCAAGAGAATCATGAGAGAAGTGAAGCCGGATGGATCAGAGGATCACATCCCAAACTCACATCAGAGTGCCAAGAGGCGGGACACAGGGCATTCGGCCACTGCAAAGGCTTTGAAGCCAAGAAAGGCCATCCACCTTCCCCACGCGGAGGAGTAAACCAGCATTCCCTATGATGCAGTGCAGACTGGAAATATAAATAGCTTCTAAAAAGGTTAGCAAAATGCACAGATGACAAATCTACAGTAGGTTACTAAGGGAAACCAGGATGCTCAGTGCCAGCATCTCACCTGTTGCAGCTGATGTGTGGAAGGAACCCTGTGGCTCCTCCCAAACTCTGCTCCCGGGGCCCCTCAGGGATGCAGTGTCGGGCTGCAGGGACCTGGAGCCTGGGTGATGTGAGTGGGTACTTCCTGAGCCCTAATGATGCTCCCTGCAGGCCCCTCCAAAGTAAGGAAATCCTTTTTCCTAATCCCATCTTGGTCTGGTTCTCATAAGCCCACTCACTCTCAATTTCCTCACCTGGGAAGAGTCTACCTCGGAAGGTTCTGTGAGGATGCCTGCCTGAAGGTGGGAGGTGTTCTACGAGTGGCAATACCCTAGGCTTACCCCTCCCCCTTCCTGTTAAACTAGGCTCTTGGGCGCTGCAGGGCATTCCAGAAGGCAGGGCATTCCCAGGCTGCCTCCCTGGAGATCCCCTTCTGGAGGGGAAGTGCTTCCCGGGGCACCCAGAGGGCCTGCAAGGCAGCCACAGCTGCTGGGCTATGTCGAGTAAGAAACAGACCTCGCTTGTCCCTGAACCAACCCCAGGGGACACCTGAGTGGAGGTATTTATAGCTCTCTTATATGCATCCTTGAACTTGTGTGTGTTTAAGTTAACAGATATAGCAACAGCACGCCCAAAAGCACACATATGGACGTGTACACACTGAGGCAGTGACTAAATCTGGAACTCTAGGGAACCCAAACTCACCCCCAACACACCCTCCTGAGTGTGGGTATTCCAGGACCTAGGATAAACTGGGCGTCCGTCCTTCCCTCTTCAGGGTATCAAGTTCTGCCTTCCTGCCAAGGATTAAGAGATCAGCCTGGAGCCCGCACCTCGAGAGCAGCTTGCCAGGCAGCTCCCACTGGCTCGTCTGCCAGAGCCAGAGCTCTTCTCACTTCCCCTGAGCTCCACACAGTGCAGAGTCAGGAGGGAAATCTCACCCCTCCAGCACCTCCCTGAGCAGACACTGGGGCTGCTGCAGAGCCGACCCTGAAGCCCTGAACGCCAGGCAAGAAAAGAGAAGAACTGCAGAGGCCCAGACCGGAAGCCGGACCCCCCCAGCAGGCCACAGGGAGGAGGAAGGAGCGCCTTCAACTTCCACTCTGAAATGCTTGGCACTAAAATGTCCGGCTGCTCCTGGGTCGCCAGGGGCTTGGCCAAGAGAGGGGGGCTTCCCTTTGGCCTAATGCTAGTGTGTCGGGGGTGTGGAGGGATGTGCCCAGGCAGGGAACGTGATGGGACTCAGAACGTGATGCCCAACACATTCACATTCACTATATATTCTCTCTCTCTCTGCCAATAGCAGCGGAGGTTAAGGGGGAAGCAGCCTACTCCGGAAGGCAAGAGGTTATCTACTACAGTCATCTCTTGAAGTTCCGTAATATGTTCTTTAATATATAAATTGGGCCATTGGATACCTATGGCTTTGAACTCAACTGGGGTCAAAGAGGGGACCCAAGAGTAAGCACACAGACTAGAAGTTCCAACCCAGGGGAGATGTGCTGTGGTTCAAATACAGTGAGCGCCCAAGTGCATGAGTGAACTTTTTAAAGTGCTGTGAGCTTCTCCCTCATCCCATCTTACCTCCCAAAGTAGAATCGACTGAAACCTACATACCCCACTTGGTTCTCAAATCTTATGCTGAACTCTTCATTTTTCTAAGAGTTTCTCTTACATCACTGGGGATGCAGGTTCTGATCAAGAAAGGAAACCATCTTGACACAACAGGGCATTTAGAGCAGGGAGCACTTGACCGTGTCCATGGTTCCAGTGATGGGGACCGTGGCAATTACGAAGTACAAAGCTAGCACCAGACCTCCACCAAAAAGCCTCTAGGATCTGGCATCCTAGTAGAACTTCTATCAACTCCAAGTATAATACACGGTCCTCTTCCACGTGTGACCTCTTCCCCCTATAAAACTGCCCACAGTGGAGCACAATAATTTCTCATATTTAGTACACATCTACTATTATGAACGAAGAACAGTGTCAGCTGCTTTTATAGACATTAAACCATTTAAGCCGACCTATAACACTGCAGTGCAGATTCTAATTAACCACATTTTTACTAGATCACAGAGAAGGTTAATAATACAGCTAGAATCACAGGACCAGTACAGCAACGTGGAGATCTGGGCCCAAGCTGATTTGGTTCCAAAGCCCATGGGCTCTCCTCTGCTGCCCATCAGACTTGGAAATTTCTCTCTATATGTATATGCACATGAATGTGTTTCTTTATCATTATTATTATTGTAAGATTAATCGGTTACCAATTCATAGAGGCACGAGGTCTTAATGACCAAGTACAGCACAGGAATCTCCTACATATCACACATTGCATCTAATTCAGACATTTCCACCTATGCTGTCCTCAGACATGGCACATCCCTATCTTAAGTTTATTCTTTTGTACCCCTCTGGTGCTTAGCACAGTGCTAGGTACAAAGTGGGCACTCATTTCATCTCATTGATGATTATGTTGCTAAGATTGCTTATTAGTAATAAACTCTTGGATGCTGAAAGGTGAATTATTGCTAACTCAGAAAAGTCTTAGACGCTGGGAGAAACACCAAGGGGGCCTAACATACCTCTTGGCCAACAGAGTAAGTGATCCACCATTGGATAAAAACAGTAATATCTGACTCTCACTAATAGGTTGATCCCACTTAGAAGATAGCTTACAATCTCCACTGAAAACAGCACTTGACTCTTTGGACCTGGGTTTTTTCCTCTGCAGGGGTGGCATACAACCCCCACTCAGAGAATGACTGTGAAGATTCCAGGGACCATGTCTACAGAGACACAAGCAACCCAATCAACCCAGGTGGCACCCCAGCACCTCCCATGACCTCCTCTGTACATAACCGCCTCAAACTACGGCAGATTCAGACCCGTGTCCTAATCCCAGCAACATCCCTCCGTAGCTGTGACTTTAGATCAGCAACCTAGCTTCTCTGAGCCCTAGTTTCCTCATCTGCAAAGATGGAGGATCACCTATCTCATGGGGTTGTTTAGTGCAGAAAATAAAATAATATTTGCATGTGGCTGCCCCAGGCCTGATATGTAGAAGGAAGTCAGTAGATATTAGCCAGATTTGAATGTGCAGAGAACAGCTGACATACACACGTCCTGTTGAATAGGGCTCGTGGTCAAAAGATGGCCATGGTGACAAGTAACAAAGAAAAGGGAAGAGGCAGTAGTGAGAGAAGTTAAAATTAGAGACGATTCTTAACCTCTCTCCTTTCAAACAACAATGTCAACCTGCTGTTTACCAGCTGTACTTCTTAAAAGTCGGTCTTATTTGATTGAATGGGTTCTGCCTCTTGCCCACCATACCGTCTGGTAATGATAGAAGGAGTAACTACAAAGCAGGTAATGAAAAGGGGCCCTGGAAAGCTAAGAACTCGTTGTACTAACCTGGTTCAGTTTGGTGAAAGTGGGCGGCCTCAGGCACCTGGTGCCTAGTGCTCTGCCAGTGGTTTCTCTATTTTCAGGGGCTCCTCTAACTTCACAGTATAGAAACCAGAGGCCACATCGAGATGCCCCCCAACAAGACATTCTTCGGAATCTAACCCGGTACTACAATTCTGAAATCCAAATTTACAAGGGCTACAAAGAAAAGCTCCTCTTTATTGACCTAATGTGTGCCTAGTGTGTGCCAGACTCAGTGCTAAGCATCCAGCGTATAATATATGCCCAGGGGAATGGTCTGAACTTTTTGAACCCCGTCTTACAGATAAAGAAACTGTACTACTGGACATCCCCTAAAGACACTCTCCAAGGCCCTCAGCCGCTCACATGTTCTCAAGGACTCAAGTCTGGATGACACGGGGAAACTTCCGCCCAAATTTTCAGGTCTAATCACAGGGATGGATTTTGCAAAACTTCATCAAACAAATCATCTTAGGCCCACAGCAGAAGTGGGTTTGGGAAGAGGGTGGAGCTGGGACAGAGACAGAGAGGAGAACTTAATGCTTCAGAAGCCACCTCTAATTTGCAAATAATGGTCGGAGGGTGCATTTTCTTTCTGAACAATAATCTCTACCAAAGAAAACCCAGACAAAGTCACCTGGCCTTCCTAGGGAACAACGAAAGAAAGCTCTTCCTCCAAGATTCACACTGAACTCCTAACCCCTCCTTCCCCTCCCTGCCCCTGGGAGTGGCTGGATGGTTGTTGTTTCTTTTCTTTTTTCCCTGTGGTCCTCTGGTAATACCACAAATTACGTTTTCAGGGACTGGAGTCCCAGAGTGCAATGATGTTGTAATAAACATAACCAGGACCAAATGCCTTCCCATCATATTAGATGATGCCATTTCCCACCAATCAGGCTCCTCGGGCAGGCAGACCACTCACCAATGAGGGACCAGACAAAGGCTGTGAGGGGAGACCTGGTCATCGGCAACTAAAAATAAGAGTGCTTCAGGATTGGCCGCTGCCACTTTGCAACAGGAGTTGGGACCCACACACCAGGCACCAGACAGAAGGCACACACAGGCAGAAACTTTCAGCCCAGGGGTTCACATGGGGTAGGCTGGTCTGGATTTGTTGCTGAGATTTTTTTTTTTCCCTTTCCCTAATGTGGTGACTTGAAGAAAGAAATACTTGATCCAGAGGGACCCTTGCAGACACACCCTCACTCCTAGACACGTCAGTTTCCAAAGGCCCTTCACAGACACCCTGAATTGGGGAAAGGGCGGGGGGTGCGGCCAGGGGCCAAGACACTCACCTGTCCGGCTGTGTCATAGAGTCCCAGGAGGTACTGCTTGCCCCCTACGGTGACGCTGACTGCAAGGGCAGAGAAGTGGGGGCGGGGAGAGAAGCTCACAATCATCGAGGCTCTGGGGCAGTTTCGTTCCCCATCAGGACCCTTCCCTCCTAACCCAGCTGGAGGCAAGCGGGAGCTCCCAGGGAGATGCCACCCGTTTTCCCTTGTGCCCGGCTCACTGTGAAGTGGCGTGAGGCTGGGGCGATGTGGCGCCCAGCTGCCCACTCCTTTCTCCCAAGTCCCGTAGCCACGTTTCCCCCTCGGGGATTGGGGCAATAGGGAAGGCGGCTGTAGGAAGGTCAAGGAGGTCGGCCCCGGGCGCCGAGGGGGATGGGAAATGCGGGGCGCCAGGACGGGGCACCGGAGTTGGGGGTGGGAAGAGGGCTGGGTCCGGCATGCTAGGGGCTGCCAGAGGGAAAGCCTGGGGGTGGGGCCGGGCGCCCGGCGGAGGGCGCGACGGGGGAGGGGTGGGGAGCGCGCGCAGGGGAGGCGGTGAGGGGGCTCAGTCAAAGTTGCTCCAAAGTTCCCAGCCCGGGGAGCGGCCCCTTAGTCAGCACTTCCGAGGCTTACCTGCGTAGTGGTCGAAGACGGTGGGCACGTACTCCTCCGGGAAGGCGTCGTTGGCATAGCTCATGAGTAGGCACGTCTTGCCCACCGCCCCGTCGCCGACCACCACGCACTTGAGCATCAGCGCGCCGGGCCCGTGAGCCATGCTGCGGCCGGCCGGCCTCCGGGCATGGTCCCCCCGGAGCCCCCGCCCCGGCCCCGGGCTCAGCCCCAGCCCGCCTGGGGGGTCCGCCGCCGCCGCCGCTCAGCGCAGCACGGCCGACCCCCCGGCCCCATGCAGCGACTCCCCCCGCCCGAGGGGAGGGGGCGGCGGGCCCGGGGCGCTGCCGCCGCCTCGGTCGCTGCCCGGATCCCCGCCCGGGCCCCGGTCGCCGCGCCCGCCCGCTGCCCCCGCCGCTCGGCGCCCGCGCCCTCTCCCCGGCCCGGCCTCCCCAGGAGGATCCGCTGGATCATAAGACTGGCCGGCCCCGGGGGAGACGGCAACTTTGGGGAGGGCGGCGGAGGGGAGGGGCCAGGCGGCTCTCCCCGCCCAGCGCCGGCCCGGGCCCCCTCCCCGCTCGGCCCCGGAGGAGGGCGGGCCCAGGCGCCTCCCCGGATTGCGGGCTGCCGGCTCCGCGCCCCCGCCCGCCCGCCTGCCTGCCGGCTCCCGCGCCCCGCGCCCCGCCCGCGGACGCAGCTCGGCCCTGCCGGCTCACCCTAGCTTGACTCCCCGCGAGGGCTGTGGGGAGGGGGCGAGGAGGAGGAGCCGAGGAGGAGCGACGGGGAGGAAGGTGAGACTGGGGGAGGGGGCCGAGCGACCAGCGCTCGCGAGGAGGCGAGGGCTCCTCGCGAAAGTGTGCGCAACGCCCAGAAGCGTCCACAGGCTCCGATGCTGGGAGAAGACGTGGAGGCCTCTTGGGGAACCGCGACGACTCTTATGATGACGCAATAGTCATGAAAAATTATTTACGTATATTTAAACTCCACCCGGAAGGCAGGATCCATTCTGTCGGCCTCTAAGTGCACAACAGAACTAGAAATCGGGAAGGAAGAAAGGGCAAGAGAGTTAAAAAAAATTTTTTTAATTTTTAAAAAATTTTCACTCTCACGCACGGGGTGATGGGGGAGGGGTGGCGGTGGTCCCTGAGCTGGTAAGTAGGGACTCCTGACTTACTGCTCCGTCCCGCCTCCCACCATCCCCACCACCCCATGCTGTTCACGGCAGAGCTTGAGTCATTTACTACGAAACTGGTGTCTAAGGGAGTTACAGCATCTTGAACCACTGACGCACCCCCGCACCAGCCAGAGAAGGGGGACTCTGCGACTCTGGATGCGGCGGGTGTACCTTTGCTCCCCCTATAGGCGACATTCTCTGAGGCCCCTTTACAGTCCCAGTGTCCCTCGAAGGTGTTAGGTTGTGATCCCTGAGGAGTGATACACTCTAGAGCTCTAAGACGCGGCCTGTGATCCAGGCAACCACCCCTGTCTTCCTGCCTGGGCGATGCTTGCTTGGAAACACCCGTCAGGCCAGGTCTCGTTCACTCGCCAACAGTGCTGCTTCTAACTTTAGGCCCTGGGGCCGGGGGGTGGGGGGGGGGAGAATACTCTGCACGTAGCCACCACACCCTCCCTCCCCTTGCTGACAGGAGATAAATCGCTTCCTTTCATCAGTTCACAGGATCAGAAAATGCTGTGTTGAGAGGCACCGCAGAGGTCAACTGGACCACCTCCCTTAGATCTCCCTGAGGTTGCAGGTAAGCAAATTGAGAGGCAGAGAGGTGAAGTGGTTATGTCAAAGGCTTCCAGCTAATTCCAGCATTCAAGGACTTGGAACACACTTTGGGAAATGCTCAGTTATGTCCTCACGCCACACTTCCCAGGCCTCAACTCTCAAACCCCAAATCTGATTTCCATTGTCCTGCAAGACTTCCTGGATTCTTGGAAGTTCCTTGTGGGGTCCCACTGAACGTCTCACCAGACCCCTCCATTTGTGTCTGAGTGTGGGTATTTACATTGCCAGCTGCTTTAGGTTATGCAGTGAATCTGGAAGATATTTTTTATGTACTGAATGACAGGTTAAGGAAGGCAGTTCAGTGCCTTGAAGTCAGATCTTGGTTCAAGACTAGTCTCTGCCACTTCCTTCTAGAGGGGAAGAAAGGAGCACTTGCCCCCTTTGCCTACAGGACTACTTCTTCAGACAGCATTTGCTGGGACTGGGATTGTGAAAGGAGGGTCTATCAGGAGAGGTTAAGGAGCTACCGGGCGCACTCAGCCTAGAGAGGGCATTTGGGTCTGGCTCTGACGGTACTTAGCAGTGTGACCTTGAGCATATGCCACTTCTGTTCTTGGGGCCTCTGCTTTCTCATCTATAAATGTGAGCTCATCCATAAGGGTGAGGTCAGGGCTCACCTTTGAGAACGCTAGGGCTCTTCACAATGTGTCCTGAGAGATCCTGGCAAAAGCTTTGGGCCAGGGGAGAAGCAGTTGCTAGAGACATGGGGACGGCCTTTTCGAGGGATAATGAGGTCTGTCCCAGGACTGGAGGATAGAGGCTTCCCCCACTGAGGACTCCAGCCTCTCAGTTCTCATGCTGCTTTTCAGTGCGGCAGATATTTACCAGGGATCCAGAGAGCTGGAGGATTAGCTCTAGAACCTTGAAAAATGGAAGGGACTCCAGGTTCTGATGCTTTGGGAGAAGCTCTGGGAATATCAGAACACTCCAAGTGGGGAACTGCTGTCAGATGAATCATGCAGTGGTGACTTCATTGATGACGGTGACCTCATCCCTTTGGCCCATAGAAAAGCCAAGACTGACTGCCAGGAGTACTTTGAGCTCTGGACTGATTCCACCAGTTGAATGTAGAGTAGGAGGGAGACGGGAGAATTATCCTAGATGCCCAGGTCAGCCCAATGATGGGTTAGCTGGAAGGACCAAACAGATCTCAACAAATAATTACTATATAATGTGATCAGTGCTGTGATCGAGGATAAAGAACAGTCTTCGGCAAGTGCAGGGAGGCTGTTAGTACCTAGCTCTAGATGTGCTGAGGAAGGATTTGCAGAAGGGTGTCATTGGCCTGGGGGTTAAGAGGCCAATAGGAGTAAGATAAGAATGCCTAGGAAAGACAGCCCTGCCCCCCAGCAAGAAGGAACAGCACACAACTTCTTGGGAATGGTGAGCCATGTAGGTGGACAGATGCAGGATTAGTGGTGCAGGGCAACTGGTTTGTATGTAATTGAGAACTATGTGATGCTGCCAGGCCATGGGCCTCTGGAAGCCACGTTAAGAGCATGCAGGGCCCCACCCGGGCATGCAGGGCTCCACCAGAACCTTGAAGAATGGAAGAGACTCACAGGATATTCACGAGTTCCTATTTCTGGTTATCCCTGGCACCCTGTCGTACCTACTGGTCTTCAGTTAGTCACTTGATTCAACAAGTCCCCCTTACCTTTTTGCCTAGTGGGTGTGGGTTGGTTTTCTGTCACTGGTAACCAAGGGAATCTTGACTATGTTAGTATTATCACTACAGTTGAGATAAGTGATGTGCAGCGAAATTCAGAAATTTGCCCAAAGTCATGTAGCTGGTAAGTGGCAGAGCTAGCTTTCAAAATGGTCAGTCTTCTGAGCTCATGCTACTTCCCATGTTCCACATGAAGGAGGCATTAAAAGTTTTTCAGTAGGAAATGACAAGTTTAGAGCTGTCTTTTGAGAAGATCACTCTGGGAGTGGTGTTAGAACATGGATTTAGAGGGGACGAGAGTGAAGGCAGAGGAAGTGAGGAGAGAGGTCACGAAGGTCTGAACCAGGCATGGCTGTGTAAGTGAAGAGGAGGCCGTGGGTAGCAGGATATTTTAATTAATTAATTTTTGGCTGCATTGGGTCTTTGTTGCTGTGCGCGGGCTTTCTCTAGTTACGGTGAGCGGGGGCTACTCTTCGTTGTGGTGCGCGGGCTTCTCATTGCAGTGGTGTTTCTTTTGTTGCAGAGCATGGGCTCTAGGCACGTGGGCTTCAGTAGTTGTGGCTTGTAGGCTCTAGAGTGCAGGCTCAGAAGTTGTGGCACACGGGCTTAGTTGCTCCGTGGCATGTGAGATCTTCCAGGACCGGGGCTCGAACCCGTGTCCCCTGCATTGGCAGGTGGATTCTTAATTGCTGTGCCACCAGGGAAGTCCCTAGCAGGATATTTAGATGACCAAGTCCACAGGGCTTGGTAACACAGCATGGGGAAGGGCTAGGATACCTCTGAGGCGTTATCCATTGACGTATGATTCCATTGACGTGTTCCTTCTCTCCATTCCTTTTTAATCTCCTCTGTTTTTATCCTCCTTATTTTAGTTTTCTTCCTTACTTTTAAAAACTTTCCCATCTCCTCTTGGTGCCTAACCATGAGACCAACTGCCTAAATCAAGCTGAGAGTAGATCTCTAGAAGGACATTAAGTTTCTGTCATTTTGTTTGTGTTCCCTCACATTCACCCCAAAATGGAAAACTGGATTCCAATGGATCATTTGGTGTCATGATGCTTTGGGTTGCAAGTAATAGGAAAGTCAACCCAACCTGGCTTCAACAGCAAAGGGAGTATATGGACTTCTTTGACTGAAACATACAGAAGTAGCTCAAGCTTCGGGCATGGCTTGATCAAAACTCTGGATCTATTTTTTTCTTTACTTCTCTCAGTTTTTCTCTTCTCTTTGGGCCAACTTCCTACTTAGGTTGCTTTCTCTCTTGAAAACAAAATGGTTGTACCAGGTCCAGGCATTACCACCCCTACACCACACTGCCCAGGAGGAGAAAGAGCTTCTCTTGACTCACTGATTGCACAAAAGTCTTGGACTTCTCTGATCAGATTAGCTGAGTTCATCATGGTGGCCAGCAGAATGTCAGACGCTCGTTGCCTTAGGCCTGGGCTATTGGCCATCCCTGAAACCATCACTGTGACAAGGGATTGGGACTATCCTGATTAGGCCTATCAGGGCCCACCCCAAGGCCAGGATTTTAATCCCACTTAGATTCTATGGTTCCTGCACAGCGGGCGGCAGGCATCGCAGGCATGGGGGAATATATGCTGGGGAGGCGACCAGCAATATCTATTACATCTGGATTGTTGCCCACCAGTCAAAGTTTCTAGGCCTCCCCAAGCTATACTAGAAATAAAGAACTTTAGGAAAAGCAGATTTCAAGGGAAGAAGGAAGTGAGAAGGATCTAAGTCAAATCTATGATTTGTTTCAAATTTCAGTCAGTTGGTTTGTCAGTACATGAATCCATGCTTGGTGTGAATCCCTAATTCTTGTCTGACAGTAGGTACACTCTGCCCCCTTCAGATTTCCTTCTTAGAGTTACTGGTAAGGAGGTAAAGTGGTTATCATCCTTTTACCCCGTCCCCTCTGCTCTTCAGTTATGCTTCTTGTCTCCATACATGCTTCTTTTCTCTTTGCAGACTGCAGACTCTTCATTCCCCAGAGCTCTCTTGCTTCCCAGACTCTACCTGTCCCACGATCATAGCATCATGCTATGTGCCATACCTATTCCTCTTTTCCTTCCCACCACTAAAACCTCCCATCTGCATCCTTTTCTCTTAGGGCTCAGATGTAATATACCTTGCACATTTTTTTAGCTAAGATACTAATGGCTTAAACACTGCAGCAATTTCTTAAAGGTCAATGGTTCCTAATGATCAGAATGATAAAAAAAATCCAATAAATCTGGCTCACTTGCTTTTCATTTCTAGTTATGTTTCTAGAATGCATCTAGATCTCTTTTTTCCAGTTCATTACATACCAGGAACTCAGAAGTAAACCCCAGCCTCTGAGAATTTGGGCTCAAGCATCTTTAATAATGTTTTCCGATCTTCATTCCTAACTATCTTTTGCTGCAGCCTAGGTCAGGAGACCAGTCGTTATACCTGATGGCATTGCCACCATTGCTGAATCATGAAAAGGACACTTCTTTAGAGGTTGCTGGTGCAGAATACTCATATGATCTGGGAGTGACCACCTCTTATAAGGTCCAAAGGAGGCTGGATCATAGATCCCTCTTCCAGAAATGAAATTAATGATTTTATTCCAGGCTTCAGTACTAAGAGTGCCAGAAAACCATCTGAGACTCGTTTATGATTGTTCCTGCACAGTGGATGTTGTGGTCACTGAGTATTATAAGCACGTTTTGAATTTGGGAAATCTCCCACTTCGTAAGTCATGGTAGGAAGAAAAGATCGCCCCTTATGGAAGCCGAAAGTTGCAGACCCTTGCTTTCATTGTCAGACTCAAGAGCTAAAGTGACTAGAGTTAAAGTGTTGGGCACACAACTCAGTACTAAACACAGGAAGTGGCACACAGGGCGGGTGGCGGTGTTGGTTGTGGTGTGACTGAGTTCCTGGTGCAGAAGTGACTGCCGTACACACCGACTGTCTAGAATTTGGTGGCAGCGATGACACCAGAAGTGATTTTCTCATCAGAGCAGGTCCTGAGGCGTGTGTTGGGCGTGACTCCTGGAAAGACAGTCTCGAGCAGCTGTACTAGCCTGCCCACGATCTTGTGTGCTGTGCATGGTCCTCGGAGGTTCCTTTTCTGTGCAGTTAGCCCCTGACAGCTTCTGTTCCTCGCACCGCAGCCTCTTGAGAAGAGGTTGGAGGAGTGGATCGCTATATTGAATGTGCTTCCTGCAGTGGGAGCAGAGATTCCCACTTCTACCAGACCAACCTCTGTCTTAGCCCGTTCAGGCTGCTATAACAAAATGCCACACACTGGGTAGCTAATAAACAACAGAACTTTATTTTTCATAGTTCTGGGGGATGGAAATCCAGGATCAGGGTACCAGCATGGTTGGGGAGGGCCCTCTTCTGGGTTGCAGACATGGCAGAAGGGGCAAAGGGACTCTGTTGGGCCTCATTTATAAGGGCGCTAATCCCACTCATGAGGCCTCTACCCTCATGACCTACTCACCTCTCGAAGGCCCCTACTAAGACCATTACTTTGGGCATTAGGTTCCAGCATACGAATTTTGCGGGGACACGTTCAATCTATATACCTTCCTAATGTAAGCAATTCGAAACTTGCACAAAATATATGAAATCACTGTTTTCAGATGTTGAACATAGCACAGGACTGTGATTTCTGAAAGAAAGGAGCAAATGAGGCAAGCTCTACTACTAATTACCCTTTCTGCTGGAAGTACTTTCTGAATTGCAGCACAGTAAGGGGGAACCAAAGTTGACCATAGTGATCTTGCTGAGTCCAAGAGACAGCTGAGGAGACTTTTCAAGGCTGAGTACCAGATAGGGGGGAGTGTCCTCTTGAGTCTGTTGCTGATACTAAGTTGCTCATGCATAGAGTGAAACTCCACCATGGTAGGCAAAGAACTGCCAGGGAACATGAGCTGATTGGTTCCCAGGGCTCACACAGGGCTGGGGGATGTTTAAGTTTCAACCGGCCAATGTGAAGAGACCTATTGAATGTCCAAAGAAATCAGCAGAAACTCCAGAAGGGTTATGCATTAGTAGAAGGGCTACATTAGCCCTGAAGTAAAAGCAATTCTAGACCCCCAAGCCTCATATAGAACGAATTTATCCACTATTATGATAACTGCTGAGCAAAACAAATGTCATCAGTTTTTTAAGGACAACAACAAAATAAAGACATTAAACAACATAAATTTCAGAAGGTCAAGAGTCACTAGATACGTAAAGAGTAGAGAACTGTAACCAGAAAAATCAATCAATAGAAACAAACCCAGAAATGACAGACGTAATGGAATTGGCAGGCAAAGACTTAAAAAAGAATTAGAAATAAACCCAAAGATTTAAAGGAAAATGGGAACATGGGGAGGAAGGAAATGGAAGATATAAAAAGGAACCAAGGGCTTCCCTGGTGGCGCAGTGGTTAAGAATCTGCCTGCCAATGCAGGGGACACAAGAGAAGCCACCGCAGTGAGGAGCCCGCACAACCCAACGAAGTGTAGCCCTCGCTCGCTGCAACTAGAGAAAGCCTGTGTGCAGCAACGAAGACCCCATGCAGCCAAAAATAAATAAATAAATAAAAATTTTTAAAAAAGGAACCAAATCAAACTTCTAGAGTTTAAGAATACAATACCTGAAATGAAAAATTCACTGACTGAGCTTAACAGCTGATTGGACACTGTAGAAGAAAGTACCTGTGACATTGAAGACGTAGCAGTATCCAAACTAAAGAGAAAAAGACTAATGGAATAAAACAAAACAAAAAACACCATAGCTGTATCCTAAACTCTGCATTCCTGAGACCTTCAGTTAAAGATAGGAATTTCCAGCAGATGTCATTGGGGCAGGACTAACTGTCAACCCCTTTACAATGATAGTGAAATAATTTTTTTAAAATTAATTTTCATTTTTGGCTGTGTTGGGTCTTCATTGCTATGCGTGGGCTTATTAGGGTGGTTTCTCTTGTTGCGGAGCACAAGCTCTAGGTGCGTGGGCTTCGGTAGTTGTGGCATGCGGGCTCAGTAGTTGTGGCTTGTGGGCTCTAGAGTGCAGGCTCAGTACTTGTGGCGCATGGGCTTAGTTGCTCCGTGGCATGTGGGATCTTCCCGGACCAGAGCTCAAACCCGTGTCCCCTGCATTGGCAGGTGGATTCTTAATCACTACACCACCAGGGAAGTCCCTGAAATAATTTTATGTTGGCTGGTAAATGCTTCCTACCCTGAACCCACCTCTACCCCCACCATGCTCCAGTCAACCTAGGCCTTTCCCTGGCTCCCTCTGACTTTCTGATTCAACATCTAAAGGATAATGCCCCCAGCAGAGAAGGAGGCCTTCAAGACCCTGTTCCAGCAGAGGCAGGACTATTTTGGTTGGTTGGTCGTTAATTATGTCAAGTGTCATCCCTGAGTGGGGTGTAGGTTAGGATTGTGAGAGCCTTGCCTGGGACTTCAAATCACCTCTCTGAGTAGAACAGTCTCAACCAGAGGACCCTGGGCAAATTCATTTAAATAATTTAGATTTTAAAAATTCTTATTGAGCTCTGTGTTGCAGGAACGTGGGTGGGACAGGAGGAGGTGTCCCCCTTGTGGCAGGCCACTGCAGCACCTCTTCCATCTTCATATTCCTCTCTCCTCATCTGAAAGACAGTTACAAATCCCTAGGATTGTGACAGTCTATACGGGAGACTCTTTCCTCACTACCCATCCATTCATCTGTGGGTCCAACAAATAATGCTTAACGCTACTGCTATGTACTAGACTCTGGGTGAAGTGTTAAGATGAGTGCAGAGGGGGTCAGAAATAGCACTTTTCCCAACCAGGTCATTGTGGAAGTCACTATGCATGGTGAGGGACAGAGTTGGGTGGATACACTCTCCTCCTCGCCAACCAGTACCTTCGCTGCGTCTGGGGTTGAGCTGTGTCTCTCAGCAGAGGTGAAGCCAGTCAGGACTATCACAGTGAGAGTTAAGTCAATACTAAAGGAGCGCTTGGCATCTGAATGCATCCCCTGATCCGGGGACGGGTACCAAACGTTCCTGATGTCCCTGAACTAGCAGAGCATCTGCTCTCGGGCCTGTCCCTGGCTCTGGCTCAGAGGCTGGAGGCTTGGCCGGCCAGCTCCCTCTGAAGGGCTTGTGTCCTGGGGCTCCTCGCCAACTTCAAACCCACCCTCTGGCCCCTGGAGGCTTTCTGGGCTGACTGCTGGCCCGCATCTACCACCCCACAGGCAGCTTGGGAGTGCAGTTCTGGGAAGGACAGGATGACTGGGGTGGTGTTTTGTGAATGACGACCTCTGACGTTCACCTAGCACTTTACAAAGCTTCTTCACTCCTCACATCGTTTGGCTTTCACAAAATTCCTCATTAACACCCTTTCTGTAAACAGATGAGGCTTTGTGTCTTTATCCAGATGGAATTCAGGCAGATTGTGAACCTTTATCCAGATCACCCGGCCTGTGAGTGACATCAGGACCGAAACTTTTACCTTTGATGCTCCGTCCAGCGCACTTCTCATGACACCAGCTATGGCCCATGGGGGCATCCGAGCCAGAGAGAGGCCTCCTACTTCAGGGGCAGCCTGGTTCCCACCCTTGGTTACCATCCCGTGACGTCCTGTGACCAACCAGCCCGTGGGACACACTCAATAGATAGTAGCCATATAAGCTGCTTATACATCTTGTAGCCAGAATCTCAGACCACTCCCACCCACCCCCATCCCCACCTTAAAGGGGGCGTGTTTTGGGAGACGAATACTTTGATTAATCGATTGTGGGAGAACTTACAAGGGTCTGCTTGAGTAACGATGGTTGTTTTCTAAGGAGGGTGGATTCAATTAACATGAAGTCAGTGTTTTCCAAATGTTTTGTACAGCAAATCACAGTAACCCATACATTTTCATTGTGAACCAGAATACGTATGTACATATATATCATATATTTAACAAAGGTTTGACAGAACAACACTTAAACTTAACTACCTGTAATGAACTCTGGGTTTTCTATTCCATTTGGCTTCACGGCCCACACTTTGAAAAACCCTGCTCTAGGGGCTCTGCTGAGTGGCTACCTGGCTGGCAGCTGGAGTTGAGTGCTCAGGACCACAAAGTTGTAAGAACTCCTACAACTAAACAACAAAAACAACCTGATTTTTAAAATGGGCAAAAGGCCTGAATAGACATTTCTCCAAAGAAAATATGTAAATGCCCAATAAGCATGTGAAAAGATATTCAACATCACTAATCATTAGGAAAATGCAAATCAAAACTATAATGAGTACCACCTCACACCCATTAGGAAAGCTGTTATCAAAAAACCAGAAAATAACAAAAATAGGTGAGGATGTGAAGAAATTGGAACGCTTGTTGCATTGCTGGTGAGATTATAAAATGGTGCAGCCGCTGGGGAAAATGGTGGGGCAGTTTCCTCAAAAAAGGAAACAGCATTGCCATGTGATCCAGCAATTCCACTTCTAGGTAAGTACCCCAAAGAATTGAAAGCAGAGACTTGAACAGATATTTGTACACCCACATTCAGAGGAATGTTATTCACAATAGCCAAAAGGTGGAAGCAACCCAGATGTCCATTGATGACTGAACAAAATGTGATATGTACATACAATGGAATGTTCTTCAGCCTTATAAAGGAAGGAGATTCTGACAAGTGCTATGACATGGATGAATCTTGAAGACATTATGCTAAGCGAAATAAGTCAGTCACAAAGGACAAATATTAAATGATTCCACCTCTATGAGGTTCCTAGAATAATCAAATTCATAGACACAAAGTAGCATGGTGGTTGCCAGGGACTAGGGAGAGGAGGGAATGGGGGTTAGTGTTTGATGGGTACGAAGTTCTGGAGATGATTGGTGGTGTCTGTTGCACAACAATGTGAATATATTTAATGCCACTGAACATTACTTAGTGGTTAAAATGATAAAAACTTACGTGTATTTTACCACAATAAGACAAAGAAAAAAGATAAATGGATTTTACTTTTTAAATGGGATTTCCGGCTTCTTTAAAATATCAGATCTTGTGCCCAAGTCCCCATTTCCAAAAGGCAGCAGAAGCCTGGGCCCTTTAGGCAGGGATGAAACAGAAGGGCCTTTTTTTTTTGCAGGTGGGGGGAACCACCACTGAAAACCTTTAGCTATGCAACTTTGTGGCAAATTGCTCTTGGGGGGAACTTGATTCCTTTGAAGTAACCTTCCTGCAGACGTTTGAAAAGGAGAAATCAAGTTGTGAATTCTTTTTTTATATATAAATTTTTTTATTTTATTTATTTATTTTTGGCTGCGTTGGGTGTTTGTTGCTGCGCGCGGCCTTTCTCTAATTGTGGCGAGCGGGGGCTACTCTTCATTGCAGTGCACCGGCTTCTCATTGCAGTGGCCTCTTGTTGCGGAGCGCGGGCTCTAGGCACGCGGGCTTCAGTAGTTGTGGCACATGGGCTCAGTAATTGTGGCTCGCGGGCTCTAGAGCGCAAGCTCAGTAGTTGTGGCGCACGGGCTTAGTTGCTCCACGGCATGTGGGATCTTCCTGGACCAGGGATCAAACCCATGTCCCCTGCACTGGCAGGTGGATTCTTAACTACTGCGCCACCAGGGAAGCCCTAAGTTGTGAATTCTTAATGTAAATTATTTGGGGAGAAATGTTTCTGACCCTGCCCGGTTCTCTCCTTTATATTACCTGCCTGCCTGTAGTGGCATTAGCTTTCTCCAGCCCCAACCAAAGCCTGCTTTGCCACTGGGATGGAGTTCTTAGATTAAAACTGTATGTGGCCCCTTAGTTATCAGCAATTGAAGCAGGGATAAAGCTTTGTGGACACTTCTCTGATTTCCGCTCTGGGTGTCTCCTTTTACTTTCAGACCAAATGAACTCTCTGGCTGCTGCTTTGTCTCCCCACAGCTGGCTCGGGAGGGAGCAGGGTGCATCACACCCGCTTTCCCACATCTTCACGCTGAGCTGAGCTGCTCAGCCCTGTGGGTGGAGCTGCAGCAGGTGCTGCCAGGGCCAGTCCCTGAGTCATCAAACCTGCTGGCTCTTGTACCACATCTTCCATCTCGTGTTCATGTCCAAGCCCTCATCCATGCAGTCTCGACCCGGCATTTACTTACAGCCAGGCTCTCCTGCCTCCACCATCACCAGGCTAATCTTTCTAAACCCAGGTATGGCCAAGTTACATCCCTACTGAGAAGCCTTTGATAGGGCTCCTTAGCCTAATGTCCCAGCTCTCAGTGTGACATTTCAAACCTTCCCCAGTTGAACTCCGTCTTTCTAGACATCACTCACTCCCACTGCCACTGCAGGCCTGTCTGCTGCCACACCAATCTGTTCTCTGCACTCAGACCTCCTACACATTCCCAGTACGGTGTCTCTGCCCACAGTGTTCTCCCTGTCTAGACAATCTCACTCTCTCTTCCTGCTGCTCAGAATTGTTTGTTCTTCAGTGCCCATCTGTACTTCTCCCTCCCAGCTTGACCCCTTGCTCAGAGGACGACTCCTTCAGCTGAAGCCTGTGGCCACACAGCCTGTGTGCTCTCCTGGCTTTTATCACATCCCATGTTGGGTGCAGGTACCTTTCCATATTTCTGAACCAAAGTCCTCTCTGGAAACCCCAAGGTATTGCTTCGAGTCAGGTATCCATCACAGCTTGATCGATTCTTGCCTATTTGGATAAATCCTCCTTCACGAATACTGTCTACTAGCTAACCTTTTCCAGGTGACCTGCCTCCAGTTAAAACATGTGTGGTCACTAATGGTGTGTCCCAAACCACCCACTACATGGTCTACCTGGTTGCAGAGAAGTTCATTATAAAAGAGCCCATGGTGAGCTGGGGAGGGGCTTTTAGGGATTGGATCCCTTCATTTGCTTAGCTTTCTTGGAACTGCTGATTCCTAACAGATCACACTGTAGTGTGATTTCCTGTTTATCTGTACATCTCCCTCATGACGTCGTAGGCTTGGGAGGTGGGCTGGTGTCTGCTTGTTCTCTATCTCCAGTGTCTACACAGTGCCTGGCACATGGTAGATGTTCAACAAATATTTCTTGAAAGACAGAAAAGGGAATGCCCCCTTCCCACATATTTATTTATAAATTATTTATTTATTTGGTTGCAGCAAGTGCGCTCCTTAGTTGTGACTCTCTCAGGCTCCTTAGTTGTGGCATGTGTGCTCCTTAGTTGTGGCATGTGTGTTCCTTAGTTGAGGCCAGTGGGCTCCTTAGTTGTGGCTCATGGGCTCCTTAGTTGCGGCTTGCTGGTTCCTTAGTTGTGGCACGTGGGCTCCTTAGTTGCAGTAGGTGGGCTACTTAGTTGCAGCTCGCCGGCTCCTTAGTCATGGCATGAGAACTCTTAGTTGTGGCATGCATGTGGGATCTAGTTCCCTGACCAGGGATCAAACCCCAGCCTCCTGCCTTGGGAGCATGGAGTCTTAACCACTGCTCCATCAGGGAAGTCCCCCTTCCCACATGTTTAGTATTTAAATTTAGTATTCTAAATTGCTTCGCCCACTTCCTGGGCCCTGCAAGTTGCCCCATGCTCCGAGCTCTGGCAAGCCCCTTCCCTTCCTCACGCTGTAATGTCTGAGTGTCTGGAGGCCCTGGTTTGGCGCTGCTTCTCTTTCAGCCAGGGTTACGGAGCCCACACCCAGACACATCCACCCTCAGACTTACTTACAAATCCCAGCTAGAATGAGGAACAGTTGCTTCAGGGTCTGGGCAGGGCTTCAGGGTGACGGACACATTTTGCCCACCAAGCACGCCTGCCACCCCTTCTTCCCGCTAATGGTGACGAGGATTCCCCAAGGTGCACACCGGATCACACAGGTGAGGCCGGGGAGGAGAGATTTCCAAGCCCACACTTCCTCTAAGAATGCCTCTTATACCTACAAATACAAAATCATCAGTTTTGAAATGTCTTCTTCCCTAAGGTCGTAAGAAGGGGTTTCTGGGGATGCTGGCAATGTCCTGCTGCTTGACCCGGGTGCTGGTTACAGGATATTTGCCTCATAATAATTCATTAAGCCATACACTTTTCTGAATGTGTATTACATTTCACAGTAAAAAAGAAAGTACCCCACACACACCCGCCCCAGCCTCAGGGCCTTAATCCAATCAATTCATGTTTAACCAGTGCCTGTCTGCATCCAGCCCCTGCTAGAGAAAGAGATTCTTGTCCTCAAGGAATTTCCTGGAGGAAGGAAGGTAACTAGAGCATCAGAAGACTCCGAATCCAGCTCTGAATTATATCTGGAAAATAGGCCATGCTGTCATTTTGAGGAGGAGTCCAGAGGTCAAGGAGGTAGTGGGGCTCAAACTGGACTGAAGATGTAGGTGGGATTTAGGTAAGTGGAGAGGAGCAGAGGAAGGCATTGTAGCTGAGAGAACTGTAAGATCAAGAGCTGTTAGGTAAGACTGAGCCTGATGTGTCTGGGGGGCAATGAAGAAACCCTAGTACTGAATAGTTGTTTTTGTTTTTTTTTTTTGCAGTACGTGGGCCTCTCACTGTTGCGGCCCCTCCCGTTGTGAAGCACAGGCTCCAGACGCGCAGGCTCAGCGGCCACGGCTCACGGGCCCAGCTGCTCCGCGGCATGTGGGATCTTCCCAGACCGGGGCACAAACCCGTGTCCCCTGCATCGGCAGGCGGACTCTCAACCACTGCGCCACCAGGGAAGCCCAGTACTGAATAGTTTATGGGAGTACGACTGTCTTGGAGAGCTCTAGATCTGCCCCCAGCCCCAAACATGGGCAGGGTGGATGCCACTTACAGTGCAAGCCTGCTTATCTGAATGGAGAATCCTGTGCCCTTGTGCAAGAGCCGACACGTGTGTTTCACATTTCTTAAGTTCGTTTTGTTGTTTTGTTCAAGCCACAGGCTCAAGTGGGCTCATAATCCCCATCCCAGACAGACTGGAAGTTACATCTGCCAGACACATTACTCGGGCACCCGAGTTCATGCAGAGACACTTACTTGTTCAATTCCTGACTTTTAGCCCTGCCCCACCCTGCAGCTGCCTTCAAGTCCCAGCACTGATAGACTGAGTAGAAGTGGGAGTCAGAAGAAGTATGAGAACTCAGGACTGCAGATTCAGAGACTGTGACAGGCTGTGGGATGACTCTACCCCAGCCTCAGCCCAAGAGCCCTGGAATTCCAGGACTTTACCTACCATCACCAAGGATATGGCTGGCCACCTGAGACCATGGGTGAATGTGCCACGAAGTGCCGGGAGGTTCCCAAACTCCGTGCAGGGCTCCTAATTTTAATATAAGGAAGCAAGACTAGGATGTGTTTCTACTTATTTTAGGGAGTGGAAATCAAATCAGTCATAAGTACTCTGTACACACAGAGAGTGACTGTGATGAGGCTTAAAGCGGAGGGGAAGAGCTAGTAATAATATAGTACTAGTGATGCTGATAATGACAGTAACTACCAAGCGTGAAGATTAACTTTGTGCTTAGCAGTATGCTAAACATTCACTTCTTCCATTTAAGCCTCACAATAATCCTATGATGTGCATGCTATTATTATTTCCATTTTACGGATGGAGAAACTGAGGCTTCAAGGCATGAGCTGCTTTCCCAAAGTCATACAAATGTTAAGTGCAGAAGTAGGATCTGAATTCCAGCAGTCTCACTCCAGCAACCATACTGTGGAAGCCGGCGATGCCTCCTTAAGCCCTGTCTGGGCTTGGAGAGGATGTCCTCCCTGATGGACCAGAGCATGCCAGCCCCTGTGGCTGGTGTGGCATTCTGAAAGGCTGTCTGGCAAGTTTTGCTTGCTCTGGTTTCTCACTAAAACAACCTTTGGATTTGGCTTCCCAGGCGACTCACATACAGGAAAAGAGGGCCATGACCTGCCAACATGACAGCTGTATTTTTCACTAGTAACTTAATAAACTGGCTGCCTGGGTTCACATACATACCTGTTTCTGACAGCTTGGTTAAGGTGAGCCCACCCCAGAGCTGAGGCCCACCATGTGCCAACTTAATTGAGATTCTGGGCATGCAAGCGTAGCCCCCAGCTGAGGCCTCTGTGCCAAGGAAATTCCTCTTGGCCTCCTTTTGGCTGGTTTGGCCCGCCTTCCCCAGTGACAGTCTGGCTCTTTGGATTCGAGCTGCCTGGTCAAACTGTGAGGGTCTGCAGAAAGAAGGAAGCAACAGTGCCAGGTTCCAGTGCGTGTTCCAAGTTCCACATTCTGCCTACAGACGCCCGGCGCCAGAGCAAAGGCTGGCCCTTGGCAGTGGACTGGTAAGGATTTGTCTGGTACATTTTTTCCTTTACACACTTAACCTGGGACTTCCTGCATCTCTTACTCTCTCTGCTTTCATTCATGGTGGCTTCCAAAGCTGGTGGTTAGCAGGGTTACCCAGAGGCCCTTTTTTAAAAATAGTTAATGGACTTGTCTTATTTAGGAGCAGAGAATGTTTTGCTCTGTTTACAAAAGTGCAGTTTAAGAAAAATTACATCCTAAAATAGTGGGAATGGGTGGGGTAAATCATTTTCTTTTTAACTTCCAATGACAGTTTGTAAGGTTGAACTCGAAGTCTTGGTCTTTGTCAGAAACACGGGGTTGTTTTTCCACCAAGCTTGGTGAATGGTGCATCTTTCTGGGACAGCATTCTTTTTTTTTTTTTTTGCAGTACGCGGGCCTCTCACTGTTGTGGCCTCTCCTGTTGCGGAGCACAGGCTCCGGACGCGCAGGCTCAGCGGCCATGGCTCACGGTCCTAGCCGCTGCGCGGCATGTGGGATCTTCCCGGACCGGGGCACGAACCTGTGTCCCCTGCATCGGCAGGCGGACTCTCAACCACTGCGCCACCAGGGAAGCCCCCCCTTTTTTTTTAATTGTAAAAGACACGTAACATGAAATCTACCCTCTTAACAAAATTTTAAGTGTACAGTACAGTATTAACTATATGCACATTGTTGTACAGCAGATCTCTTTTTCACCTTGCATGACTGAAACTTTATACCCATTAAACACAACTTTCTAATTCCCCTCCACCTGGCCCCTGGCAACGATCATTCTACTTTCTGCTCCTGTGAATTTGACTACTTCAGATCCCTCATTTAAGTGTAATCGTGCAGTATTTTTCCTGTGACTGGCTTATTTCACTTAGCATAATAATGTCCTCAAGGTTCATCCATTATGTAGCATATGACAGGATTTCCTTGTCATATTTAAGGCAAAATAATATTTCATTCAATGTATATACAACATTTTCTTTATCCATTCAATCATCAGTAGACATTTAGGTTGTTTCCACCTCTTGGTTATTGTGAATAAAGCTCCAATGAACATGGGAATGCAAATATCTCTTTGAGATCCTGTTTTCAGTTCTTTTGGATAAATATCCAGAAGTGAGATTGTTGGATCATACGGGAGTCTTTAATCCATTTTGAGTTGATTTCTGTATATGATGTAAGATGAGGGTCCAATTTCATTCTTTTGCATGAGATATTTAGTTTTCCTAGTACCATTTGTTGAAGAGACTATTCCCGTTGTGTAGTCTTGGCACCCTTGTTTGAAGATTATTTTACTGTATTTGTGTGGGTTTATTTCTAGGATCTCTATTCTGTTATATTGGTCTATCTGTCTGCTAGTACTATGCTGTTTCGATTACTGTAGGCTTGTAATATATTTTGAAGTTAGGAGTGTGAAGCCTCCAGCTTTGTTTTCTTTCAGGATTGTTTTTGCTATTCAGGGTTCTTTGTGGTTTCACATGAATTTTAGGATTGTTTTTTCTGTTTCTTAAAAAAATGCCGTTGAGACTTTGATAGGAATAGCACTGAATTTGTAGATCACTTTGAGTAGTATGAACAGTATTAAGTGTTCTAATCCATGAACATGGGATGTCTTTCCATTTATTTGTGTCTTTAAATTCTTTCAGTAGTGATTTGTAGTTTTTAGTGTTCAACTATTTAGCTTCCTTGGTTAAATTTATTCCTAGTATTTTGTTCTTTTTGATGACATTGTAAATGGAATTGTTTTCTTAATTTTCCTTTTGGATTATTCATTTTTATTGTATAGAAACAATTGCTTTTTATATGTTGATTTTGTATCTCTCCAATTTTGATGTCTTTTTTGTCTTTCTCATGTCTAATTGCTGTAGCTAGGACTTCCAATGTTATGTTGAATAAAAGTGGCAAGAGTGGACATCCTTGCCTTCCTTATTCCTGATGTTAGAAGAAAAGCTTTCAGTTTTTCACTGTTGTGTATGAATGACGTTAGCTGTGCACTTTTCATATATGATCTGCATTATATAGAGGTAATTTCCTTCTATTCCTAGTTCGTTTTTTTTGATCATGAAAGGATGTTTAATTTTGTCAAATGCCTTTTCTGCATCTACTGAGATGATCATGTGATTTTATCTTTCTTTCTGTTAATGTGGTGTATCGCATTGATTGATTTTTGTATGTTGAACCATCCTTGCATTCCAGGGATAAATCCCACTTGGTCATGGTGTATAATTCTTTTAATGTGCTATTGAATTCGGTTTGCTAATATTTTGTTGAGATTTTTGCATCTGTGTTCATCAGGGATATTGGCTTGCAGTTTTCTTTTCTTGTAGTGTCTTTCTGGCTTTGGTATCAGGATAATGCTGACCTCTTAAAATGAATTTGAAAGGGTTCCCTCCTCTTCAGTTTTCTGGAAGAGTTCTCAGGAGTTGGCATTAATTTTTTAAAAAATTTTTGTAGAGGGCTTCCCTGGTGGCACAGTGCTTGAGAGTCCACCTGCCGATGCAGGGGACACGGGTTCGTGCCGCGGTCTGGGAAGATCCCACGTGCCATGGAGCGGCTGGGCCCGTGAGCCATGGCCGCTGAACCTGCACGTCCAGAGCCTGTGCTCTGCAACGGGAGAGGCCACGACAGTGAGAGGGCTGCGTACCGCAAAAATAAATAAATAAATAAATTAAAAATTGTAGAATTCTCCTTTGAGGCTATCTGGTCTTGGGCTTTTTTTTTTTTTTTTTTTTGGTTGGGAGGTTTTGATTACTGGTTCAATCTCCTTACTAGTTATAGATAAGTTCAGATTTTCTATTTCTGCATGGTTCAGCCTTGGTAGGTAGTATGTTTCTAGGAATTTATCCATTTCTTTTAGGTTTTCCAATTTGTTGGTGTATGGTTGTTCAGAGTAGTCTCTTACAATGCTTTTTATTTCTGTGGCATCAGTATAATGATTTTATATATTTGAGTCTTCTTTTTTTCTTAGTCTAGCTAAAGGTTGTCAGTTTTATCTTTTCAAAAGCTAACTCTTAGTTTCATTGATTCTTTTCCATTTTTCTATTTCATTTATTTCTGCCCTAATTTTTATTATTTCCTTCCTTCTGCTAATTTTGGGCTTAGTTTTTCTTTTCCTAGTTCCTTAATGTATAAAGTTAAGTTGCATATTTGAAATCTTTCTTTTTAGACGTAGGCTTTTACAGCTATAAACTTTTCTTAGTACCGCTTTTGCTGCGTCCCAAGTTTTGGTATGTGTATTTCATTTTTGTTTGTCTCAAGATATTTTCTGATTTCCCTTTAGATATCTTCTTTGGTCCATTGGTTGTTCAAGAGAGTGTTGTTTAATTTCTACATATTTGTGTTTTCCATTTTTCCTTCTGCTACTGATTTCTAGCTTAATTCCATTGTGGTTAGAAAAGATACTTGGTATGATTTCAGTCTTCTTAAGTTTGTTAAGGCTTTGTTTGTGACCTAACATGTAATCCATGCTGGAGAGAGTTAAAACTGTGCTTGAAAAAAATGTGTGTTTTGCTGCTGGTGGTGGAATATTTTGCTGTGTCGTCTGTTAGGTCTATTTGATCTATATCATTGTTAAAGTCCTGTGTTTCCTTATTGATCTTCTCTCTGGATAGTTTATTCATTATTGGAAGTGAGATATTGACATCTCTTAATATTACTGTGTTCCTGACTATTACTTCCTTCAGTTCTGTTAATGTTTACTTTATATATTTGGGTACTCTGATGTTGGGTGCATATATATCTATAGTTACTATATCTTCTTAGTGAATTGACCTTTTTATCATTATAAAATGTCCTTCTTTTACTCTTGTGACAGTTTTTGACTTAAAATATATTTTATATGATATAAGTATGGCCACTCCTGCTCTCTTTTGGTTACCATTAGCACAGAATATCTTTCTCCAACCTTTCACTTTCAGCCTGTGTGTGTTCTTAAACCTGAAGTGAGTCTCCTGTAGACAGCATATAATTGGATCTTGTTTTGTTTTTAATTTATTCAGCCACTCTATAGCTTTTGATTAGGGAGTTTAATTTACATTTAAAATAGTTACTTATAAAGAAGGATATGCTATTGTCTATTTGTTCATTGTTTTCTGTCTGCTTTGTAGCTTTTTTTGCCCCTCTCTTGATGTCTTTGTGTTTCACTGATTTGTTTTAGTGACATGATTTGATTCCTTTCTCATTTTTGTTTGTGAATCTGGGTGTCTGTTTCCTTCCTCAGACTTGGGGAGTTTGGAGCCATTATTTCTTCAAATAAGATTTCTGCTCCGTTCTTTCTGTCTCTTCACCTTCTGGGGCTCCTATATTACATCTATTAATCCACTTGATGGTGTTCCATATGTCTCTTAGGCTTTCTTCACTTTAAAAAAATTTGCTTCTCCAACAATAATAGATAATTTCAAATGGCCTGTCCTCGAGTTTGCTGTTTATTTCTTCTCCATAATCAAGTCTGTTGTTGAACACCTCTAGTGAATTTTTCAATTCAGTTATTGTATTCTTTAGCTCCAAATTTTCTGTTTGGTTCTTTTTAATATTTTCCATCTCTTTATTGCTAGTCTTATTTTTTTCATATACCATTTTCCTGGGCTCGTTAAGCATCCCAGTGAGTCTTTTTTTTTTCTTTTCTATTATGGTTTATTACAGGATATTGAATATAGTTTCCTGCGCTATACAATAGGACTGTATTGTTTATCCATTCTATATATAATAGTTTGCATCTGCTAGTCCCAAACTCCCAATCCAACCCTCCCCCGCACTCCCTACCCCTTGGCAACACAAGTCTGTTCTCTATGTCTGAGTCTGTTTCTTTTTTGTAGATAAGTTCATTTGTGTCATATTTTATATTCCACATATAAGTGATATCGTATGGCATTTGTCTTTCTCTTTCTGACTTACTTCGTTTAGTGCAGTAATCTCTGAGTCCATCCATGTAGCTGCAAATGGCATTATTTCATATTTTTTATGACCGAGTAATATTCCATTGTATATATATACCACATCTTCTTTATCCATTCATCTGTCAATGGACATTTAGGTTGTTTCCATGTCTTGGCTATTGTAAATAGTGCTGCTGTGAATATAGGGGTGCATGTATCTTTTCAAATTATAGTTTTGTTTGGATATATGCCCAGGAGTGGGGTTGCTGAATCATATGGCAACTCTATTTTTAATTTTTTTTTTTTTTTTTTGCGGTACCTGGGCCTCTCACTGTTGTGGCCTCTCCCATTGCGGAGCACAGGCTCAGAACGCGCAGGCTCAGTGGCCATGGCTCACGGGCCCAGCCGTTCCACGGCATGTGGGAGCTTCCCGGACCAGGGCACGAACCCGTGTCCCCTGCATCGGCAGGTGGACTCTCAACCACTGCAGCACCAGGGAAGCCCTATTTTTAATTTTTTGAGGAACCTCCATACTGTTCTCCATAGTGAGTACACCAGTTTACATTCCCACCGACAGTATAGGAGGGTCCAGGGAGTCTTTTTAAGATATGGATTCCCAGACCCTACTGGCAGAAATACTAATTCAGTAGTCTGGAGTGGGGCCTGGAAAGCTGTATTTCTGAAAGGTCCCTTGGTGATTCATATGTACATCTAGGTTTGGAAACCACTTCCAGTTAAAAGACTACCTTCAACCCCTCCCACCTTGCAGTTCTCTCCAGGATGCCACCATCTGCCTATGAGTTTTCTGTCTCTTTGAATCAGTTGAGGGTCTAAAAATCTTTTTGCTTCAAGGCAACCTTCCTGGATTTTGCTTCAAAGCAACCTTCCTGTTTAACCACAAGTTTCTTATGACTCTCCCCAGCCCTCTCCAACCCAAAATGTGCCTACATTTTCCATTTTTGTATTAATTTGGCATTTCCATTCTCTCCACTTGCTATCTGTGATTGAGCCATTGCTGACTAGAAGTCTTCCTGAGGTCTGCCCTAATCATCTCATTATTATTTGATGACAAAAAGGTGGTGAGTGTAGTAGAAATGGAACTCTGGGAACCCAGGTTTGGGTCTCTGTTCTACTAGGGTATGACCTTGGACAGGTTGCTTTCCCTCTCTGGGCTTCAGTTTCCTCCAAGTGATTCATGAATAGATGGTCTCCATGATCCTTCCCTTTGGACTCTGACTATATCCTTCCTCCCCTCATGCATTCCACAGCTCAGAATGTGGAACTCTGGAGACACTCCTGAAACTCTGCCCTAAGTCAAAGGAACCAGAGAGTCCACCAGTTCTCCCTCCACCTCCCTTTCCAGGAGCAGCCATGGCCCTGAGTGATGTCAATGTGCAGAAGCAGATTAAGCAGATGATGGCTTTCATTGAGCAGGAAGCCAACGAGAAGGCAGAAGAGATAGATGCCAAGGCTGAGGAAGAGTTCAGCATTGAGAAAGGACGCCTTGTGCAAACCCAGCGACTGAAGATTATGGAGTATTATGAGAAGAAAGAGAAGCAGATAGAGCAGCAGAAGAAAATCCAGATGTCTGCCATGAGGAATCAGGCAAGGCTGAAAGTCCTGAGAGCCCGAAACGACCTCGTCTCAGAGTTGCTGAATGATGCAAAGCTGAGACTCAGCAGGCTCGTGGCAGACCCAGTATTTTACCAGGGGCTGCTGGATAAACTAGTGCTCCAGGGTCTGCTCCGACTGCTGGAGCCCGTGGTGATTGTACGCTGCAGGCCGCAGGACCTCCTCCTGGTGGAGGCTGCAGTGCAAAAAGCCATCCCTCAATACACGACAGTCTCCCACAAACGTGTGGAAGTCCAAGTTGACAGAGGGGTGCAACTGGCTGCAGATGCGGCTGGAGGTGTGGAGGTCTACAGTGGTGATCAGAGAATAATGGTTTCCAATACTCTGGAAAGTCGACTGGATCTCTTATCCCAGCAAAAGATGCCAGAAATACGAAAGGCCTTGTTTGGAGCCAGTGCCAACAGGAAGTTCTTTCTATAAGCCTCTAGGAAGTGAAGCTCATGTTGAATTTCTAAGCTATAAAAGCATGAGTTATTAGGACAAAGGAAACCAGTAATATCTCCTCCTCTTTTTTGCTCTGGTATTAGTCTGTCTTCATGAAATACCCTTTGACTAGCTAAAGGCATTACACTTTGGAATAAAGCCTGACTTAGTGCTTAGCAACCTATTTCCAATTTATCTATACATATTACAGCCTCTTGTCAGTTGTACAGTCTATGTTGAAGGGAGTAGAGACATCTGCTCTTTAGCTCGTCCTCAAACTGAGATGTGAATGGTATTCTTGACCTATGGGTCTGGGTGTTCTAAAGCTCTTTAATATGTATGTGAAGTTTGTTTTTCTTCTTTTGTCTCAGCTTCTTGTTCTTATGTTATTTAATAAGGTCTAGAACTCTTTTTCATGTGTAGAGGGTCAACTTCATGGGTGTATGGTGAGTGCAGTCACACAGAGCTCCATGTCAGAAGAGCCTGGCGCTTGGGGTCTAATGCTTTATAGCCACTGTCTGGAAATTCTTAATTTTATACTTGCATGTGTCCTTTATAAGTGAAGTCCAGTGGGACTTTGGAGCATGTGTCAGGGACTTGGACCTTGGCTCACATGTAGTACTGATTCCCGAAGCCTACCCATCTCCCTGGGTTGGGTTCTTGACCACCCACTTCCCAGCGCCCTGGTGCTCCAAGACCCTGCCTTCCCTTCCCTCAACTAGTGCTCATTGCTGCCCTCTGCCCAGTGTGCATGCAGGGAGGGTCTGTATGCTCCGTAGAATCTTAGGGCTGGGCATAATGGTGGCCATCTCTGCTCAGCTTGGCAGCTCTATGGCACATTCAGCAGGTGACTTGGTGAGCTTGGGTCTCTCACCCACCAGATACTGGGTACATCTCAGTGTGGAGGTTTAAAGACCCTGGGGTTCACCTGTCTCCTGTGGATTGGATCAGCCAGCCTGTTGGAATGGGAGATGCCTGGCTTGGCTTTCCTGACCCCAGCCTCGGTACAAAGCATAGATCTGGGGGCTGGTGGGAAGGAGGGCCCAGCAGTTGTCAAGGTTGCTGGGCCTGAGTCTCGGGGAGGGATCTTCAGGAGCTTATAAGGGTCTGCACTTGCCCTGTGAAGTATCCTGTGCCTGATGGAGTTCTCCATTAGACAACTCGGTGTCTGGGGGCGACTTGGACTCATCTCTTGTGACCAGCTGGGTGCATCTTCTGGGAGAAGCCAAGAAATACAGTCACTGTGGTGATTCTCTATCTGGGCATTGCACAGTATAAAGATAAATGATAAAAGTCATGCTAAGGATTTTATATTGTAATTTTTATTTACTTAGACATTAAATAGCAAATAAACACCACGACAAGCCAAAAGAGAGACTGCAGAAGAAAAGAAAAAGCTTTATAAGTATTTTAGTACCTTTAACTGTACTTTTTGAACAAAGGATTCCATTTTACACTGGGCCCCATAAATTATGTAGCTGGTTCTGCATGTGTATGGTGATTTAAAGTCTGATTTATGCCTGAGTGTGATTTATGTATTAAAGTAGAAATTTTTTGAAGAAAAGAACCCCCAGGCAACTCTGCCAAGGGCAAAGGTTGGCTTGTGTGGTCAGGAATTTATAAGGAACAGAAATCCCATGAAGCTCAAACACAGAGTAGGAGGCAGGTTATTAGTAAACAGAGTGTGTCAAGGGAGCTCGGGACAGGAATCTGTCATGGTCTCAGGGGAGGGCTGGAACTGGGCATCAGAAAGCTTTCTGAAGTCCTCTAGATGGCTAGTTCATTTTCTTTTTTAAGCAGTGACTTTTTCTACTGTCCATTTTATTTTTTTATTATAATTATTTTTAAAACGTAAGGATTGATACTCTATTTTTTTATCTTTTTTTTTTTTGGCTGCATTGGGTCTTTGTTGCTGCGTGTGGGCTTTCTCTAGTTGCAGCGAGCGGGGGCTACTCTTCTTTGCGGTGTGCCGGCTTCTCACCGCAGTGGCTTCTCTTAGTGTGGAGCACGGGTTCTAGGTCACGGGCTTCAGAAGTTGCAGCACATGGGCTTCAGTAGTTGTGGCACGTGGGCTCAGGAGTTGTGGCACATGGGCTTAGTTGCTCCGCAGCATGTGGGATCTTCACAGACCAGGGATTGAACCCGTGTCCCCTGCATTGGCAGGTGGATTCTTGCACCACCAGTGAAGTCCTCTACTGTCCATTTTAAATGGTGGAGTTTGCATGGTCCCCAGAGTTTACATGTAGTAGTTCCAGAAACAAATTTGCTTTTCTTGGAGTTATTTCCTCTTTTCTTAGAAGGAATCCATTTGGCTCAATTCAGATTAGACGTCCACCTACAGTCCAGTTGGTGTCTGGGGCAGTTCTAAGAGAAAAGGGGGTCTTTGTCAGCTGGACAGACTCCTTAAAGGGTGTCTTCTTTGTGGGCCCTTTTGAGTTGTGAATTGACTCATTCATTGAAAATTTTCTGAATGCCAGCAATGAGCTAGGTGCTGTGCTAGCTCCTGGGCTGCAAAGAATACCATCTGGTCCTGTCCTCTAATTATAGACACATACACAGATGATAACATGGTGATGATACAACGTGGAAGTGCTGTATTCAGCGTACTGTGGAAATACAGTAGCAGGTAGAGAGAGAGGTTCACAGAATGCTCCGAGATGTTGGCAGTTGAGCTGAGGAAAGAACTTCAGGCAGAGGTGGGGGATGGGGTGGGGAGAGCATATACAAAGGCCCTGAGGTGTGAAAAAGCAAGTTGTGTTTGAGGACCTGTGTGTAGTTCAGTGTGATGGAGTGTGAGGGGTGAAGGGAAGTGACACGGATGAGGCTGGAAAGATGGACACAGCCTGATTATGTGTGCTTCCTGCCCTGCTCAGGAATTAGATGAAATCTGGTGTGTGTGTGTGGGGGGGTGTGTGTAGGTGATGCAGGCTCATTGAAGGACTTTATTTATTTTTAAGTTTTTTGGCCGCACCTCACAGCATGCGGGATCTTAGTTCCCCAGCCAGGGATCGAACCCACACCCCCTGCATTGGAAGCACGGAGTCTTAACCTCTGGACCGCCGGGGAAGTCCCTGACGACTGGACTTTTAAAAGATTATTCTAGTGCCACTGTATGTGGAGGACACATTGGAGGGAGGGAGAGACTGCAGGCAGGAGCCCGGTTGGGGAACTGTTTATCAGCCCAGGTGGGAGATGACAGTCTCCCCAGCTTTTTGGTGAGGTAGGTGAAATTCTTTGATACACAGGCCAGAGGAGATCAGAATCAGTGACCTGTGTCCTATCCGCTGCCACCTCCCTGCCTTCCACCTCAGTAAAACCTTTCACTTGTCCAGGGCTTGAGGCTTTCCATCACAGTTTCACACCATCTTACAAACCCCCCTGGACTCCCCCTCAGAGCCCGCCGCCTTTCTCTCCCAGCCATCATTCCAGGCCCAGCAAAGCATTCCCTTCCCACTTGCCTGAGGCCCCAGACACCTCCCATTCTGGGAACTTGAACCCCACTTCAAGCTGTATAACCCAGGAGTGTCTAGCCCCCTGGTCCACCCCAGGTCTGGCCCTCTGAGCTGGCCTCAGTCCATTATTGGGGCCCCCGACAATAATTCATGTCCCCCAAATTGACATTAATTCATCTCCCTTGCAAAATAGTTTTAATGAAAGGTTTTATGGGAAGTTGAGGAGAGCTTCACATAGTTCACGTGGGACAAAATTTCCCCCAGTCGCACTTCAACACCTCTCTGTTTTCCCAAACTTGTCTCTCTCCCAGAGCTGCCGGATACGATTTCTCCCCAGCCCCCTCCTCCTCAGCCTCTCAAACCCGTGGGTTCCAGCCTCCACCCTCACAGTGTCCCCTCAGCGAAACAAAAGCTGGTGGTGAACCAAGCCTGCCCTCCTAGCCCCTGGCTACCAGGACCGCAGCCCCTGTTCACGAGGACTTGCCATGCATTGCCGTTATTTCCTGTCAGCTGCTTTGTCTCCTCGGCCCATCTTTTTCGACACAGATCTTTGTTGGTAGGGACTGTGTCTTCATTCTTTTCTGTGGTCCCTGCTGCCTTGTTCTTCTAGTGCTGACGCTGCGTGTGCACTTCGTAGGGTCTGAACAGACATTTATGTTTGTTACATTCTTCATTCCCAGCCTGGCTCTGGTTTCTGGATGGAGGCCTTCTCTTCAACCACGGATTGTGCCGTAGAAAAGGGCAATGACGTGAGGCGAGGACCAGGGCACGGACGCCCGCCCTGTAACCCAGCGATGGCTCTTGACAAGAAAGTCCCTCTCTACTGCTGCTGAGGGGAAGGCTGCAGATGGGTAGAGCCTGAACTCAAGCAGGACTCACTTCAGTCAGGGCTTATTGGATCCCTTCCCTCCCTGGGAAACAGACGGGAGGGGGTTTGCTTTGGACCTGGGTGTGAAGGCAGGGGGCTGTGGATGGGCTGGGTCGTCCTTAGGGGCCTCAGCCACGCAGAGGCAAAGCTTAGCCCTCACCTTTCTGTAGCTCCCAGTGCCGCCCTAGCCCTGTGGGGTGGGCTGCTGGTCACCGTCCTGTCCCTTCTGGCAGCTGCGGTCCTGGCGGGATCTTTGCTTCAGAGCTGTTTGCACTGGGCCCTTTATGTTCGTTGTCTGCTACAAACGTACCCACATTCTTTATTAGCGTTAACTGTCGTACCCTCAAGAAGGCGTGTTCCTTGTGTAAGTTCCTCAGTCCCCAGGAGCCAAAAGGAGCAAACTGTTACAACCGCAGGCAGGCACAACCCTTCCCCACCGCTCTTCTCATTAACACTTCCTCCCGAGGTGCAAGGGAAGCTGTTTGCTGCTGACACAGACCCAGGCAGTGCTGATGGCGAGGCTGCTTCTGCAGGCTCACTCCCTGCCTGGGGAGGGCTGGGGGAGACTGAACATCGGGGAGCCAGGCCTTGCCCCTCACTGAGGCCAGCCCCCCCCGCCCCCCACAGGAAGGCTGTCGGCAAAGATAACCCGGTGGAGGGAGAGCGTAGATTTAATTCCGATCCTGAGCTGCCTGGAGAGCCAGAAATGGAAAGGATACTTTGAGCACGTGCTAGAACCTCAGAAAATGCTGCAGGGCTTCCTCTCTGTCCCTAGGGTCCCAAGATCCCTGGAAGGGGGTCAGCAGACCTATGCTGGGCCAACCCCAACCCGCGTGGCTCTGGGAACCAGTGCAGCCCCTCACTGAACTCCCCAGGGAGATACTCAAGTCTTTGCCCCTTTCCTCTGCCCTCCCCTGTCTCCTTCTCTGTACCCTCCCTGTTCATTACCTCGTTTCTGACATCATGCCTGGTCATTGACAACGCTGGAAAAGGCTGAATCTCTCCTCCCACCCTCACCTTCCCAAGCTCTGTTCTAAAGCATGATAAACCCCCACTTTCTCACAACCCCCCAGCTTTCCCACACAACCTCACAGCTCGCCCCGTGGTCCTTTCCTGCAGGATGGGACCCCTTTCACTGGAAGGCAGGCTACTCCATTCTCTCCGCAGACGCAGCAGAAGGGATCCCCAGCTCAGACAGTCTTGGCAGACCCTTGGTCCAGCTCACCACCTCCTCCTGCACACCCATGGAGTGATGGAATTGGGCACGTGTTTTTTTTATCACTGGGAGGTGAGCCCAGAGAGGGTGATGTTTGATGACTCCTGGCTGTTACCAAGCCTGAGTGGATTCACATCCCCAAGATCACACAAGATTTAGAACTTGAAGGGATCTTGAAAGCCAAATGTTCATTTGAATCTGAGGCTCAAAGGAAGCAAGGAAGCAGTCCTGGGTCATAGCCAGCTAATAAGACCCTTGGGACTGCAAACAAAAAACCTGATAAGACTGGGTTGTTGTCATTCCTTTTTAATGAAAACTTAATGTATAAAAGCTCCAAAACTTTGGCTCCCAGCAGGACAAATATGTTAGCAAATACATGGCTATAGCTGGTTCCTTGGAGAATCCTTCATCTCTCTTTCCCAGGGTGTTCTGTCCTCAGGGCTCAGTCACAATGAAGGTCTACAGAGAAGAGGTACCGGGTGGGGGGGGGGGAGTGACTGTATAAGGGATGTGACTTGAGGGGGCCCAGGGATAGACTGGGGTCCTGGATGAGGTCAGGGCCCCGGGGGCATATTGGGGAGCAGAGTGGGTGGGAAGGTGGGGCCACCACACAGCACCGGCCAGAGCAGGTGCTCGTGAACCTCTGTAAAAGAAAGAAGAGAGGGAGGAGGAGGGAGGAAAGTGGAAGCAAGTTGCACTGGGGCTCAGCAGGAGCAAGGGAAGCAATAGGGAGTGTGTAAAGATTCTTATTTTCTCCTTTGGAATTTGAGCTCTGGGTTTTCACTCAGTTACATTCAAATCAGCAGACCTCTTATTCATTCATTCATTCCACAAATATTTATTGGCTGGTTACCAATGTCAGGTGCTCTGCCTGGCACCGCATCCCTTTCAGTGAACAGGGCAGTTAAGACCCCAGCTTTTCCAAAGGAACCTGCTGAGGGGGATGGTGGGCACAAGTGAGAGGGCTGAGGGCTCAGGAGGGGACACTCGCTACACTGAGCAACTAGACAGCTGGTGACTTCGGTTGATCTAAGTGCTATGGAGAAGTAAAAGGTTAGGGCAGGGAGGCCTTTGGCGGCCTCTGCTCAGGTAGGGCCCTATGCACCTAAGGCAGGAGAAGGAGGCATCCACGCAAACAGCAGGGTGGGGGGAAGGGGGTGGAAGGGAAGGACATTCTGAGCAGAGGGAACCCCAGTGTGAGGCACCAGGCAGAGAAAGCTCTGCTGGCTTGAGAAGCAGAGAGGAGGTCAGTGGGGCTTCACCAAGCGAGTGAAGGTGAGACAGAAGGGGTCTTGTGGGCGGCCCTTAAAGGGATCTGAATTTATTCTAAGTACAATCGGAAGCCACTTAGGGCTTGCAAGCATGGAAGGGACATGACCTCATTTTACTGTGTCCCTGCGTCTCTGTTAGGTCCCCAACACAGCATTTGCCCCTCTCCTTTGCTCAAAAGAAACCCCACAGATCCCATGGAAATAGGAAAACAAACCACCCAGTCATCATCAGCTCAGATTAATGGACAGGTCTCTTTATAGGCAAGACTTTTTTTTTTTTTTTTTTCCTGAAAAGCCCTTTGTAAATAGCATCTGGGGCCAATGGTGTCCCTTTTCCTTACAGAAAGTACCATTACCTTTACCTTTGTCTTCAGTAGCAGGAGCTGCTAATATTCAGGTATCGCATGTTTTCCACTCCAGGTTGAGGACAAACACTTAAATGTACTGTTTACAGAAATTACTCTATCCAAGCACCTCCACCTCCCTTTCTCCTTACTAGGGACCCTCCCCTGCCATCAGGATTTGTAAACCTAGGCTTCCCTCCCCCTCTTAGCTTCTTATGCGTTACCATACCTATGGAATCTTCTGGTTTTCTTTTAGCTCAAACTTTATAGCACACCTATCCTTCTGGACCACTCAAGTCATACCTCCTCCTGACTCCTCCTCCTGGAAGCTTTCCTCACTGGGCTCTGGAGTGCTTGGACTTGTCACGCCCCTGGACTCAGCCCATTGGTTTGTTTTCCACGCTTTGGAGTTTGCATTTGTTTCTCTGGAGGGGCAGCTTCTCCCTTGCTTGTGACTTCTTTGTCTTCTTGAGTCATGGGAGTCACCTGATCCCCCGGGAAGGGAGTGGACTGGGAACAGCGTACTGGCTCTGGACCCATGACATCAGGAAGATCTGGTAAGCAGGAATGGCACTGGTTATATCTTGAATGAATGAATGAAGCCTGGCTCTGTGGAGTTTGGGCCTGGCCTTTGACTAGTTCCTTTGGGCTGTGGATTGGGTTTACTTCTACTCTGTCTGGCTGTTGTGTGACCCTGGCAAGTCACATCTCCTTCTGTTGCATGAGGGACCAGGGCCTGATGACCCAGTTCCTTGGGGTTCCTCAGCCCCCCAGCTCCCCACTGCTGGCTTCACCCACTGTTGCTGACACTTGACCTCTTCTGTTCTCTCTCTCTCTCTCTCTCCCTCTCTCTCTCTTTTTGATTGAAGTATAGTTGATTTACAATGTTGTGTTAGTTTCAGGTGTACAGCAAAGTGATTCAGTATTATATATATGTATATAATATACACATATATATTTCCTTTTTGAGATTCTTTTCCGTTATAGGTTATCACAAGATACTGAGTAGAGTTCCCTGTGCCATACAGTAGGTCCTGGTTGTTTACCTATTTTATATATAGCAGTATGTATATGTTAATCCCAAACTCCTAATTCATCCCTATCCCCCCTTTCCCCTTTGGTAGCCATATGTTTGTTTTCTATGTCTGTGAGTCTATTTCTGTTTTGTAAATAAATTCACTTGTGTCATATGATATTTGTCTTTTTCTGTCTGACTTACTTCACTTAGTATAATCTCTAGGTCCATCCATGTTGCTGCAAATGGCATTATTTCATTCTTTTTTATGGCTTATATTCCATTGTGTATATATATATACACACACACACTACATCTCTTATCCATTCATCTGTAGATGGTCATTTAGGTTGCTTCCATGTCTTGGCTATTGTAACTAGTGCTGCTATGAACACTGGGGTGCACGTATCTTTTCGAATTAGAGTTTTTGTCTTTTCTGGATATATGCCCAGGCAAGGCATTGCTGAATCATATGGTAGCTCTATTTTTAGTTTTTTAAGGAACCTCCATACTGTTCTCCATAGTGGCTGCATCAATTTACATTCTCACCAATCCTGTAGGAGGGTTCCCTTTTCTCCACACACTCTCCAGCATTTGTTATTTGTAGACATTTTGACGATGGCCATTCAGACCCGTGTGAGGTGGTACCTCACTGTAGTTTTGATTGGCATTTCTCTAATAATTAGTGACGTTGAGAATCTTTTCATGTGCCTGTTGGTTGTCTGTATGTCCTGATCTTTCTTTCGAGGCTTGCTTGTCTGGTGCCTACCTAGTTTGAGACTGGCCTTTGACACATGCTGGCCTGTAGGGCCCCTGACCCTTCTCCTGTGGGGGCCGTGGGCAGGGTTGTACACTAAAGGGTGTCGGGGAGGATACACTGCACATCTGCTGGCCTCTCTCTCCATCCAAGAGCAAGGCATGTTCGCAGGTGGCCTGCTTTTGGGGACGTGGCTGGGTGTGTGTAGGGAGTGTGTGTGTGTGGAGGGCTTTGGAGGGGCGGGGGAAGCCTTGGGCCTTAGACATTCTCACTCTGAAGACAAAGAGCAAAAATAGGGCAATGCATGCTCCCTGCCTCCAGGCTCTTGCTCATTGAGAGAATATACACTTGGATCTCAGAGTTTGGAGTCTTGTAATAGTAGTTTGTATTCTCTAGGCAGCACCATGCAGCCCTTCACAGAAAGGAATTGGTGTGGTTTATAGGTCAGAGTTCTGGGGTAGGAGATTGCAGGCCTGGGTTCTAGTCCCAGGGGTTGCCATGCATTTGCTGGTTTACTCCAAGTAACTCATTCACCATTTCAGTGCCTTAACTTTTCTTAATGGATAAGAAAGTGCCTACAGTATTCTCATTGGGGCGTTTTGTCAATGAAATGAGATAAAACAGAAAGCATTCTAAAAAGGCAAAAAAGATTCCCATGTGCTCCATGCTAATTTTGATATGGAACCTTAACTCAATGAAAATATTTGTATTAGTATACAAGAAATAAAAGACATTATAGAAGTTCAGAAAAGTTTAAAAATCACATATAATTTTATCATCCTGATATAGTTATCTTTTTCTCCTTTCTTTCATATTTTACAGTAATATTTTCAAATGACTGTGCATAATATGCCTACCATTTTGTACCTTGATTTTTCATATAACGGTATCACTTGATCTTTGTATCCTTCATTTTCCATGCCTGCAAATTTTTGCACCCAATATGTTTTATAATTCATTTAACTATTCAAACAGTAATTGACACTTGAGCTACTTTCAAGTTGTCCTTATAATAAATAATCCCATAATTAGCACATGGCTCTCTAGTGGAATCAGTCTGTATTTAACATTTTGTCTACTTGTTAAATAAATACATATACATTGTATTAATTTAAAAGATTTAGAGTAGCATAAAGAAAACTTAAATCACTCATAATTGTACCACTGACAGACACCAGTGTGAAAATGTGGGTGTCTGTCCTTCCACTCTTTTGCTACTCATATATTGTGTGTAGGGGCACATGTGTGTATACATATTACTGGCCTGATGGTGTGTGTGCAGCGTTCATACTGATTTCTTGCTAGTTACTACTAGGCAGGCAGTTAAGAGCATGGAGGTTAAAAGACTGGTCTCCAGTCTCAGGATTTGACTCTGTGAGTTCAAATCCTGCCTCTGCCATTTATTTAGGTAAACACTTTGGATAACCGCTCAGCCTCAATTTTCACACTTTATTAGCTAGTCAACCTTAGGCAGCTTCCTTCTCTAGGCCACAGTTTTTAGAAGAGGGATAATAATAGTATCTGTCTACTTAGGTTGTAAGAATCAGTCCATAGAAAGCGTTTAGCAGAACATCTGGCACACAGGAAGTGCTCAGCAAATGCTCCCTGTGGTCATTTTCTCATACATCTTCCATGTCATGAAAGATTCTTGGAAATCGCCATTTTTAACAACTGAACAATATTTTATTGTTCTTTTATACCCTAATCTATTTCGTTATATAGTTTGTTAATTTCAATAACAAGCCGGTGAATTTCGTGTCCGGAAACCTTTGCCTCTGTTGGATTACTTCCCTTACAAGCATGCTAGAGCTGGAATTAATGGGTTAGAGTATGAGGATTTTTAAAAGACTCTGTAATACATATGCCAAATTGCTTTGACAGAAAAAGATTTTAAAGAACCTTAAGCACAATTTTCAAACTGCAGCAGCAGTAAGTGCAGTCTTGGACTTTTTTTTCTCTCCCCCCCCCCCCACACCCCGCCTCCTTTCTTTCTATCCCAGTCCTTTAAATTGTAGCATGTGGAAGCCAACTCCTTCAGGGTCCTAGACTTTTGAGACGGTCCCTTGGTGTGAAAGGGCCCAGAGCCTGGGAGAGGGAGGAGGGAGAACTGGTTTGAATGTCGCTAGCCCCGACCGGCTTAGTAATTGTACCACAGTTGACAGATGCGGCAGCGGTCATGTGACCCGAGTATGACCTCATAGCTCCCGGCCCCCCCCATCCCCTTCACCCCGCCAGCCTGGGCTCGGGGGCACCCAGAGCGGACTCGGCGGCAGTAGCGGTGGCGGGAGGGGGAAGGCATTTCCATCACCCCTACTTGGCAAGCTATTTAAAGGAGACCTGGGGATTTGGGAACTCTCTTTGGTTCCCTGGGCGAAGAAGGGGGACGCTAGGAAGCCCAGACTTCTGTAATCACTGGCCAGCGAGAAAATTCAACAGCACGATTAGCAAGTATTTGCTGAATGCAGCTGGGTGCCAAGTTCTGGCTGCAGGCCAGGCTCGGTGCCAGGCGCTGTTCAGATTTCATCGCGCTTAATTCTTTTTATCCGCCTCTTACTGCTGAGAAGAGAGGTTTGGAGACACAGATGAGAAAACTTATGGCTTAGCTGGGGAGTGAGGACTAGCCCAAAGCAAGAGAAAACTGGAGGAAGCAGTGGGTGCCGCGCATGTACACGGGGTATTAGACTGCGGCCAGCGAGGCTGGGGGGCGTGGGTGGGGACACTGCCCGCCCACCCGAAGGCTTCTGGGAGAAAGGACCGGTGAGGTGGGACACAACAAAGCAGAACAGATCTCACACTGACCTGACAGGGCATCTCTAGTGGAGAGAATGGGATTTTGGAGGAAAGCTGCAAATAAAACGAGTGAGAAGAGAAAGACGAGGGAGGAAGATATTGACAGGACGAAGGGGGAGCTCCTTGGCCCAGTTTCACAATAGTGAGAGCCCTCACCCCCTTGGCAACGCTTTAAGGGTGCCCTCAGGTCCCTCAAGCTTTAGGGAATCTTCAAAGGTGCTGATTTTGCATTCATTGTAGGCCCTCCCCTTGCAGGCAAGAGCCAAGCTCTGTGACGCTGGTGCTCTAAATGTTTTTCTTGTAGACTCCAAAAATTTTTTTGGAAAATATGTGTACCCCTTTGGACATTTTTAGGAGCCAACACACAAAATTTTTCCATAGTTTAAACAGTTACATAGGGTGTACTTTCTGGTGTACGCAAATATTGACATTTAAAGATAAAAGTGTTGCAGTACTCTGAGAAATGTTTCTAAATGAAATACTATAGTGATTGGATACCCACTGTAATCCTTTTTAAAAATACATGAAATTCTGCCTTAACAGTTGGAAAAATTTCATCTCTTTTTTCCTCCTTGAATTTATATTTCCTTCTACGTTCCCTACAGAATTTTATCCTAATACATTTTTATGATTGTATATCTTTTATGCATCACCCTATCATACTTCTCTCCAACCAAGCTATGTATATAAAATGAATTTATTTTTAAAATTTCTTGTGACCACAGATTCTAAATGTTAGAGAATATTTTGTCTGGATTTGTACCATGACAACTAATATACAGTTAATCAAAACAAATGCTATTAGAAAATCTAATAGCTACTAAGGAAGCATAAAAAATAAAGATGAATTGAAAATACATCTCTTAATGAGAAGAAGCTTTTTTTCCCTACCCCAATTAGTTCATATATCCATGGATGAATATTACTCATCGCTAGAAGGGGTCAAGGTTCAGTATTAATTCTATTTGTTTTGTTTTGTTTTGTGTTTTAAATAGGTGCAAGAGCTGAGCTCAGAAATCTTTTCACATACATAAGTACAAAGGAATGTAGGGAGTTTTGTTGTAGCAATGTTGCTCAGTTTTATAAACTCCTTTTGAGTTAATCTCAAAGATCATATGGGTAGATCATTAAAAACCTATCAGCTGACAACTAGAATAGATTCTCCTTCACTTTGAATGAGAGCAGAGAATTGGAAGCTAGTCGATTTGCCCAGTCATTAGTCACCCCTTTTCTCCACATGGATGCTGGCATTTAGACTGTCCTTTCAGTGCACCATGCATTTTTCCCTAAGCCAATGCACTGTGGGAAGACTTGGGACAGGTAAGTAGTGTGCCTTTCTTTTGGGAGGTGGGAGAAGGGTGATTGTGCAAGCGAAGCAAGAGGGAGAACAGGCAGCATCCCTCGTCCATGTGCTCAGACAGGACAGCTGTATGAGAGAGCGCTTGTGGAAGTTGAGGACTCGTCATGTGAGGCTCCTAAAATGACTTACACCAAAGGACGTACCCTTTGGAGGGTCTTCATGTATTCCCAAGAGCACCTGTACCTTAGTTTGTGCTGGTCCATTGCTGGATGGATGAGCAAAGAAAGGGAAGGTGATGGGGCGAGGGGTCCCTTCCCTGAGGGGTGACCACCTCTCTGTAGGGTCTTTCTGAGGAGGGGATGGAAACAGCAAGGATCTGAGCCAGGCACACTGGCTGCTGTCTGTCTCAAACCCAGACTCTTAGAGCTTTCCTTCTCCTTTTGGTTCAACCTGCTTTGAGCTCTTGAAAGACCTTCCTTCTCATTCTTCCATGTGGGGCCTCTGCAGAGCAGGGGGGCTGGGGGGCTCCCCACAGAGAAATCAGGGTGGAGAGGAGCATAGTGGGACCATCGAGGGCCCGAGAAAGCTGGAGTCCCCATCAGTCCCTGACAGAGGGCTGGCTACTTTGCTGGCTCGCTGTCCTCTCCATCCCAGGCTGTGCTCATTCGTGGGGGCTTGGCCTGCTGCTGAGGCACTTTTGTCATTAGAAAAAGGCCTTCTTTGGGCAGTACAGCACCGTGAGCATATGAGGTGGGGCTCACAAGACACCCCTGTACTAAGAAAAATTCTCCCCTTCCTCTGGACTGACGCAGCCCAGTGCCAAGGGGCATGGCTTGGCCAGGGGAGGGTGGGCCGCATTTCAGTGCCCACTTGTCCCCTCAACTGGGCACCTTTTGGCATTGCACAACCTCATAACCATGTGGGGAACGCTGCTTGTTCTAGTCTCTCCGTCTTCGAGCATACTGTCTCCCCTCTTGGAGTGCTGTCCTTCTAGCTGGATTCACCAAACCCTACCCACCCTTTGAGGACGGCCTCAGGTGCTGCCTTCTCCTCCAAGAACCAGGCTCCTCCAGCCCACGATATCTCCCCCGCATGTGGCTTCCTGCAATTCTCTGTCTATAGACATTAATTATACCAGAAATGATGGGGGGCTATTTATACTAGAGCAATGGTTCTCACCTGGGGGCAGTTTTGACCCCCACAGGACATTTGGTAGTATCTGGAGATATTTCTCATTGTCACAACTGGGGCCGGGAGCCTGTTACTGGCATCTAGTGAATAGAGGCCAGGAATGCTGCTAACTGTCCTACAATGCACAGGACAGCTCCCCTCTCTCCAAGCAAAGAACAATGTGGCCCAAAGTGTCAACAGTGCCGAGGAGAAACTCTGGACGAGGTGATCTCTAGTCTTGAAAACGCTTTATGTCACACCCTAAGTTATATTTTAGGGTTTTTATATTGTGTTTTAATGATCAGTGTCAGTGTTATTTTGCAACCAGATGGTAACTTCTTGGAGGGCAGAGACCGTGTGTCTTGCAGGTCTGTACCCTAAAGGCACTAGCACAGGATCCCCCAGAGATTTTGGCCATCAGGAAGATACAAAGGAAGGATGAAGAGATACTCTCTGGCCTGCCCCAGCCCTGCTCTCAGATGTTTCCCATGAGCCTCTGCTAGAATTCCTTGCCAGTTGGACTCTATTACATTATATCCTAAAGCAACAACAACAACAAGACTGAAGACAAGAGAGCCAGACAGACACGGATTCCTTAGTATGGCTCAGGGAACCACCCAGTCTCCAGCCTGCCCCTCACTACGTGCCTAAGCCATGGGCTAAGCTGAGGAGACGTTGAGAGAAATCGTTAAACTTCAAGGTTGTGGGCAGCCAAGTATCAGCTTTCTCTTTAGCCTGGAGCGAAGAATCTATGAACTGTTCCCTAAATCAGTAAATGCAACCTGGGAAACCCCACAGCAGGATTCATTAGAAAGAAAAGCTCTGATAGATTTCTCTCAAGTGTAGCATCTCTCAGCATCAGATCTTTATATTTGAGGGGGTCCAGAGCACGAGGACAAAGGGAGGTCCACACGCCATGTGTTTACATATCTTACAACTGTAAAGTGAGCTAACAAATTGTTAAATGTTCCAGCTTCCTATCTTGAAAAATAAATCTTCATGATGACCTAGAAGGTCAAGTTTGGATTGAGAATGCTCATATTCCTCTGATCCCCATGCTGGAACATGGTGGTTTTGGGGAGACCTGGCCCCAGGCCCCCTCCCCGCCACCCTGCACTCATGGCCCATGGCCTGTCCCCTTCTCCTTCACCCCCCAGCTCTGCCTCACCCTTGGAGGGGCCTGATGTGGCCATCCAGGCTACATATCCAGGTTCCAATCACACCTCTTTTATGCTCACCACCATTCCAGTCTACCCTGTGGAGGGAGGATGGACCTGGGGAAGAGGACTGACTGCAGGCTGGAGAAACAGGTTTGGGACCTTCTGGGCAAGGAGTTCCTTGGTCCTGTATGCCTAGGGTATGTTCTTGGAAGGTGTGAGTGCGGTGTACATGTCCACTTGGCCCTACAGACTTTTTACCCTGTGGGGAGGGGGGGAGACCAGATAAGAATCAGAGGGGAGCCCTCTTAAAGTGCTGGCCCAGAGTGAGGTCCCTCTTATTGGATCGAAGGGCACACTCTCTCCCAGAGTAGCAAGAGCTACATCATGTGCCCTGGGCCTCCTGGAGGCCAACCCCCCACCCCTACCCCTGCTACACGCGGACTGGGCAGGTACCTCAAGAGCCATTTTGGAGGGTAGTAGCTTTATTGAGATATAATTTATATACCATACAATTTCCCCATTTAAAGTGTGCAATTAGATGGCTTTTAGCATCTTCAGGTTTTGCAGCCGTCACCACATTTAATTTTAGGACATTTCATCACCCTAAAGGAAACTGTGCACCCCTAGCTCTCATCCCTCAATCCCTCCGTTCCCCTAGCCCTAAGCAGCCACTAACTGTCTCTAGAGATTTGCATATTCTGGACATTTCATATGAATTGAATTATAAAATATGTAGTCCTTTGTGATTGGTTTATTTTACTTAGCATGATGTTTTCAGGGTTCAGCCATGTGGTAGCATGGATCAATGCTCCATTCCTTTTTTTTTTTAATTAATTTATTTAATTTATTTATTTTTGGCTGCATTGGGTCTTCATTGCTGCGTGTGGGCTTTCTCTACCTGCGGTGAGCAGGGGCTACTCATTGTGGTGGCTTCTCTTGTTGTGTAGCACGGGCTCTAGGCCTGTGGCTCAGTAGTTGTGGCTTGTGGGCTCTAGAGTGCAGTCTCAGTAGTTGTAGCGCACGTGCCCATTTGCTCCACAGCATGTGGGATCTTCCCAGACCAGGGCTCGAACCCGTGTCCCCTGCACTGGCAGGCGGATTCTTAACCACTGCACCACCAGGGAAGCCCCTTCATTCCTTTTTATTGCCAAATAATATTCCATTGTATGGCTCTCTCACACAGTAGTTATCCACCCATCAGTTGATGGACACTTGGGTTGCTTCCAGACCTTTCATGGTCTTTTCATGGAGCCTTTTGTGAGTGTACAGACTATGCTTCTCTGTGGTTTCCCACTGGCATCCCCTCTCAGCAAGGTCCTACCACCATTTCCCTTGGCACAGACATCAATACCTCAACCCCTCATGGGGCCAGAGCAGGGCTGTTTTCCCTCCAGAAGTGGACAAATGGCTCCCTTTCCACATGTGGGTTCTCATGTACGCTCCTAATAGCTCCACTTCTCCCCATGTCTCTCGCACTCCCTTGTTTAGGTTCAACCCCACGGCTTTCTCCAGAGGACAGGCTGGGAACAGGTGCCAAATCACCTCCATTAGCTATTGCTGAGCCCACGTTCCAACTCATGTAATCCTCTTCTCCTTAGCCAGATGGGAAAGCCCTTGCGTGATTCAGAACTCTTGGTTCCAAGTGACAGAAACACCATTTAAATCAAAGTTAACAGCAACTGAAAAGCTTAGGGATGTCTCTGTTTCAGGTGGATCCAGGGGCTCAAATCATGTCAACAAGGACTCACTCTCTCTCCTCCTCCCTCCCTCCCTCTCCTCCCCTGAGTCTTCTCATCTCTTCTTGGCTTTGCTTTTCTTCACGTCAGCTTTATTCTCAGTGAGGCCTTCCCTAAGTGGAACAAGACAGCCTCCAGTAGCTCTGGACATTTATTCTGCTTGCTTAGTACCCAGTGGAGAGTTTATCTTTCCCAGGAGTTCCAGCGAAAGTCCTAAGTCTGAGACTCATTGGTTAGGCTTGGGTCATGTGTCCACACCAGAACCAATCATTTGGCCAGGAGATGGAATGCTCTGATTGGCCAGGTCTGGGTCTTGGGTCCACCCTCGATTGGAAGTCAGCCCACTTGAACCTCATGGACAAAGATTGATGAACAGGGAGTTCCCCAAAAGAAAATCAAGGGGAAAGGAACATTGAACACACATAGCAGATGTCTCTGGAACCATCCTATGAACTGGCCTGTCTGGGGTCTGCCCTACTAATTTATCATACATATTGAGATATGCCTGAATCCTAGTAGTGGACATTCCTAGGCTGAGATCCCTGCTACATGTGATAAATTAACTTATGAGATTCTAGAAGTTAATATCCAAGATATTACAGTTCCTAAGGAGGGTTTGTAATTGAACATGAACAAATACTTAGTCCAGGAAATTTTGCCCTAATAGTAGAATTGTAAGCTTCATACAGCGGACAGTGGAGAAAATATTTTTGAATTCAAGAGGCCTTTTGGAGACCCAGATGCACCGTAAGTAGGCATCTGTCCAGACCACCCATGTATAGGATCTAAATGTCCTTGACGTAATTTCATAGTACTTTATCCACGCCAGGGATGAATGGAGTCAGGTGGGGGAGGTGGCAGAGGGCCCAGGGAGTCACAGGCAGGGGTCCTGGGTGGAGAGGAGAGAGCTGGTTGTAGCAGCACAATATAGCTCTTCTCCGAGATTCCCCCCTCACTCTTCCCCCCCCTTTCCTCATTCCTTTGTCACTATGGCAACTAAGGAGCTCCCTCATCCTCTTCCCCTCTCCAGTTGGCTCCGATCCACAGGACCCACCTCTCTGTCTCACCAACTTCACAGAGCTGTTGCCAGCCTCTCTCCACGTCTCTCAGCGAGGGCACCCACCTTTGCCCTCCACCCTCAACGCACTCTCTTGCCTCATTTCCCCACCCCCAGGCCCCTGCCTTGTCCCTTCTTTAACTCTGATCCAGGCTCGAGCCAAATTCCCACCTTCCTTCAAGAAGTTGTATGAAAATTGGATTTTTGCCACTCTAACCTGATTTGAAATGCATTAAGAGATCTGTCTCTTGAAACACCTCAAGGTGAGGGTATTTGTGAAGGGAAGAAGCATGCTTTACTGCTGCTTCTGTGCTTAAACACGGTGCTGGAGTGAATCCCGTTCTATTTTCGTAACTAGGAGTGTTTTCTGTTTGAAGAAACCCCCCAGCATGTCTCTGAGTGAAACAGAAGACTCTATCATAAGGGAAATCACATCTCAAGTTCAAAGTTTGTGAACTGGTGGGCCCACAGACTTTGTTAGGTCCATAGAGTGCTTAAAAAGATGGAACCAACACATAAAAAGACTGGATTCCTGGATGCCCTTGAACAACTAGACAGGGGGCCTGCATCCTCACATGGTGGAAGTGGGAGGGAGGGAGGGGAGTGGGGGGCATCAAGGGCTTTGAGTGTGGATCTCCCTCTTGCCAAGAAAATAGCAGGTGTGTGGAGTTCCTGGGCTAGTGATGAGGACTTAACGTCCTTGTCCCCTCTCAGAGACATTTCCCTCCACAGCCTTTGGTGGGAGGAAGGGAGAGAGTGGGTGGAATGAAACGGTAGATTTTTAAGCCAAGTACCTTTGAAGCCACTACCCGTAGGTGTGCAATACAGAGGACATAGTGGACTGCACAATACCATGTGAAATACAGTAACAGTACTTTTCACATACGTTATCAAAGCAGCTCTGAATCGTCATTCACAAATACAAATAAACGAGACATAGATTTCGTAGCTTTCTTTAAAGCAACTTTCAGCTCTGCGCCACACTTGACCTCGGCCACCTTCTTGCCGAGGGAGCTCAGGCAACTCCTGAACCTCTCTGAGTCTCATTCTCATCTGCAAAGTGAGGATGGTTATAGCACTCCCTCAGGGAGCGGCCGTGGGATGAGATGAGTTGACATAAAGTGTGTTGCACGGGGCAGAATACCCAGTAGGTACTGGGGAAGCGTGTGCTCCCTTCTCTCCTCTCCAGCACGTCTTCACAGAGGCTTGAGCTCGGGATCCTCTCAGGTTGTCTAGTGTATCCTTCAGTTCATTGGCTTGTTAATTCATTTGCTTCAAGCACTGATTGACCCCCCCGCCACCCACGGCAGTGGGTTGGTCCCTGCAGCACACAATTAGCTGCTCTGGCATCTCCTGGTTAGAGTGCTGGGAGGAGAGCAGGTCCATGGTAGAGAATGTCTGAGACCGCCCTCCCCCGCCTCCCTGCCCCCACCCCCCACACTGCCTGTTTAAGGGTTGCCTTGCTCAGCACTTTCTGCCTGGCTTCCTGGTGGCTGTCTTCCAAGGCCTGCTTTCTGCCCCAGGACCCTACAAAGGCTCCTTTGATGAAAAGTTTGCGGCAAAGTGACTGTGTCATTTGATACAAATGAGGCTCATGAGGGTAAAAAGTGTAGCTTTATTCTCCTATTTTGGGATTTTCTAGCCCAGAGAAAAACGGGCAGCTGAATGGGGCTGGGGGCGGAAGCCAGGAGGGAGGGGAAACGCCAAGAGTTGGAGAGCTCTATGCTACATTTAGCCCTGGGATTAGCAGCTGCAAGCCTGGGGCGTGACCTGCACACCAAGAGGTGCCTCCCGCTCAGCCAGACTCTGCCTCCAGAGCCGGTGGGTGTGCGAGGGGCACCCCCGCATTGCCTGGGAGGGGACCTTCTGTCCCCCCAGGCCACCAGACTCAGCATCCTCCACTGCTGGGCCTGCTCCCGTGGTCCCCACCCCCTTTCAAAATGCATAGCACCTGCTCCCCTTCCTCCAGCTGATGGGGTGCCGAGGACCAGGTTGGGATTTGAGGGGATCCACAAAAGCCCCCCACCCCAGAGGGTCTCCTTCATCCACCTCGAGGGCTGGCCTCATGGGCGGAATGCCACGGCATTGGCACCGGGCCCCATGCTCCGGGACCCTGCGCTCAGGGAGACCTCACACTTGGTTTCAGGCTCTGCTGTCACCACCTTGGAATTCTCGACACCCTGCATTGTCCTTTTGCGCTGGACCTCACAGACTCTGGAGCCGGTTCTGATCCTCTCCACTTCTCCCAGTTCTTAAAATCAGGTCGGTGATCCCTACACATTCTTTGCTCATCTTTTTTTTTTTTTTTTTTTTGCGGTACGCGGGCCTCTCACTGTTGTGGCCTCTCCCGTTGGCGGAGCACAGGCTCCGGACGCACAGGCTTAGCAGCCATGGCTCACAGGCCCAGCCGCTCCGCGGCATGTGGGATCTTCCCAGACCGGGGCACGAACCCGTGTACCCTGAATCGGCAGGCGGGCTCTCAACCGCTGCGCCACCAGGGAAGCCCTTTGCTCATCTTTTACTAACACCTCTCATTTGTATAGCTCTGCCTTTTCCATGAGCCTGCACGCTGTTATCATACCTGTCATCACGAGTACCTAAATCACTGACTCATGCCAGAGTTGTTTGTGGGATTTGTCTCATGACCCCAGGCCCTTTGATGCCACCCCTTTGTTCTCAAGGAATAAAAATGCCTGCCTCCTGACGCTATCTGTGATACCCTCATACTTAAGTGTAGGAAATTTGCAAGTCCAAAGCTGATCCTCCACTTGGCTCTTAAGAGCCCTGGACAAGCCCTCTGGGAGCGCTTAATAAATACTGACTAATGAACCTGCAGCTGCTGCTCCTTTGGCTAATTAAATCTAAATAAGTCACAGGCTTTAAATTATGCAATAAGGCTCGGCCAAAACAGCTTAAAAATGCGGGAGCCCTAGTTTTTCTGCTGTGCCCTGTGGAAAAAATCCCATCTTTTAATCATGCTTAACCTTCCTGAAAGAACAGTGGCAACCTTTAAATAATGAATGAATGTATATTAGCGAGATTTTTTTTCCCCAAGCTACACACAACGGAGCTAGATCATAAAAGGGACAGAGGCAGAGATAGGCCTGGGGGGATTCCGGAAGTTTCTGGTGAATCGCAGAGTGCTGGGAGAAATCATTTGGTTGCTCAGAAGCCCAGAGCAAGGACTGGTGAAGAGCACAGAGGGAGGAGGGGCGGACGCACTGCCATCCAGCCTGCGCCTGCCAGCTGTGATGGAGGCCCCCACAGCACTGGTGGGGGCTACGTGCTCAGTTATCCTCTCTCCACTCCTTCCTATCTTGCCTCCACGCACCCTCCCACCCCCGAAGACCCTCCAGGCCAAGAGCAGTGTCTTCACAACAGAGCAAAGGTTGAATTGAGTCACATCACCTAGAGCAGTGCTTTGCAGACTTTCAGGTACACAAGAGTCTTTGGGGATGTTGTCAAAAATGCAAACGATCAGTGGGTCCAGGGTGGGGCCTGGGATGCTGCATTTCTAAGATGCCTGGGGCTGCTGGTCCTCAGATCACGTGCAGAGTAGCAAGGATTTAGGTTTTGTAAGGAAGCTGAACATTACAATCAGTTGGGACACTCTTCAGGTGCTCCCAGGACACCATCTCAGATAAGTTAGATAGGAATTTCTGAAATCAGACCCTAAGCTCTTTGGTCCCATTCTCCCCATTCCCCACCTTTTTTTTTTTTTTTTAAAAACTGAGTTAGAGTCTAGATAATTTTCAGGTCACCCAAATAAAGCCTAGAAAGCTTAACCAACTTGCTTGCAATCACCTCCTAAAGTGGGATTAGAAACCGATCTGGCAGGGAAGTGGCCTTGGAAACCAAGCCTGCTCCCCCTTCCCTCCCACAGATCTCAGCATCTCCAGGACTCTAGCCCCGTCCCTGGGCTCAGGGTTGCAACGTATGTGAGTCCATTTGGGGAGCAGGAAAGATTCTTCTATCTTTCTCCTCCTAAGCCTTCCTGGAATTCACTATTAGTGCTTAATTGCTTGGGCTGAAGCTGAGTGTAATGTGTAGGATCTGTTACACTCTGTCTTCAGCGTCATGGTGTGAGTGGGATGACAGGACAGACACTGGGGGCACTGGGCTCTGTCCTGTGGGATCTGGGACTCAGGAAGGGGAGGGACTCTCAGGGCAGACTCACCTCCTCCTGCAACTTTGCTGAGAGCACCCAGCACAGAGGGATGTGCTCTTCTAAGTCCCCAGGCAAGGCTGTGGCCCCGGTTGTGTAAGATACTGGGGCCTTAGGCAGAGGTCAGGAGGTTGCAGGCAGAGCTGTTCCAGTTGTGTATCCGGAGAAAACCATGACCTTCCTGCTGTGGTATGTGAGTCAGGCCTTAAGGCAGAAGTGCAGCTGTGGGTCAGGCCCAGCTTGGCTACAGCTGTGTCCTACCCAGTTGTCTCAACCTGGACCATGACACTGGGGCAGAGAGTGGGAGCTGGGCTTAAGGAAGCAGCAAGGTACGGTAGACACAGTTATTTGCTTATTCAGTATCCACCCTCCCCTTCCCCACCCCCACCATATTATCAGAATCTTAATTTTGTTCAAGGCTGCAACACTGTCCAGGCCAAAAATTTACCACACCTCGTATGTCCTTGAAGCTAGGAGCAGCAACATGACCAGGCTGACCAATGAGATGTAAGCAGAAGTCTCTAGGCGGATCTTTCTGGAAAGCTTTGAAAAAAGATGGCCCCATTTCTTTTCCCCCTCTGCTGACCTGGAGTTGATACCTGGAGCTATAGCAGCCATCTTGAGATTATAAGGCTAAAAGCCATGGGGTGAGGGGGATGAAAGCCATATGCTGAGGATGGTGGAACAAAAAGAAGGATCCTCTATGACTGAGTTCTCTATGACTTCCTTGAGAGGTTTCACCATCACGGGCTGCCCAACCTGGGACTTCTTAGTATGTGAGACACATAAACCCCTATTTGGTTAAGCCACTGTGGCTGGGTTTCTTTTACCGCTAAATGCAGTCTTCACACTGGGACCTTAGAAAGAATGTTCCTGGATTGGAAATGGGAAGAGAAGGTCAAGGCAAGAACGTGGCCCCCAGGAGAGGGGAGGGGGGAGGATTTCCCCTCTTTGTGGGGGGAGGGTCACTATCTCACTCTACAATCTTCAGGGATTCCTTGTTTCCCAAGGGACTAAGTTCATATTCCTCAGGTCAATATTCAAGACTATAAAATTTGGCTCCAAATCGGTTTTCCAGGCCTGTTACCATTCACTGGAGCAAGGATGTGCCTGCCCCTCCTTTGAGTATAGATTATACACTCCCACCCTGGTCTTAATTCACATGAGTTCTCCCTACTCCTTTCTACCTGTCCCAGGCTTACCTGCCCTTGTGGGCTGCTCTTTTGAGAAGACTTCCTATCACCCTGGGCTCCAGGGACCTCTCCTTTAATCTCCTTCATCACTGAGGTCTATGTGCCTGACAGTTTCTTTGTACTTTAGCGTGTATTAGCTGCATCTCCTCAGCAAGGCTGTGAGATCCTCCAAGGCAGGATTTTGGGAGTGTGGAAATACAGAAAGGTCACTTTGGAGTCAGACTTGAGATCTAAGATGATCTTGGGTACATCACTTAACCTCTCTGAGCCTCAGTATCCTTGTCTGTGAAATGGGGATAATGTACATGTCTGCCTCCCAGGCCTCCATAAAGCATGTAGCTAAGTGCCTGGCACATTGGAGGTGCTCCAGAAGGGCTTGTATGTTGACTTGTTGCCTGCTTGGTAATCCTAGGCTGTGCCTTTTTTCTATCCTTTGTATCTCTCTCCACTTTTGTCTCTCCCTTCCTTCTGATTTTCTGCGTTGCATTTGAACAGTGAGGTCTGTATCAAGTTTGAGGAGTGACCGTGAGCTGTTTTCATTTTTGCCTAGGGTAGATCTTTGGCTACTGGCTTCAGTCTTCTATCAGAGTAGGAAGTAAGGATAGAGGGGAGATTTCATGGCCATTGTGAAGGGGGTGAGAAGACATGCTAACTTAACTGAAAGGAGTTTACTAATCTTTCTCTGAAGATTTGTAAGGAAAATGGGTGTATTTAAGTCCAGTTTTACCTGGCAACAGGATGATGAATTGAATGGCCTTATAGCAGTTTTTTGTTTTTTTTTTTTTATAAACAAACTCCCAATTCTGTTTGTTGTAGTGAATTAAACATCTGGGCCTTAATCTTTTTGATATCCTGATCTCCTCCTTCTTTTGCCTCAATCCCACCCCAGAAACCCAGATCAAATTAGATTGTGGGAAGTGACCCATAGCAAAAAAATTCTGCCATTGAAAGTTTAATGAGAAATGACAGTTTTATTACTTCCAAGTAAATACCTGTCACGCGCAGCTATAAATGGGAATGAATGCATTGAACTGGGTGGAAAATGAGAAGTCACCGTGGACTGAAACGGCATGATAATGTGTACTGACAATGAGTCCCGCGGCGGTCTTCTCTTTTCATGTGTTTCACTCTGCATCACTCAGAGAGCCCAGCAAGACAGAGCGTATTCTTTTGTTCCTCTTAAAGCAGAGCCTTATGTCCAGGAAGAGGAAGGGTCAGAAAAGACTTGATTGATTGCAAAGCTGTGTCCATTCAGTTTGCTGCGTTATCCTTAAAGTCTCCCGTGCTGGCCATCATTCCTGGGCAGGGCTGGCGAGGTGGGGGCAGCTGACAACCTGCTGTGTGTGTGTGTGTGTGTGTGTGTGTGTGTGTGCGCGCGCGCGCGCGCACGTATATGTGTAGAGGATGGGGGAGGTGAACTCCTTTCTGTCGTTACACTGGGCCACTTCTGTGCCTCTTGTGAGTCCCCTAGTGCCCAAAGTCTGTTCCTTTTGGTTGTTGCTGCCTGTGGTTGTGTATATCTCTGTGGTAGACGACTATTTGCTATGTATCTCTGTGTGTGTGTATGTGTGTGTATGTGATTTGAGGGTTGGGCGTGTGGCCTCTTTAGGGTTTTTTTCTCCTATTTTTCCGCTGGAGGAGCATTGCTGACTGCGCCTAATCAATCAATGCCTCCTTACCAGCGCCCCTAGGACTATGCCCAGATTTTGCCCCCGCCTCACCCAGGCATGTGCTGCTCAGTGCTCAGGATACCTGATGGGCCTGTCCTGGGTTTCCTGGAGCTTCAGCGTCTCTCTTCTTGAATTGCATGTTGCTGAGGGCAGGCTCCAAGCATGCGTGGTGGACTGTGTACAGTCCTGCTCGGGCCCAGGGCCAGACGGACCCTTGCCAATGCCTTGGTGATGCCATCTTGACATGTCTGCAGAGCTGGAAAGAGCTTGGGGAACCTTGGCTCCTGTATTAGTTTCCTGTGTTAGTGTTGCTGCTGCAATAAATTATTACAAATGTAGTGGCTTAAAACAACTCGGATTTATTCTCTTACAGTTCTGGAGGTCACATGTTCAAAATGGGTTTGGCAGGGCTGCATTCCTCTGGTGGCTCTAGGAAAGAACCCGTTTTCTTGCCTTTTCTAACTTCTATAGGCTGCCCGCATTCCTTGGCTCGTGGTCCTGCAGCACTCTCCCCTCTGCTCCCATGGCCACATCTCCTTCTCTGCCTCTTACCCTCCTGCCTCCCTCTTATAAGGACCCTTATGATTACGTTGTGCTCCTCTGGGTAGTCCAGGATCATCTCTTCATTTCAAGGCCCTTAATTTAATCTCAAAGTCTCTTTTACCACATAAGATGACATGTTCACAGCGATGTGGACGTCTTTGGGGGGCCTACCCTCAAAAGCCTACCACAGCTCCCCACACCTCAGGGAAGATCTATCTGAGTAGAGGTGGTGGATCCCAAGTCAGCCTGGTCATGGTATGATTTCTGTGATTCTGGAAAGGCTTTCTAAACCCTTCTCCCTACAGATACTTCCCTGGCCTGCTACCTTCTGAAATTCTCCTCTTGGGGAATAAAGCATCTTCATCCACAGTGGGGACTCAGGCTTAGTAGAAGGCCTGAACAACATGTTTCTCCACACTAAGGTGTAAATGGTTGACAGCAAACATTTCCTAACAGCAAGTTCTGATGGGAGGGAGGCATAGGTGAGGGAAGGAGGTGCCCAGTGTTGGAGAGAGCAAAGGCACTTGGAAGTATGACCATAAAGTTTTAATCAAACAGAGCAACATGGCCACGATGCAGAACAGGTAGTGCTTGGAGAAGAGAAAGAAGACCATCTCCTTGGTGACATAGATTATGTGTATGAAGATGAAGCAGTACAGGAACATGGCGAATTGGTTCTGGGGAAGCAGGAGATCCTGGAGGCCTCCCGAGAACTGTGGGGGAAAGAAGAGAGTAGAAATGGCAAAACCAGGGCTTGGGTACCAGGCAGACCCGGGCTTCGATCCTGCTCTTGTCCCTTCCTGAACGTGACCTCGGGCAGGCTGTCTTCCTCACCTAAGGTGAGGGTAATCGTGCCCGCCTCACAAGATGATGATGAGGAAGAGTGAGGACGAGAATGAAAATCCCAGGCAAGGTCACGGGCACAGAGGGGACTCATGAGTTTTCACTTCTTGAGCCTGGTCTTAGCCCTCCTGAGTCAGGCCGCCCCCTTCCTTTCTTGGTACGCTCCATGCAGCCTCTGAGCCCACATGTGGGCAGTCTCTTTCCTCCTCGAGATCCCCACATCTGGACACCAGGTCTTGGGCGTGTTCTCTGGACAGTGTCCCCAGATACTCCACCTTGCTTTCTGGATGGTGGTGCAATGAGAGGGGGTCCCTTGGGCACAGATGACTGTGTCTGACTCTCTGGGCCCTAGTGCGTGTCACATAAGGTCAGGCTGTGGTCCTTCAGCCCAAGGGGTGGTCTCTCCTGCGGACAGGTAGTAAGAGACAGGTGATGGGGCCTCCGTAAACTCTTAGGGTTTGGGGTGTGGGGGAGGCAGCTTGAGCTGTCTGGCTGATTCTGCCTGTGTGTTGCTCTTTTCCAGAATCTACATAACTAAAGTCGAACAGACCCCCATTTTAACTATAGAAAGCATCAACATATAAGTAGAGTAAAAGCTGATATAGCTATTTTGATCTATAGTTAAGAAGGCATTACCCATGGTTCATTCTTTAAAATATCTTTTCAACTCATGCCACATTTTTTGTAAGCAGGCATATGGCAGGGACTGTGATGCCCTAAATTCACTAGAAACATATTCATAGAGATATTTTTCAATACAATGACAATTATCTACCCACCCACCCACCCACCCAGAAGAAGAGAGGTGGTAGGCTTAAAAATTAAGTCAGCTCTCCAAGTACAGGCACAGGAAGTAAAACCCTTTTGTAATCTATTGTTAAAAGACTGGGGTTTTGGACATACTATTGTTGAACCAGCTACGTAAAATGTGAGAGTAACTAAATAAAACTGAGGGGGCAGGAAATGACTCCAGTGATGCCACCTCTAAAATGAATAGTAAGGAAGATGGAAGACCAGAGGAAGAAACCCAGTGTTCTGGTGGGACTGGAGGGCTGGACAGATCTTGTGTTTTTCTGCAGACCTGGTGTGGCTCTGGTTCCGTGGACTTTCTGCCACTGTTTGTGGTCTACGTGCTAATGGCTATTATTTGTGATTTTGATAACAAATTGTGCATTTGTGAAACCTTTTAGACTTTTCAAAACACTTTCAGTCGTCTATTTTTTTTTAAAGCAGAAGACAGAGAGCAGATAGGACTGTACACCAAGGATTTCCATCTCCTCCAGCAAGGAGAAAGATTTTCAAACTAAAAAGCAGGTATTTTGTGAGCAAGAAAAACAAAAGAGAATTGTTAAGAAGCCAGCATGTGTTCATTGAGAACAAATCATGCAAAACCAACCTAATTTTCTTAAAAAAAAAATGGACCAGTCAATTGGGGAATTGCTATGGTGTAATATCTTAATTCTGGGAAACCATTTGACAGTGTGTCTCAGTACGGTTTTCTGGACAAGGTAGAGAAATGTGAGCTGGAGATGATGTAACTCAAGGGTGCTGATTAATGGAACATTGCTAACCTGTAGGGAGATCTTTTAGTGGTATTTACTTTAGGTCATATCCTCCTCAACAATTACAGCAATGACTTGGATAAAGCCAGGAGGCAAGTTTCTCAGAACTGAGGATGACTCAGAGCTGGGAAGCATAGCTAATACATTACATCCTGATAAAATTGAGAAATGATGAACGTAAGTTGTTGCCTTTGTGTCAAGAAGTGAATTGCGTGAGTACATAACAATGGTAATAGCCGACACTGAGCGCTTACCTCAATGTACCAGGCTCACTGCAAGGTGCCTCACGTGCATTCTTTCATTTAATCCTCACGACAACCCTGTGAGGTAGGTATTACCTTACAGATGAGCAGACCAAGGCCCAGAGAGGATCAGTAACTTGCCCAGTGTCACACAATTTATATGTGGTGGAGCCAGGATTTTAACCCAGGACTGACTGATTTTAAAGCCCAGACAGCATTGCTTTAAACAATAACATCTTTCATTATTTAGTGCTTATGAAGCCCCAGCCAGAGCGCTAAGCATTTCCCATCCCATTTAATCACAAGCAGGCTTTCTTATCCCCATTTAGATTAGGGGAGAGCGGTCCATTTCTTGCCAAAAGATGTCTAAGTTTTAGTTGACAGCAAGGCAGCGTGATCCAACAGAACACGTGCGGCCCTGATCAGGGGAGCAGGGGATGGTTCTATCAAAATCCACTAGCCAGACTGCAGTGGGAGTTCTGGGTCTAGTCCCAGACGTCCTATTTTAAGAGATGCAGAGAGGAGTAGAGAGTGGTGGAAATCCAGACATAGAGGAAGTGTTGAAGAGTTTTCCCTGAGGAGGAAAGCCATGGACAGGCAAGTGGAAAAGGTGGCTTCTGGGTCCCTCCTGGGGAGGGTTGATGCTTGAAGAGTTGGATCTCAGCTTAACATGGAAGCTCTAAAGCAGTGAGCCGGCGGGCGCAGGGCGGGGAACAGCCGAGAAGCAGGTAAGGTGGGCTCCCCGTGCAGGTCAGGGATGGGCTCCCCTCACCCCTAGTTTCCCCGCACCCTTCGCCTCCCAGCTGGGACCTGTCACCTACCAGGCGGGGTGTCGCCTGCTGCCGCAGCTGCTCCATCACCTCTTCGTGCTGCCGCTGCCGCTCGTTCTCCTCCTGCAGGTACCAGAGCCGCTCGAGCTCGAACTCCATGCGCATCTTCTCCAGCTCCATCTCATCGTTTCGCTGGGGCCCTGGGGTCCCCGGCGCCGCTGCGGCTGGGGCCAGGGGTGGCTCTGCGCGTTCAGGTCCATCGCCCTCCTGGCCCTTGGTGGTGGCGGGGCCGGCCTTGGAGGAGAGTGACTTAGGTGGCCCCGGGCAGCCTCTGTCCTCACAAGTTTCCATCTCCTCATGGTAGTCGTAGGACGAGTCTGGCTTGGGGGACTCTGCCTCCTGGGCCTGGGAAAGGGGAGGTGGGGGGTCTGGAGGGGTTAGCATGGGGCCGCCCACCCCCTACCCCACCACGCTCCTGCAGCCCCAGGCACAGTGCACTGGGGTGCTTGAAAGAGGTGTGAATTGTAAACATCTAGACTGAGTTCTTCCGAGAAACTTCGACGGAGTTATCAGGACCTGAGAGTTAAGGAGGAGAGGGCAAACAGACACAGAAGAATGGCGCCCTAAAGTTGCAAGTGGGGCCTTTGGGAGGGTTGAGTAGAAGTCTGTCTTCCTCGTGATCTTCAGATCACTACTGGAGGTAACTTTCCTACCTCCCACTCTACTTTGAGGCCAATTAGACATCCAGTCCTCTGGGGGCCACAGAGGGAGGAAGAAACCCAAGGTCTGCATTGAGCGAACCTCAGTATATGGGAACCAACGGTAGGGTTATGGGGAAGCCTGGTCCCATCTGCAGGAGGAGGAAAGGGCCCCACATGGAGAGCTAGATGGGGGAGACCAAAGCCAGCTTCAAGTGACCTGACAATCTTACGAAGGGCTACCTGGTCTCCAGTTACAGCTGAGTGCCAGCGTGGGGATAGGGTGCACGTCTCCTACTCCTCTTAGCAGTTCTCTGGAATCTAACAGCTCTCAGCTCCTATCTTGTGGTGTCCCCATTATGCTCTTCCCCCCTGTGCTGGGACAGGCTGGGGCAGTGAGAAGAGGCATCCTCCTTACCAAAGAAACCTTTGACTTCCCTTCGGACATGGGGTCATCAGGCACCATCTTGGGGAAGGTTGGGCAGCTTTCTCCTGCCCCCCGGCCTTCCATCATCTCTCCCTGTCCTCTGTTGCCATCCAGAAAACCACAATACTGCCGGTTGGGGCCAAAGGACATCTTTTGAGGCATTAACATTTGGCCTCACAAGATTCCACAGCCTGGCCACCATCACAATGCCCTGTCCTCATAATAACCCACATTCCACCAGTTGCTAAGGCCCCTTTGGCAGAGGGTGTGATACCTTTGAGGCGCCATTATTAAGAGCTGTAGGATGGGCCTTTGCCACCCCTAGGGACTGCTGTGAAAACTAGAATCCCAGCACTTGAAATCCAGAGTTCCATCATCTGAAATCTGTTCTCTTGAGTTCCTCTTTTAAATGCAGCCTGTATTGAGATGAGTCACGATTAGCTCCGCAAACCCTGTTATGGGCTGAATTATGTGCCCTCGCCCCGCACATTCATTTGTTGGAGTCCTAACCCCAAGGACCTTAGAACGTGACTTTATTTAGAGATAGGGTCTTTACAGAGGTGATTAAGTTAAAATAAGGTCATTAGGGTGGGTCCTAATCCAATATGACTGATGTCCTTAGAAGAGGAAATTTGGACACAGACATGCACAGAAGGAGATGATGTGAAGATGGGAGAAGATGGCCATCTAAAGACCAAGGAGACAGGGCTTGTATTAGTGTTCTCCAGAAAACCAATAGGAGCCCAGCCTTATAAATTCAAATAGAACTTATAAAGAACTGGCTCATGTGATTATGGGGGCCGAGAAGTGGCACGATCTGCTGTCTGCAAGTGGGAGACTCATGAAAGCTGGTGGCATGAATTCCAGTCTGAGTCTGAAGGCCTAATAACCAGGACTGCCGCTGGTATAAGTCCCAGTCCAAAGCCAGGAGAAGGCCAAGATCTCAGCTCAGACAGACAGAGAAAATCAATTCAGCCTTCCTCCAGCTTTTTGCTCCATTCAGGCCCTCAAAGGATGAGATGATGCCCATTCACACTGGATAGGGCAATCTGCTTTATTCAGTCCACCAATTCAAATGCTAATCTCTTCCAGAAGCATCCTCACAGACATACTCAGAAATAATGTCTAACCAGATATTTGGGCATCCCAGGGCCTAGTCAAGTTGACACAGAAAATTAATCATCATAGGCCTGGAACAGATCCTTCCCTCACAGCCTTCAGATGGAACCAACCCTGCCGACCCCTTGATCTTGGACATCTAGCCTCCAGAACTGTGAGAAAATAAACTTCTGTTGTTTAAGCCACCCAGTCTATGGTACTTTGCTATGACAGCCCTAGCAAACTAATACAACCTCAGTTATTCATTGAATGGATTGAATGGGACCAGTAAAGAGAATGGGGGCTGGGGAATATACGTTGTTGTCTTCAGTTTTGTGGAAATGACAAAAAACATTTTTGGTAGTTGGAGGCAAGGTTGCATATGGAAAGAGAAAAGGCTGCATTTGAATTCTAGCTTTGCTCCTCTCTCTAGCTGTGTGTCCAAGGGAAAGTTATTTTACCTTTCTGCTGCTCAGTGTACTCATTTGTAAATGCGGATAAAGATCTGGCCACTCCCCTGCACTGCAGCACTGGTGTGAAACTAAGATAGTCTCTTCGCATAGTATCTGCCTCTACGGGGGCTAAGTAAATGAAACCATCATCATCATTATTACAAGGGGCTTCATCACTGGAGAGAAGAAAGTGCTCAAGATCTACCTTCTTGCAAATCTTTTTTTTTTTTTCTTTCTGGCCACGCCACATGGCTTGCAGGATCTCAGTTCTTTTTTTTTTTTTTGCGGTACGCGGGCCTCTCACTGTCGTGGCCTCTCCCGTTGTGGAGCACAGGCTCCGGCCGCGCAGGCTCAGCGGCCACGGCTCACGGGCCCAGCCGTTTCGCAGCATGTGGAATCTTCCCAGACTGGGGCACGAACCCGCACCCCCTGCAACGGCAGGCAGACTCTCAACCACTGCGCCACCAGGGAAGCCCTGGATCTCAGTTCTTTGACTAGGGATTGAACCCAGGCCATGGCAGTGAAAGCCCAGAATCCTAACCACTAGACCACTAGGGAACTCCCTCTTGCAAATCTTTAACTGAACCATGGCTTTCCTCTCCCAGAATTATGATGGTGACCATGGGAACTATCTCACAGTTTCTGTGTAAGATGTTGATCCTGTCTCAAGCACTGGGAGTAGGATTGCCAGATAAATATATGTAAGGGTGCCCAGTTAAATTTAAATTTTAGACAAATAAGTTTTAGTATAAATAGGTCCTAGAAATTGCATGGGACACACTTATACTAAAAAATTCTTCATGTTTATCTGAAATTCAAATTTGACTGGGGATTCTGTATTTTTATTCGCTAAGTCTGGCGATCTTAATTAGGAGAGACCTGCCCAAGGAAACAATTATATATAACCAAATAATGAGCTGCTATTAAAAATCACCAAGTACTATAACGTATAATAAGTTGTAGGGGTAGTTGTATCAGCTGTATATCAAACAACCATAAAATCTCAGTGGCATGTAACAGTAAGCATTTATTTAGCTCAGACGTCTAATAGTTGACTGATCTAGGCTGGGCTCATCTAGGGGGCTTGGCCAAGGCAGCTTCATTTCATGTGTCCCTCTTCCTTTTCTTGGGGACAGTGGGCTAGCCTTGGCATGCTCTTTTCATGGCAATAGAAGAAGCACAGAGGTCTTGGAATTGGCATACCACCACTTCCATCTTATGCTATTGGCTTTGGCTTTGGCCAAACTCAAAGCCAAAGGATGTGGAAATGTTCTCCATCCTTTTAGTGGGAAGAACTGTGAAGACATAGGGTAAAAAGTACGGATATGGGGCAGTATGAAGAGTTGGGGCCCATAAAGCAATCTAGTATTGTAGTAACACCAACATTAGCTTACAGTTATTGGGCACTAACCACGTACCAGGTATTGGTAATTTTTCAAGGATTATTTTACGTAATTTTTCAGAGCAACCATATGAGTTTGGTACTGTGATTGTCTCTGTCTTCCTAGAAGTGGTAACTGAGTTTCAGAAAGGCTAAGTCGCCTGCCCATAGTGACACAGTTAGGATCGAGTGAAGCCAGGACTTAAGCGCCACGTCCCTGAATTAAATCCCTTCCTACTGGAAATACTGAAAGTGTTTTCTGTTTTCCTCACTGAACCCTGGCTGATACTGTGGGTATTCGAGAGGAAGAGGTGACCTAAATGCCCAGAGGATTTGCTGGGGAAATCTGAGTAAGGAGGGAGCAAGGAGCTGCTCGAGGACAGCCCCTCCAGGGAGTACGCAGGGATGTGTGTGAAGGCATGTGTGTGGTCAGGCCACTCGAGATGGCTGTTCTCTTGCTCTCTGTACATCCCCTGCTCAACCTGTCCCTGCTTCATCTGCACGCTACTCACTTGACTATCCGAACCTCTTAATCATAGAACTTAACCGGTAACTGCCTACATGTTTGCCCCCTGCCCCAGCTAGTGACTGTTCTAATCCTTAGTCCAGGACGGCTCCAACTGCCAGTTTATTAAAGGGAAATGTCTGCCCTTGTGATGGTTGTTAACCAAAGGGGCTGTGTGGGATGTGCCCCAGCGGCTGGTTTTCCCGGGAACTGATGAGCCAACCTGACATCAGTTCCCCCTATAAATGGTAGCCTCCCTGGCTTCAGGAGTGTAAGATCCCCTGTCCAATAAACCATTGACAGCTCTGTCGCTGTTCCCAGCCTCTTCCTTATGGCCTCCTTTGGCCGTAAGAAGGCTTGCAGGCCTGTGGCGTGCAGCCCAACAGCACGTGTATGAGCATTGTATCCGTCAGGGCCTAGTCAGGAGACAGAAACCACACAGTAATTCCAACAGGGGAGGTAGACTATAAAGAAGTATTAACTAGTGACAGGGGATTGGCTACTTAGGGGTAAAGAGAACTCTAAGTAATACAGGAGTGAATTTGGGAGAGGTGCTTCTTAGAGCCTGAAATTCAGATCTCACTGGAGAGAGTGTGGCTGGGGCCACTGAACCATGTAAAAGTTCACTGAGGTCAAGGTCAAGTGGGAAACTGTCCACTGGGTCGCCAACAAACCTCACCCAGAAGCTGCCTAGAAGTTGGTGTTAAGCTTTCCGGGAGGTCATTGGAGACCCTTAGCTGGGAAACTGGTTGGGACAAGCTGCCCCCAAGGTGCCCCTGAAACCCTCTGAAGATGAGTACCACTCAGTATGCCAGCCCAGCATGGTGAGAGTAAGAAAAAAGGGAAATGTACCAGAACCGGGAAGAGAAGCCCCTTCTGATGTCTCCCCAGCACCCTCTATTGACAGAGCTTAACATCATGGGCTGGCAAGAGAAGTAATTACAGGGCTTTGCTTCGGTGTCAGGAGCTGGGCAGTTAAGGACTTACAGCTGAGAGGCAGTAAACTGATAACTGGGACAGCATGCATGCACTAGGAATTCAGTTCCCTTTCAACACACCTGCCTCAATGCCCTGGGGGAAGGTCCTGCCTTTTGAGAAATTCACCCCAAATGATATATCACAAGCCCCTTCCAGGTTCATGACCCTGAACTAGGTACTGAGGGGAAGACCAAGGATCATCATAGGCACTCTTTGTGGAGTATAGAGTCTAGCTGGAGAGAGAGAATGCTTCTTGATGTTCTCTAGGTACACCCTAGCTCACCTGCCTTCCTGACTTTTTGCTGGTGGTTTTCTCAGCCTACAAAATGCTTTCTCCTTTATCTCTACCTATGAAAGTCCCTCCAGCCTTCAAGGCCCATTCCAGTGAAACTGTATGCTTTGTGTTTCTCTGGCCGCCTTGTGTTAAATGACCTGGTGTTTGTCTCATCCTCCCCTTAGAGCAGTGGCTGGATGAGGGCAGGGCACGCTGCCTCGCTCTCAGCAGGGACCAGTAAAGGGTCAGTGTAGCCGACGGCCCTGGTCAGGCTGTGACTCCCTTCCGGCTAGTGAGTGTGACATAGGCAGGCAGACCAGAGAGTCAAGGAGCTACCCCTTCTCCTCTGTGTCCTTACACCCTCCAAGTAGGATCAGAGGCCTCACTTCCTGACCACTTTTGTTGTTTGATCCCTCTACTCCAATGTGAGTGAATTAGCAGCAGATGAAGTCCCACAAAGTTGGGTATAAATTAAAGGCTTGTAAGTTTAACTCTATTTTAAATGCTTGGAAAGCAGGGTATTGAGTGTGAGAACCTTGCTATTTAAAGGAATTTTGTGCATCATTTCACAGAGCTGCTTTCCCCCAATCTATAATTTCTGTAAGTCCAAGGGCCGTTTATATACCGGGCTTATTAAAGCAAAGCCCCCCTGTGGTGAAGCCCGAATACAGGTGCCCTTATGCTCTACCCAGGTGGAAGCTCCTGATGGGAGGAATACTCCAACGGAGAGCTGGCGTAAGGCTAAAATTCTGGACGTCCATCATTCAGAACCGGAAGGGGGCATGGAGACCCTCTAGCCTGGGCCTCAGGGGCTCTCAGCAATAACTTCTGAATAACTTATCCAGGATTAGAGGAGGGGCCCAGCAGAGTGCAGCAGAAAATGTTCTGGCCCGAGGGTCGGGGTCCTGGGGTCCTGGGTTAAGCTCTGCCGTTGGCGAAGCCAAGACCCAGGCACGTCATTGGAACCCTCCAGGGATGAGCTTCTGCACGTAAAACCTGGGGCCGTGAAACTTGCCCTGCTTCATGCTGGCCTGTTATCCTTGCTCCCACCTTACAGCAGGTGGGCGTGGAGCCAGGTGGTACTTCTGCCCTGAGCTGGCCTTCTAGAATGTGCTGAATGAAGTATGGAAGGTCTCCCCTATGACAATGCTGAAGTCGCCCTCAAAAAAATCCTCCTTGAATGTTTCATCTGAAACTCTTTTCTCATTTCATGTAAGTGAACATAAAATCAACGTATTCCCGTAAAGAACTTTACTCTGCCTCCTTCCCTCTGCAGCTACAACAGGAGGGTGACCTTAACTCAGTGAAGCAATGTTGGCCGACACTGCCCCCTTGTGGTCCGGTTTGTCCTTATGGGGCGGCTCTCAGGCCAGGAGTTTTTCCAGAGGTTCTTGCTCCTGGTCGTTTGCAGAATTCTCAGGTCACCCCAGACACACTAAATCCATAAGGCCCCTGGGAGGGATTCCAGGCTCTAAAAATGCCTGATGGCAACCCAAATCTGCAGAACTGGCTTTGTGGAGTCCGTGTTCCAGGGAGGAGATTGAGGTGGGGAGGAATACGTCATAAACAGAAATACCCATCAGCTGAGCTTAGACAGAACCACGGGAATGAGACCAGCAATGGAAGGAGCCATAAGGGGGACCTTTGGCCGTCAGGACCTCTAGTGGGAAGCAGTTGGTCCCAGCAGGCAGGAGGCATAGGAGAGCTGTGATAGAAGCATCTGGCTTTGTCCTGGGCCCTGGGGTACAACTTCCAGTCCTTGCAGGGGTGAAGCGCCAAGGGATGCAGGCCCCAAGGTGAAATGACAGGCAGAAAACTAAGACACTAGGATGGGTGAATCTGGCAGGGAATCAACTTTTGGGCTTAGGAAATAAGGTGATGGGGCAGGACCAAGCACTCAGGTCTTGGACCTGGGGTAGCAGGTGGCTCGGTTTCCAGAACCGGGGGCTAGGTTAGAGCAGGCCTGGCCCCGAGTCTGACCTGTGCCTGTAAATGCCATGTCATCCCACAGTGACTAGAGGCCTCTGGATAGACAGAAGTCTCCAGAGGGGAGCGAAACCTGTGGGAAAGGATTAAGTGCCTCTAGCTGTGCGTGAGGGCACAGCTGTGCCTGTGTTTAGATTTTTACAGGATTCCAAGTAAGGCCTGGGCTTGGCAAATTCTGAAAGAGCTTAGCTTGTGTTTCTTCTCTGCTGGCCCCAGCAGGGCCCCAGCTCCCCTCTGACGGCTCAGGCCTGCTTCCTCCTTCAACTTGTGCACCTGCTCTGAGCCTCAGAATAACTTCCCAGCCAAGAAAACAAAGGTACCACCAGAGCTGCCACCTGAGAGGGGTCCCATCTACTGACTCACACCACATGGGGGTGGCTGATGGAGGCTCACGAGCCAGTCTTCGTAGGCATATTTGCACTGGAAGTAGTATCAAGGCCTCCGCACCCCAGTGATGGAATTTTAGGTGCAGAAGCAGAATAATGAGAGAGATGGCTGGGAGTTTGGGGAAGGCTTCTGAGAACCCCTCACTGTGCCACAAGACGATGAACACCCCATCCGCTTAAAGTGAGAGCCTCCCTAAACACCCACACGTGGGCCATGGCTATGCTATCTCTGCTGGTTAAGAGGCTGCTTGCGTCGCTGGCAGGATCAAAAATGGTTTCACTCTGACAGGGACTGGGTTAGCACCTCTGTCTTGCCTGTGGTTTATAGGAGTCTTTGATGTAATTTTGCGTTCAGGTGTCACCTTAGAGCAGCTTTTCCTAGAAAGCCAACCCTAAGGGTTGCATGTGAAGATCAAGTTTCCATGACCAGATGGGAATTGGGAAGCCATCCCCCAAGTAAACCATCCCCCCTTCCCCCACTAGAAATCTCCAGTTCACATCAACATAATGTCTAGCAGTGAAGGAGCCTGTTTAATGTGCAACTTTATTTGATCTAGACTCATTTTCCCCTGTGTGCTGTGTTTCCTGCCCTTAGAACTAGTTTCCTGCAGAACTCACAGGGACCCTGCCTTAGGGACGCTGGGATCATTATTAGAGAGTGGATTGAAATGAGCTTTGACCTGCAGAAGCTGCCTGAAAGTCTCTGGCTTTGGTTTGCCTGAGTTCCCAGCGGCTTCCAGGGGCTTCCATGGCAGCGTCAAAACTACTTCCATTATCTGTCTTGGCTACTACCTTGGCTCATCCCCCCAAACATGGGATTGGAAGTGGGGTTGCCAGATTTAGCCGCTAAAAATACAAGAGGACCAGCTAAACAACGAATCATCTTTTAGTATAAGTATGTCTCATGAGGTGCGCCAACCCTATTGGGAAGATGCCTGAGAGGTGTGGGGTGCTTCTGGGAACAGGCAGACACAGGGCTCCACGGAAGAACCACACTAGGGCCTCAGCATCATGCCCCCAGGTCTCCACAGCCAGTCACTGACTAGGACCTGCAGGTGTTAGGGCTCCACGGGCGTTGCCTCATTTAAGTCCTCTCAGCAGGGATTGTTATTACCCCTATGTATATGTGAAGAAACTGTGGCTCAGAGAAGTTAAGTGGTTTGTCCATGTCACACAGCTGTTAAAGTAGCAAAGGCGAGATCCAAGCCCAGTTTTCTTTCACTCCGAAGTCTGGTGTTTTACTTCCTCTTGGCCACAGCAGTTACTGTCTGTCCCACACCTGTGGACTGAACCAGTGTCTCTGCAGCCCCCCACAAGTCATCCTGAAAGAGATCCCACGACCTTTTGCCTCTCTGCCTTCTCTAGACCTTCCAAGGTTCAACACCCCGTAAGGTTCCCAGTGACCAGTGTTCTGCTAACAATGTTGCTGGCCAATACAGAGAGGGGAGGAAGTGGTGAGAGTTTTTGACTCTATGAGACTTACTTGAGCCTTCCCTGCCCTCCCTTTTGGCTGTTCACCAGCAGTCAAATGTCACCTTCTCTGTTCCCCTTGGACCATTTCCCTTTCTGCCCCAGGCAGACTTCCTCTTTTGGGGCCTTATGGCACGTGGTACACACCCTCGTGGCAGTGATCACATTGCAATGCTACCATTGGCTCACCTGTTTCTGGACCTCTGGACTTCAGGTTGTTTTTTTTTTAACTTAATTTTTTAAAAAATATTGATTTTATTTGGCTGCGCCGGGTCCCAGTTGCAGCAGGCAGGCTCCCTAGTTGTGGCTCGTGGGCTCATCAGTCTCAGCATGCATGTGGGATCTAGTTCCCTGACCAGGGATTGAACCCGGGCCCCCGGAATTGGGAGCACAGAGTCCCAACCACTGCACCACCAGGAAAGTCCCTTAACTTAATTTTTTAGAGAAATTTTAGGTTCATCCAAAAAGACTCCAGGCTTTTTTTTTTTTTTAACTGAATTTTAAAGAGAAGTTTTAGGTTCATCCAAAAAGACAAGGCTTTCTTTTAGGACAGAGACTGTGTGATTCATCTGTCTCTCAGCACCTAGCAAGGCATCTGGCTCATAGCTGGGGTTCAAATGCATGTTTCTCTAGTGGTAAGTGAGGCAAGACACACTGGAAATGATTAAAAAACAACAGAGAGGGCTTCCCTGGTGGCGCAGTGGTTGAGAGTCCGCCTGCCAATGCAGAGTACGCGGGTTCGTGCCCCGGTCCGGGAAGGTCCTACATGCCGCGGAGCGGCTGGGCCTGTGAGCCGTGGCCGCTGAGCCTGCGCGTCAGGAGCTTGCGCGTCCGGAGCCTGTGCTCCGCAACGGGAGAGGCCACAACAGTAAGAGGCCCGCGTACCGCAAAAAAACCCCAAAAAACAAAGAGATGTATCCTTACATGCATCTTTGCTGTTGAAAATGAAGTCGGTGACTGTTTTCTAGGCATTCAAGTGTAGTTCTTTTTCATGGCCCTGCCCTGGTTGGTTTTCAAGTTTGCCCTGGAAGCCTCAGCCCAAGGAGAATCCTCCGTCCAAGAAGCCTCTCCCTGGCAGCAGTACCGCGTTTGTCCAGAAGATGGCGGGCGAGGCCAGCAGGCAAGCGCCGCAGGGCGGCCAGAGCCAGGCCTGCACAGGTGACCCCTTTTCACAAAAGATGCGGGCACCTGAAGCCTATTTGCCAACCCTATAAATGCGCATGGGCGATAAGAACTGGCCTTCTGGGAAGGTTCTCGGGCTGACTTCTGGGAAGAGGAGGCTTTCTGGGAGGGCGTTTTGGGGGAAACGTGGCAGCAGGTGGTGAAAGCGCTGCTCCTCAAAAACCCCCCTCTGAGTAGAGAAAACACTGTGGAAGATGAACTTCCTACAAAGCAGACACAGCCCTCAAACTCTGCGTGATTCGGGACGACATGCTTTTCGCCTCTTGAAGCTCATTTGCTTTGGAAATGGCTCCTAGCTCCGTGACCACCTCCCCAGCTGACTGGAAGCTTCTCTCGGGTCATGTTCCCCCTTTGCACGGCTCTGCAAACTCCAAACAGGTAAGGAAAGAGCTTCTGACTTGAGCTGACTGGAGAGCGGTGACAAGCGAGCGAAATGGCAAAATGGGGAGTTTCCAGCACCATGGGAATTTGCCAAGTAGCTGTTTTGCAGGGCTGGTGAGACCTACCCACGTTTTCTCCTTAAAGCCAGCCGTAATGGCTAAGGGAAGGCCGGCCAGCCCCTGACCCTGCCTCAGGGGCGCAGGTGTGACCGTGGGAAGAGGGGAAACGTCTCTCTCCTCTTGTGCTAGACCAGATTTTAAGGCTGCAGCCACCCCCGCCCCCATTTTCCTTCTGACCTAAATCTTCCCTGAAGCTGAGCTGGGCTCTGGGCCAGGGTGTCAGCTGTGGACAAAAGGGCCCTGTTTGGAAGGCCTGGCTACTGCGTTTTCCTACACAGCCTGACAAAGTGTGTCGAACTCCCCCAAGTCAATGTGATAATGCAGAATGCAGATAAGGCAGTGGCCTCCGGCCTCCCTCCCAGGAAACCATAAACACTGCCCCCTCGTGTTTTTACCACAAGGCAATGGGGCTGTTTATAGGAAGCGGGCCACTCCTCGGTGCCCGGGTCTGGCTGATCACGTGGTGTGTGCTGTGCCGGATGCTTCTGCAGGCAGGGCTTGCCCTGTTTTTTCTGGCTGACTGGGGGAGCTGACCATTACTCACGGCTTCTCCCCCCTCCGCTACACTCCCCAAGCACGGCCCCTCCCCCCCACCCCCACCGCCTCTTCCTTCTCCTTCCAGCCCCTTGGCTCCTCTGCCTCTGGCTTTGCAGGGGTCCTGGGAGAGGACTGGGCTGGAGACCCGGGCGAGTCCTACTGAAACTACCCGCTGCTGTGCGGACTTGGCAGACGGGCCTTTCGGCTCGTTAGGTGCAGGTTCTGTTCCCGTAAGACTGGGGTAATGACATGTGCTCTGACTTGCCAGCTGTCTGTAGGCCGCGTTCACACAGACAGTGCAGATGACAAGTGGCGTGTGCAGTCAGGATGGGCGGGGCTCTCTGTGGACCTGGAAGGTGGAAGGAGGAGGGAAGGTCGAAAGGATGAGCGGGATTTCGTTCATATTATGGGGGAGGGAGTGCCAGGCTGGGGAAGTGGTGGGAACAATGGCACAATGACAGGAATCCATGGACCATTTCCTAGGAACGGTGGGGACGTCATTCAGGTTTAAAAGCTCTGTGTGTGCGTGTATGTATGTGTATACACGCCCATGCGTGTGTGCCCATCGTGGAGAGACCCAGTTTCGGAGGCCCTTGAAGTCCCGGCTCATTGCTTTGGAGAACACTGCGAGATTGTAAGGATCACATGCGAAGGAGTGTGAGGAAGATTAATGCGGCCGTTTGTGTATGAGAGGGGATTGGAGAGACCAAGGGGAGGGGCCCATCTTGGGGACCCCTGTAAGTTCCGGGCCAGAGAGGATGGGGTGGGAGGCCAAGATGGCGCCTGGAGGACAGACACAAAAGCCATTACGCAGAAAGGATCAACAGTATTTGACTGAGTTTAGGCTTCCAAGACAAGGAGGGTGGTAGGACCCTGGAAGAAACGGACAAGGCCGTAGAGGAAAGCCTGGTGAGGGGAGAGCGTTCAGCTTTAAAGGTATTCCACCTGAAGTGACTGATATCATTTGGCCAAATATAAGCAGTAACAGGTGAGAAGGATAGTGGAAGCACAGAGCTGCTGGGACTCCTCCAACAGGCTCTCCCCATACTCTGGTCTCCTGGGCCCTTCAGAACGTGCTCTCCGCCCTGCCCCTGCGTCCTGACTCGGCCTCCAGCTACCAGTCAGTTTAAGGAATGGAGAGCAAACCTCGGCCTAAGTGGAAAATCCCTGGCTGTGGCTGGGCTTCCCTTCACCAGAGGCTGCTGCTCCTCTCCCTGCAGAACCAGGATTCAGCTATTTTTGCTGGATAGGTAGACAGCTGAGCCGCATTTGGCAGGCTCTGTTTTGGGAGTAGAGACCAGGGGTTCTGCCTAAGAAGTGGGGAGAGAAACAACAAAGGTGGTAGATCCTTTTCTGGAAGGGCAAAAGGCATTCGGAGGCATTTTATTCCTCAATTCAGACCCTTTCAGACAGCTTGCTCGTATGATTGATGGAGACGTTTATTTGCTGCAGTTTTCCTGGAATCACTAATCTCTAGTAAATGCTCAGCACCCTGCGGGAAAACACTGCTAGCATTGTGAGGTGTGCATTTTAATTCTAAGGGAGTTACAGATGCAGGCAAGACATTGATTAAATATAGAACTGGCAGGAGCAGGTAGGTGTAAATGCCTACGGGAGGAGCCGGGTGGGGGAGGGGCGGCCCGGCTCTGCGGCTAACCAGCCCCTTCCTCCCTCCAGACCTCAGTTTTCTCACCTGTAAAATGAAGGTATTGGGCTGGAGGACCTCCAAGTTCCTTTTGTACCCCAACATTCTGCGATTTATTTTGCGTCATGGTCCCCGCCCGGACCTGGGTTCTGTGGGCAATGGTGGAGAAGACAAATGCAGAGACTTTGCCATCCGGAGAAGGCCACCTCACAACTGGCCATTTCAAGCCTCTTGAAAGCTTTTGAATCTGTCTTGATCAGCTAACAGAGTTCTGGTCTTGTGGGCCAGTGTCAGATTTCACATCGTTCGAAGCTTGCCTCTTACCAAAAGCCAGTTGTAAGAAGTAACTTTTACGAGAGATGGTCAAAGACTAATTTTCAAACATTTTAAAAAGCAATTAAACGCTTTTCTTCAAAGGGAATTTTATGTGGACTTGAGATAAGATGGATAAAACTCTGGCTGTGTCTGGGAGAGGGGACCGAGAGTCCCCAGGCTCCTCTGTGAACCCCCAGGCTCCATGGAGCACAGTTTGAAAGTGACCGACCTAAGGGTCAGACAGGCTAATGACAGCTACGGGGACAAGTGAGGTCCCTGGTTCCAGGTCCATGTTATACCTTTGCTTTTAGCAAAAGTGACGTAAGGACCAGCAAGCACGCGAATGCCTCCTCTGTATCTGCTATGAAGCTTCCGCCGAAGACACTGTATGTCACATCATACAATGTCCTCCATGGAATGCCCTCATGTGAGAACTTTCTTTCAGCAGTTCATATGAGGAAGAACTTTCTTTCCCTAGGAACTAAACTGTCCTTCAGTTCTTTGTTCTAAAACAACCAACCAACCAATAAGCAAACACTGTGTCTTCCCTGAGAGGAGCTTTTCCGTAATAAGATGTGTATCCCTTAATGTGATCTCCTCTTTGTGCTGTGTGGTGGGTTGGCACTTGGCATCCATTTCAAGCTCCTTCTGTGCGTCTTCCTGTGCCTGAGAGGCTGGAAAGCTAAAAACATCATTTCTCAGGTTCCCCTGTTCCTAGGATTCTGGATTTAAGTTAGTTTCCACTACTAGATGCACTGATCCAGTATCTGGAGGTGGAAGTGAAGGGAGGTCGTCTTCATGCTGCACTGGCTCTTGCTGGTGACCAGCGTGATTCTGGGTGTGGATGTCTCTGCAGCTGTGACTTCATGTCTAGTCACTAGCTCCACGGGTGTCGGTGGGGTGGCAATGCCTCCCAGATTTTGAAACTGGAGTTTTGGCAGTGTGCTACTGATTTCAATGATTCTGTGTGTTGAGATTTTATTCTCTGCCATCCTGATTATGGCAGAGGTGGCAGCTCCCCTGATGGGCAAGTTAGGTGGCAGGTTCTGATTGCCATTTCTGATGGCCCAGCTTCGAGTTCTCTTCTCATGCTCTTTCCATGATCTATTCTGTAAGCACTGAATTCCCTATGTTACAGCATGTTTCCTTAATCAACAAGAATGGATTCTGTTTCCTGTACTTGAACCCTGATTAATGCTCCATGGTTACCAGGATGCTTAGATCCCAGGCTTATTGCTCCTTGTTGAAGCCCGAAAGGGTCTTTGAGCCTCAATTTCCACATCTAAACTCATGGTAGTAATAATCTCATTATGTTAAATCTTTCCTTGAATCTCTCACCATTGCCTCCTGCCTCCCTGCATGACTAAGAGCTGTTTGAGGTATTACAGCTTACCAAGCCCTTTCTCCTATTATGACTTGACCCTCACAACTACCACGGGAGGTCAAAGGGAGGGTTTATGATAATTATAAGACCACAAGGTAATTGCCACGAGGGAGGCATAATATGGCCAAAGAATGAATGGAATGCTCTGGGTTGCTTGGGGGAATCGGACAAGGCTTTAGCCGGATGTGGCACCCGAAGTTTGAAGAACGAGATGTCTAGAGAGAGAGGTAGGGTGAGACTTTACCAGCAGAGGGAAAAGCACGCGCAAAGGCTTGGAGGCACGCGCGGGCATGCACGTTGAGGGGAGACTGCAAGCATGAGCTCAAGACTGTCCAGGTGGGCTGTGGGAGGGTGGTGGCTGGACGGGAGGCAGTTATGTTCGGGACTGGGACTCCTGCCTGCGGGGAGTTTAGGTTTCCCCCTGTAGATGGCTGAGGGGCAGGAAGCAGCCTGAGTGATCCTGCTGAGACCGCACGGGGGAAGGGTTGGAGAGGCCAGGTTAGAAGCAGAGAGAGTGAGCAGCCTGTAGGACACACACACACACACACACCCACACACACCCACACACCCCGGGTCTCTGGTTTGGACAGTTGGGCAAGTGGTGCTCACTGAGAAGGGGAGCTCAGGAAGAGGAGCAGGTTTGGACACATTGAGTTTCAGATTATCTGGTAACCAGATGATTTACATAGGTCTGAAGCTGAAGAAAAGGTCTGTCTGAAGGTGTAAGTTTTAGATCAGTGTTTAGGTGGTGGTTGAAACCTGGAGTGAATGAGCTTGTTTAGGGAGAATGTGAAGACTGGGGAGGAGGGAGGGTTGAGAATGGAGTGGGAGGACCGTCACTGCTTAAAGGAAGAGAAACCTGTAAACAGGGAAAAGTGGAGAGAGATGTAGAAGGAAAATGAAAGGAGGAGAGGAGTTTAAGGGGGGATGCACTGGTCTACAGTGTCAGAATTGCAGGGATATCCACAAAGGCAAGGCCTGGAAAGTTTCCTTTGGATCACCAGTGACCTTGGTAATTCAACTCACTTTCAACAAACATATACTGAATGCCTACTATATGCCAGGTACTGTTCTTAGAACTTGGGATATATCAGTAAATAATTCCATTCTAGTGAGGGGAGACAGCTGATAAAGAGTGAACGTTAGCAAATAAGTGTATTTATAGCATGCCTGCGTGTGGCAAGTGCTATAGATAAAAAAGTCAAACATATTTAGAGGAAAATCAGGAACGCTGGGTAGGGGTTGTGATTTTTAATACAGTGGTCAGAGATTTACATGTGAGCAAAGACTTGAAAGTGGTGAGAAGTCGACCATGTGGGGAAAAGCATTTCAGGCAAAAGGTATAGCCAGTGACAGGGCCTCAGGGTGGAATCTGCCTGGAATAGCAAGGCAGCCAGCATGGCTCGAGGCGAGTGGGTGAGGAGAAAATAGGAGATACGTCAGGGAGGTAAGGGGTAGAGTGGAGGCAAACCTTCTAGGGCCTGGTCGACCATTAGAAGGACTTTGACTTTGGGTAGCAACAGAATGTTTTGAGCCAAGGAATGATATGGTATAACTTATGCTTTAAAAATGCAGATTAGGGGCTTCCCTGGTGGCGCAGTGGTTGAGAGTCTGCCTGCCGATGCAGGGGACACGGGTTCGTGCCCTGGTCCGGGAGGATCCCACATGCCGCGGAGCGGCTGGGCCCGTGAGCCATGGCCGCTGAGCCTGCGCATCCGGAGCCTGTGCTCCGCAACGGGAGAGGCCGCGGCGGTGAGAGGCCCGCGTACCGCAAAAAAAAAAAAAAAAAAAAGCAGATTATTCTGGCTACTGCATTGATGATAGACTGTAGGAGGGGAGGGTAGTAGCAGGGAGACCTCCTAGTGGAGTAATCCAGGCGAGAGGTGGTGATATCTTGAGTCAGGATGGTGGCACTGGAGGTGGTCAGAAGTGTCAAATTCTGGATCTGTTTTTGAAGGTACAGACATCAGAATTCCTGATGAATTGGGCTACAGGGCATGAGAGAAAGGATTGTTCTGAATTTCTTAGCATGAGCAACTGGAAGGAAGGCATTACCCTCAACTGAGCTGGTAAGGATTGTGGGTGAAGAAGGTTTGGGTTCGGAGATGAACAGTTTATTTCTGGACATGTTGAGTGTGAGCTGTCCGTGAGACACCTGAGTGTAGATGTTGACTAGGCATTTTCAGAAGCCTGGGAGGGGTGGATGCCAGATTGTCCATGTTGGGGAGTGGATGGGAGGTGAGGAAGTGGAGACTGTCCTATAAGCTTGGCTGTGGAAGGAAGGTGTACTGTATGATGAAAGTGAGAGGGAAGGGATGGATTGAAGGAGATTTTTTTTTTTTTTTTTTTTTTTGCGGTACGCGGGCCTCTCACTGCTGTGGCCTCTCCCGCTGCGGAGCACAGGCTCTGGACGCGCAGGCTCAGCGGCCATGGCTCACGGGCCCAGCCGCTCCGCGGCATGTGGGATCTTCCCGGACCGGGGCACGAACCCGTGTCCCCTGCACCGGCAGGCGGACTGTCAACCACTGTGCCACCAGGGAAGCCCCGAAGGAGATTTTTTTTTTTTTTTTTTTTTAAAGAAGAGGCATGAGCTTGTTTACAGGAAGAAGTAAAGAATCCAGTAAGAATTCCTAGGCTGACAATTACAGAAGAGAAATTGTTCCTGATGGAGCCAAGTCCTTGAGGAAGTCAGTGATAATGGATACATCTGAACATCCGGAATGTCTTGTCTTCTGTGGAAGGGTAACGCTGAGGGCGGACCTAGAGAGATTGCTACATAGTGGTCATGGAGGGGCAGAAGGTTGAGAGAGTTTAATTGATATTTCTCTAAGATAAGAATTAGGGTCAACTAAGAGAGAAGGGAGTTGAGTTGGGAACTTGAGGAAAAACACGAATGTTAGAAACCTGAGGGGAGTGGGAGAAGTCCGGGAGTTTCTGAGAGTGGTGAGGGTACAGCTGATGCTGTGAATTTGTGGGGTGCCATTCTTCATTGTAGTGAGATGTTCTCCGGCAGTCCTAAAAGTAGCCCTAGTACAGAAGGTGGATATTTAGATTAACCCAGGTTTAGGAGTTTATGGGGTGGATGTGATAGAAAGGCAAGCGGATGATGATAGCACTGGGGTGAGAGGACAATGGAAGTGAAACCATGTAGATGGGGAATGAAGTGAAGTCAGGAGATGCTGACAGACATGGAGAACCAGGTAGAGTCAGGAGCTCAGAGGTCAGGATGAGGTCAGAGAGTAGGTATAGTGGGAAGACCTGAGTGAGAGCTGGAGAAATCAAAGATTATGATCTGAGAGTGCAATGTTAAGGTTAAGACTGTAAGGATGAAGTGGTTTTGGGTGGTTGTAATATAGGAGGTGGGACCAAGGGGATGGGCAGCCCAATATGGAAAGGAGTAAAGGTCAGTGGAGCTGAGAGTGTTAATGACCTGGGGACTGGGAAGCTAGATATCGTTTACATGGATTCAAAATTCCCCTGAGCTGATGCTGGGAATTGGAGTGAAAAGGAAATCAGCGGGTCTGGGTGATAAACTCCTCAGTCTAAGTTGGGGAGAATTTAGGCAGCTCCTAAAGAATCCTAATGGGGAGTTGGGAACAATGTGATGGTTGGCTTAGCCACCAGGGAGGGAGGGAGATTTTCTTCCTAAAAGCTGAAGAGGAATGGCCTGGTAAGTTCATTCTTCTTTCTGAGATTCCTCCGCCTAATTTTAGCAGCTTGTACTTCATTTCACCTCCTTCTACTGCTGACCATTTCCAGTCTCTTTCTTTTACAATAGTGTTAGGTCCTTGAGGGCAGGTATAATACATTCTCATATTGGAGGTACTTAATAGATGTTAATTTAAAACTGGAAAATCGGCCAGATTGTGACTGGTGTTGGGTACGTTACTTGAAGCAAATGCACGAGTGCTTTATTTTGCCTCCATCAGTGTGTTGTTTCAACACGAGCACCCCAGCCCCTAAACTCAAGGTCAGGATGGCTAGCCTCACATGGAAGATGCAAGAGATAGGAGATTCTCGTATGTGTCACCTCCTGAGACCTTGTGTCTGGAAGTGTCTTTGAAACGTGAGTGGTGCTTGGGCTCCTGGTGACCTGACAACTGATGGGGAAACACAAGGACCTGGAAAAGATGCCAAGCCCCGAAGTGGCTCCTGGAAACCGAAGACTCTACCAGAAGATCAGTTGTACAATGAACAGCAAACTGTACTCAAAGGCAAATATTTAATTTGAGGTGGGGCTTTATTTTCCTTATATCAGAATAATACAGACTTTGGATCAAAGCCTCAGGGACTAATGACAAAAAAAATTAAATTATGTGTAATTATATGCCACTCAAAGACTCCTGGGAAGCCATTCAAATATGCAAGTGTCCTTTGTGAAAGGTGATGTTGGTTCTTCCTGATTGAGACAGGCAAGCTGAAGAGGAGGTGGGCTGAGTGGAGGTAATTTCATTTGATAAACTCAATTACCGCCTCTCAGCAACTGTAATGGGTTCTGCCCAAACAATGGAAAAATGATTATGTGTCCTACCCCTTTGATGATCCAAGCGAATAAAAGAAGAAATAACAAAGTTTCTAGAACCTGGCAACTTTAAGGCAAGACCAGATCCTAAACTGTGAAAGATACTTACAGACGCATTAATACATATTGGATTGACCCATTTAGCTCCCTGGTGGATAGCAGATATTTGAATACCAGGGACAGAGGGAGTTTGGTTGCCCGCTGAAGGCAGGTACCACGTTTAACACTCTTTGGTATCCTTCTGCACTCACTCACCAACAGGCCTTGGCCATGGTCAGTTTGGGGAATGCTCTGTTTTGTTGTTTTTTTGATGCCGTTGGCTACCTAGTTTTCTCTTTAGGGTGACTGTAAAAGGCAGTTTTATTTCCCACCGTGATTCTGTGTTAACCCTTAGAGACTTAGATCTCTAAAAATTAGCAAACAAAACCCTAGCTTTAGCCAAAAACTAGTTATGGGTTGAGCTGGATTAGCATTGTTCTTTTCATATCGCTATGCCTGCTAACAAATGTTTTGCCATCCCAAGTCTTAGCCCCTGTCTTTGTCCTAACCTTCAGACCCACATGCCCAGCAATTTACTGACTGTTCCACAAACACTTCAGATTCAATCCTTCTCTTCTCCTCTCTACCTTGTCCCTTGCTATCCTCCCCAGTTCCCCTGCCCAACTCCTTGTAGTAACCTAGGGTCACCTCTGTCTCAGCTAGTCCAATGGTTACTTCCCAAGCATACCTCTCCCAACTTTCCTCTAAATCTGCCATCTTTTCTCCAACTCCAGTAATACAGTCCTAACTCATGTATTTTTTACCCATCACTTGGATGGGGGCAGCCATTTCCCGGCTGGTCTCCCTGACCCTGTCTTCTTGCTGACCCATCCTCTGTGTTGTTGTTGGAATACTCTTTGAAAACAAAGGCAAATAAAACCAAACCTAAAGGGATCATATTGCACATGGCGTGGTGGCTGAAGGCACAGACTCTGGATTAAGAGGCCTGATTTGAACCCCAGCTCTACCACAGCTTGGCTGTGAACCTTAGTTGCCTCATTGGTAAAACTAGGACTAAAAATAATCCCTACTTGAGAGGGTTATTGTGACAATTCAGTGAGAAAATTGATAAAGAACAGTGCCTGGTACAGAGTTAGCATTCAGTAGGGTTAGCTATCTTTAGCCTTGTGAAAACCCTTCAGTGACTGCCCACAGCTCACAGCAATAGTTTTCACACTGTGCTTTGGGAGGGCTGGGGTTTGTGGTGTCATCGTGACTTTTTTGTTATTCTGGGGGAAGGAGGGAGCATTGACACACAAGATTATTCAGGGTCTACTTTTGTTTCAAAATTTATATTTACATTGTAGATAACTCTAGTCTTCCCCTAGGCTTTTAAGTTTAACCTGAAAATTTCATAATTCTGTTTGGCACTCTAGCAAATATTTATTCGATAGAATCATGTTGAAGGGGGCCCACTCTAATTTACTCAAAAATATTCAAACTGCCTTTAACATTCAAATTCTATTTTTAAGTGCTCCAACTGTCCAGTTAATCAACACTATCTTCTGAAGTATTTATGTAATTGTTTAAAAGATATGAAATTAAACATATAAATAAGGTAATTCCTGATATTCTACATAAACCTAATGCATCTTAGACATGATTTTAAGTTGAAAATTCTAATACACATTATAAATTAGAATCATAAGCTTAATTTGCTAGATACTCTAATATGTAAATTCTCTTAAACATTATATGGGACTTGAATATTAGACTTACAGAGATTGTTCATAAATTAGTACAGATTTGATTTATTTAATCATTGCTATACTAAGTTTTAAATCTCCTAGTGTTAGAAAGGCACTTATCCAATAGGAAAACAATTGTGTTATTTCAATTTGAGTGACTCAGGGCTTCTGACACAAGTTTCTCATTGATCAGAGAAAACCCTGAGCAGGCCACAGGGCTTGATTCTTGCCCATGACACTGGAACAGGGCTCTGGTCCCTGACCTCCCAATGGGCACTGTAAGCCCACTCCTCTACATTCAATATCAAGGTACACATTGCCTGATTTTTGTGACAGTTTATTACTTTGCCAAGATTACAACAAACTCTGCCACTGCTTCGGTTAGAGGTTACATTTCTTTGACTTACTTGATATGTTTGAATGTATTTTGCTCTGGCTCTTTATACCCTCACAAAATAATGTCATCTCTGAATTTTATCGTCTGATTTAAGAGGGGATAAACCTCCTTTTTCTCCCCCATAGTTTTCACGCTGGCATGGCTACCACTATAGCAGATATTAAAATAGGCATCCACAGTCCTGACTTCCACTTCTGCCCAATATAGAATAACAAAAACTAGATTAACCCTCCTACCTAAAACACCTAAAAAAAAAAAAAAAAACAAGACAAAATATAAAACTATAGCTCTCAAGACTTTGGATATCAAGCAGCAAAGAACAGTAATCCTTGAAAGACCAAAAAATGAGTGAGTCTTGCCGTTTCCCCAGCCTTTACTGCCTGGAGAAAAATTTCAGGCTATGGATTAGGAAAGGGGAATTCAAAAACTGTCCACCAGTCTTGAGTTAAAGAGATGGAACTGAAGTCTGGGGAAGCCAAGATGGCTAGACTTTTCATACCAGAAAACAGGAGATCACTGCACACAGAGTTGTAGAGATCTGTAGAGGGTTCCGCCTTAAGTATGCTGTTGAGTAGTGATCAATGTGTGCATGTGAGGAAACTACCTGGGGGGCCTGGGAAAGAACCGCCTGAAGGATTAGAGGGGACAGTCACCAGACATCACATATAGTTTAACACAGTGCTTAGTCCCAGTAGCCAGACTAGAAACCTCATAACTCACAGGGTATTTTTTAGAGTAACTAAGAAGGGATTTCCCTTGTTAATGGGGAAAATGAACCCTAGACAAAGTGCTGTTCTGGTACATAAAAGAAAGGCCTGCATGAATCAGTGTTTCCAAGTAACTGCATCTTAGAAAAAATCTTGAAAATATTTGTAAGAGTACAAAGTATTCAGTACCCAACAAGATAAAATTCACAATGTCTGGCATGCAATCAAAATCTTCCAGGGATGCAAAAGAAACAAATGAAAATACAGCACATAATGAGAAAGGTCAATCAATTGAAACTGACCAAAAAATGATACAGATGATAGTTAGTAAACAAAAATTAAAACAATTACTGTAACTATATCCAGTATGTTAAAAAGCTACAGAAAAGATTGACTATATTAAGTAGAGACATGGAAGATACATTAAAAAGACCTGGACTGAACTACTAGAGGTGAAAACTATAATGTCTAAGGTGAAGAATACAGTGTATGGAATTAATGGCAAGTTATAAACTGCAGAAGAAAAGATTAATGAACTTGAGATAGTAATGGAAGCTATTCAAAATGAAACAGGGCAAAAAAGATTGAAAAAGAAAGAAAAAAAAAGGACAGCATCAGTGAACTCTGGGACAGCTTCAAGTAGTCAAAGTATCCCAAAGGAGAGGAGAGAAGAAAAATCTTTAAAGAAATTATGACTTAAAAATGTCCAAATTTGATAAAAGCTATACATCTACAGAAACAACCCAAGTGCAAAAAACATGAAGAAAGCTAAAGCAATGCACATGATAATCAAATTGCTTAATACTTGTGGCAAAGAGAAAACCAACTGGGCAACCAGGGAAAAAGGACAAAGGAACAAAGAGAAGAATGATAACAGAATTATCACTGGAAACAATGTAAGTAAGACGACAATGGAGCAATATCTTTAAAGTACTGACATTTTAAAAAATGTTGACATAGAATTCTTTACCTAGTGACATATCCTTCACTGTGAAATAAAGGCTTTATCAGACCTAAAAAAAAAAAAACTGAAAAAATTCATCACCAGCAGACCTGTGCTACAAGAAATGTTAAAGGAAGTTCTTCACGTAGAAGGAAAATTATATCAGATGTAATCCTGGATCAACACAAGAAGTAAAGAGCACCAGAAATAGTAACTATGTGGGTAAATGTATAGCTTTTTTCTTATTATTTAAATATCTTTAAAAGTAGTAGAATTTTAAAGCAAAAATAACAATGTATTGTGAGTTTTATAACATGTAGAATTAAAATGTATGACAATAATAGCACAGAGAGCAGGAGGGGAGAAATGAAAGTACTATTTTAGGGTTCTCATACTCTGTAAAGGAGTAAACACTTGAAAGAAAATATGCTTATTGGAAGCAACCACTATGGAGTCTAGTGAATGAGCCATCAAAGGAGATAACAGGAATCACAAATAATTAATCCAAAAGTGGGCAGAAAGGGAACAAAAGCCGATGGGACAAGTAGAAAACACATATCAAGATGGTAAGTTCAAACTCCAGCATATCAATAATGACATGAAATGGAAATGGTGCAAGCACCCAAATTAAAAGGCAGAGATTGTCAGATTGGATAAAAAAGCAAGGTCCGATTACATGCTTAGAATAAATTCATTTTAAATATTGACGATTTATAGGGAGAGGTTGGTAAAAGGCTGTTAGAGGAATAAGGTTTGAGGATCTGATTAAAACATGGTGACTGTAGTTGACAACGTTGTATTTTACAATTAAAATTTGCTAGGAGAGTAGAACTTATGTGTTCTCATTAAAAAAAAAAAATAGGGCTTCCCTGGTGGCACAGTGGTTGAGAGTCCGCCTGCCGATGCAGGGGACACGGGTTCGTGCCCTGGTCCGGGAAGATCCCACATGCCGTGAAGCGGCTGGGCCCGTGAGCCATGGCCGCTGAGCCTGCGCGTCCGGAGCCTGTGCTCCGCAACGGGAGAGGCCACAACGGTGAGAGGCCCGCGTACCGCAAAAAAAAAAAAAAAAAAAAAAAAAAAATTAGGTGATGGGTGTGTTAATTAACTAGATGGTAGAAATCCTGTCACAATAAATAATATATATAAAGATATAAATAGGTTTATAGTAAAAAAAAAAAAAAAAGAAAAAGAAATGCTAATTATAGCAGCTATATTAATGTCAGTAGATCTCAGAACAGTGAATACACCAGACACTAAAGAGAGTCATTTCATAATGACTTCAACTCATCAAGAAGATAGCAATCCCAAACATTTATGCATCTAAAAACAGAGTTTCAAAATGTATGGAACAAAAATTGCTAGAACTGCAAGGAGGAGTAGAAAAATTCACAATTATCAGTAATGACTTCAACACCCACCTCCCTCAATAATGGATAGAACAAAGCAGATAGAAAATCAGTAGGGATATAGAAGACTTGAACAATATTATCAATCAGTATGATTTAATTGATACTTTATAGAACACTCCACCCAACAACAGCGGAATACATATTTTCCTCAAATGTACACAGACAATGTACCAAGATAGAACAAATTCTGGCCAATAAAGTATGTCTCAATACATTTAAAAGGACTTACGTCATATAAGTATGTTCTCTGATCACAGTGGAATTAAACTAGAGGCCAGTAAATGAATGATATCTGGAAAATTCCCAAATATTTGGAAACTATGTAACACACTTCTAAATAACACATGGGTTGAAGAAATAAAAAGCAGTATTAGAAAGTATTTTTAAACTGAATGGGAATGAAAACACAGGATTTCACAATTTGTGGGATACCGCTAAAGCAGTACTGCTAGGGGAAATCATAGGACTAAAATGCCTGCATTAGGAAATAAAAAGGTCGGATAAGAAGAGCAAATAAAACTGAAATGTAAGCAGAAATCCTAGAGACCAGAGAGGAAATCAGTGAGAAAGTAAATAGACTCAGACACCATAAATACAGAAAAATCAAAAGCTGGTTCCATGAGAAGATCAAGAAAAATAAAGCCCTTGTCAGACTTATCAGGAAAAACAGCATGGATGACCAGTATCAGGAATGAGAGGTGATGCCACTTTGAAGAGAGTAATAAGGAAATATTGTGAACAGCTTTATGTCAGTAAGTTTGATAACTTAGAGGAAATGGAAAAATTCCTTGAAAGACACAAAGTACCTGTTTTTTCCCCCACTCAAAAGAAATGAGTAATTTGAATATTAAATAAATTGAATTTGAACGTGCCTGAATTATATTAGAATTATGTTTTTAACTACTTGCTGGTTTTCGCTAGGCTGGCTTTCCAGTTTTTCAAGCAAGTGTGCATGCTTCTGTGTTCATGGGCATTTGCATGTGCACATGAGAAATTTTGCACGTTTTCTATAATTAAATATTTTCCAAGTTTCATGGAAAGGAAGCTTCCTTTCCATGAATGCCAAGTGCTTGAGGGGAAAGGTCTGTCCTTCTGACCTGAGCTGTAGACAGAAAACTTCCAAGGACTGAATGTATGGACATATAAAAGTTGAAATCACTGGAGTTCCCTTCCTGATTAGAACTCCATGCTTCTCAGTGTTTGCAGGGATTAGGAGTGTGTGTTGTCACAAGCCCTTAGCTATGGAAAATCACGAGTACTCGTGTTGTAAGGGATCCTGGAAGACACGTGAGAGGGGCAGAGTCAGCACACCAAGTCAGCATGGTGACTGGGAGCCCCTGTGTTTCCCGGGCTTCTGCCCCAAGGAAGGGCTTTCAGAGCTGAGGGATGAGGTTCTAGTGTCAGACACGTGGGGCAGTTTTCTCCAGAGTCTTGGACAGCTTGAATTTAGGACATCTTAGTCTGTCCCACTTTAATTAGAGGAGACTAAGCTTATGGCAGTCCTCCTTAGAGGGTCCCTGGCTAGAAGCTAGGAGACTGGGAAAATTCTCACCCCCTACTGCCTGAGAAATGTGTGAACAGGAAGATAGGACCATTGGAGGAAGAGGCCTAAAGGGAGACTCAGAAAGGACACTGGCAGTGAGAGAAGCAGGAGAACTGGAGACATTGGGGTGAGCTGGGGAGATAGAGTGGGCTTCAGGAGGGCTGTGTCTCTTGGGTTGTGTGTGCCCAGGGGGCAGGGAGAGAAGAGGCGGGGCCCACAGAGCCCTGCTGCTTTCTGATACACGTGCTATGTGATATTTTCTGTTACTTAAACCTGTAACATTCCTCTGCGGTTAGAGGATGTATTCCTTATTTCAGATATTCATAGATGATCTGGCCAAGGGGACTCTGGCTGCCAGCCATATTCCAGAAGCTAATACTTGGAGGGTTTGTATGACAAAGCTTGATTCGTGTGTTATGGATAAGCTCATGGATGGCATTCCTATTGGGTTATTAAGGGCTACTTAGGCTGTTTGGGAAGACCTGTGCTTCGAGTTTAATTCCACAAGTCCCTAAGGAGCACACGCTGTGGGCCTGCATCTTGTGCTGGATTCCCTGGGCCTGGGTTCCGGGCCCTGCCAGCAGGAGCTTTCAGTCCAATGAAAGAAACAGGGCGAATTAGAGGAGGAGCAAAGGAGACAAGATTGACATTCAGAGTATGACCCACAGAGGAAGGGCTCAGGCACCTGCAGAGGCAGGGCCAGCGTGGGCTGGAGTTTTGGAAAGGGCCGTTCTTACGCCGAGTGGTGTTAGGACAGATATCAGAGGGCAGACATTGGGTTGGATGGTCCGTTCGGCCAACACAGGGTGACTTTCCCTGTGTTATGAAAGGTTCAACATCTCCAGTGAAATTGACATGATTTATCACCCAGGTGAATAATGTTAGTGTCTAGGAGTTTAGGATTTAAGGGACTAGAAATACCTATGTGGCTCCATCTGGAAAGATGCCTTAGGGTCACTGTATGGAGGGGACGTCAGGCCCTTTGGGGGGGTGTGAGTGGCCCAGGGCCCCTGCACATGTACTTCTAGGCACTGTTTTCTCCAGGGAGATGGGAGAGAGGGGTGCATTGGCTTTGGTCTACAACATTGAGGTTATCATTAAAAGTTCTTTAGTTTTCCTCAAAGGTGGGAGGGATCTCTCCAACTGTCAGATTGTGGGGAATGTTCATGAGGTGATAACTCAGGAACATTGTGGGGCCCGGGTCCTGTTTTGAAGTCCTTCTCTGGCTGTGTGCTCTTTTGTAACAACTGAGGATACCAGAAGATAGGGGTGGGGTCTGGGGATCTCCAGCACATGTTGCTTCATGGATTTTAAATAATTCTGTCTCGGGGCTGCATGACATTGCAATGTGTGAACTGTTCAAAGTTTAACAAGATAGTACTCTTTCATTGTAGAGCTGGGTTGTTTCTATATATAAACAGTATTGCTATGTCAAATTTAATGATTTCTTGAAGAGGAATGTCTTAGGTGCAAATTATGTAACAATTTAAGAAAGGAAATCTGAGCCGACGATTCCAAAAGTGGGCAAAGAAACTTGAAACCAGCACGAGAGTGGCCGTAGTCAGTTGTCCTGCCTCCTGGGATGCTCTGGAGTTTGTTCTGAATCCCTGCCACTGACCTGTGTGAGGTCCCCTCAGATGCTATGTAAAAGTGACTGTATTTTATTCTTCTCTGTACAGTACAGGAAGGGTGGGCCCCCTCTATAATAGTCTGATCAGAAAAATGGAAACTTACAATGGCCTTTTTCTACTTTGTAAAAGGACAATTGGCTTAGCAAGACCTTTAACTGATCATCTCTGTGCATCTAAACTTTTATTCCTGATCACATTGGTGGGACTTTTGATTGGGAGAGGAGATGGAAATTAGGGGGCTTTAAACCAAAAGCCTGGAGTCCCTGCCCCCTCAATGGAAAAAGCAATGAGTACAGTCAAAGCACAGGATTCAATATATAAGAACTCAGGCAAGTTAAAAAAAAAAAAAAAAAAAAAAAGAAAAACTAGAAAGTACGGCAAACAACACTTGCTGAGCTTCAGAGTCAACTCTGGTAGAACCACAGAATCTCAGCCTTGGAAAGAACCCTTGACCCCTTGCCATGCTGAGTGTATGAGGTCTCCTGGCAGATGGGCAAGGAGACTTTGGGGCTAGAACATTTCCTGGGGCAGGGAGGTCACTACCCCCATGAGGTACTTCTGGATGCTTTTATTGTGGGCAAGCTCTTCTTCCAGTGGCGGTGTCACCTGCCTCCCTCAGGCTTCCTCTGGTGGCGCTCAGTTCTGCCCTGTGGAGCGACATCAAGCAAACCTACCATCTCTGTCCACCTTTCAGCTGCTTGTAGCCATCATCGTGTTTCTCTCAAGTGCCCTCATTCCTTCTTTTTTTTTTTTAAATTTATTTTACTTATTTATTTTTGGCTGCGTTGGGTCTTCGTTGCTGTGCGCGGGCTTTCTCTAGTTGTGGTGAGCGGGGGCTACTCTTGGTTCCAGTGCACGGGCTTCTCATTGCAGTGACTTCTCTTTGTTGGGGAGCACGGGCTCTAGGCGTGTGGGATTCAGTAGTTGCAGCACGCGGGCTCAGTAGTTTTGGCTCGTGAGCTCTAGAGCACAGGCTCAGTAGTTGTAGCGCACAGGCTTAGTTGCTCCGCGACATGTGGGATCTTCCCAGACCAGGGCTCGAACCCGTGTCCCCTGCATTGGCAGGCAGATTCTTAACCACTGCGCCACCAGGGAAGCGCCCCCCCCCCATTCCTTCTTGTTCCTCATTAGACAAGGGTCCCAGACCCTTGCTGTCCTGGTCTGTGTCCTCCAATCAAGTCCAGTCAATGTCTAGCAAAAGTGTGGTACTCGTAATAATGTTTTGGTGACTAGGACTTGACGAGCAGTCCCACTTAAAGCCTCAATGGGTAGGGGAAACCTCCCTGCAGTGACTTTTTCTTCTTTGTGGGACAGTGAGAGTAACGAACAGAAAAAAGCAGACCTACTGATTCCACCTGACTTTAGTTATTCGTGGGCTTTCTAATAATGGGGCCAGTTACTTTTCCAGGTCACGAGGGGTTGTGAGGGGGAGAATGGATAAAGGAGCATCAGAGAAGAAGAGTTGGGCTTGACCTGCCTCTTCCCAGCACAGAAAATAGGGTCTCTTTCATTTGCAGTCCTAGAATGTAAGAGCTGCAAGATTCTTGGAGGTCACTTCCCTCAGCCTCCCCATGGTCATATGACAAAACAAATGCCCAGAGAGGTTAAGTGACCTGCCCAAGATCACGGAGATATTTAACGACAGGCCCTAGCCCAGAGCCCAAATCTCTAGGATTCCTTCTGTTAATTTCTGCTGCCTCTACCTCTCTCCTCTGTTGCTCTCAGACTCAACCTCTGTACCTCCCCGCAGGCCACGAAAGCTCCTTGTCCCTCTGACCATTATTTTTACCTGAAAGTTTTCATTTTGAAAACGCAAACGTCAAAGTCAGAAGATGCCTTGGCACCTTTTTTTTTTCCCCATGAGAATATTTTGTACTGTGGTTTGTGGAGAAAGCTGACTTAGCAATCTAGGTGATGTGGTTATCAAGAGAGAACGGTGGCCGTTGAGATAATGTATGTGTCTAAATATGTCAGCAGGTGCAAGAGCTGTCTTGTCCCACTGGGGCTACAGGAAATATATTCACCCAAATATACAAGTCACAGGTCAGAGAGATAGCATAGTACCCAAGGGTCAAACCAGCCACAGTGTGGTTTCCATAGACATGTGACCTCTCTAAGGTCAGAGGAACAGAAATGCCCATCTCTAGAAAATGCCTGAGTGTTCATGTGGGCACCTGTAGGGAGAAGACTCATTTAAACAAAATTTCTGCAGAGTCAAGGGCCATCTTTAATTTTAACCTTTGGCCTATCACTGTCTCTAGAATATATCGTGGACATTCCAATTTGTTCTTTTGTTTCTCTATGCTTTCCATTCATTAATTCATTTGATAATTATTTCTGAGCTCCTCTGTTATGCCAGCAACTCTCTCATCTTTGCTGACTATCTAAATTCTACTCTGATTCCTCTAGGATTCAACTGGAATCCCGTATCCTTTAGGATGCCTTAGTTGTCCACCCCAGCCCACGGAATTCTCCCTCTGCTCTTGGTACTGCCTGTACCCCTCATCTGCTTTGTACACTTAATGCTCTCAATAGGTAGGCTTTGCCTTACCAATTGGATAACAAACCGAATATTTGTTTAGCCATTTGCAGTCAGTCAAATTCATGCGTATTTCCACATTTCATTCTTACAACGTTAGGTTGTTATTATCGTTCTCATTGCAAAAGCAAGAAAGCTGAGGGTTCAGAGAGGTTAAGAAACTTGCTTATCACGTGGCTGAAGGTAACAGTGCAAAACTCAAAACTCTGGTTTGCCCATCTGACTCTAAATCTCCTACTTTTTCTCTTTCACCACATTATACTTGTCTTACATTCCTTTTCATTCTCTGTTGAATCTTACACATTGTCAACAACACTCTCACTGATTTAATTGTTCTGAAGTTTTCTATCTAGTTTGATAATTACAGAAGGACATATTCACTTGGAAACCATCACAGAAATATGGAAGTGTTGGATTGTATCGTGGCCATTTTTGTTTCCAATGTTATCCTAATTGCTTGGGCTGAGCCTGGCAGAAGATGAAGAAGAAAATGAAATAAATTCATTACCATTATAAAGCAGCTTATTAGTACACAGCTATCACATCATACCCTACCCTCCAGAACAGAAGTTTATTTCTAGGGTGGAGGAGGAGAGGGAGAGTGCTACTGAGTTGGCCTGAACAGAACAGATGACTTGATACCTGACATCTAGTGAAATTCCTCACTTTTAATCTAAGTGCCTTAGCATCTATATCAACACGGTTCAAGTTTGCTATCTAAATTGGGAATTTGGCCTTCTTTATTTGTTTTTAATGTGGGCTCTGACAGGTCTCTACTCTAGCATGAGCTTAAGAAATTAGTTCCACTGTAATCTAAAAAAAATGATACAAATGAACTTATTTACAAAACAGAAACAGACTCACAGACTTCGAAAACAAACTTATGGTTACCAAAGGGGAAAGGTGGGTGGGGGATAAATTTTTGGAAATAACATATACACACTACTATATATAAAATAGGTAATCAACAAGGACCTACTGTATAGCACAGGGAACTCTATCAATATTCTGTTACAACCTGTATGGAAAAGAATCTGAAAAAGAATGGATATATGTATAATTGAATCACTTTGCTGTACACCTGAAACTAACACAACATTGTAAATCAACTGTACTCCAATATAAAATAAAAATTAAATTAAAAAAAAGACCACTTCAGGTTATTTATGTGAAAAGAAGCAAAATAAAATACATTAAAATTCTTATTTGTCACAGAACAGAATATAAACAATAGAGCTTTTCTTCTACAGGAGTTTTAATTTTTGAAGCCCCCCCAAATTTATTTTATCCTAATTTTTATTATTTATTTAGTACATGTTTTGCAAAAAATAAGGCATGTCAATTGTAGAAAGATTTAAAAATATGGAGACAGAAAAATGCTTCTTCCTCATCAACTCTAAATGGCTATATATTATTCTACTGTTTGATGTAGCATTTGTGTGATTCAACCATTAAGGGTTGGATATTTCTCCCCAGCTGTCAGCCTTTATAAAGAGTATTATAATAAACATTTTTGTTCAAGCAAAAATAAAAAAGACATTAGTTCCACTCTCTTGATTCAAAATTATGCCACCAAATTAGTAAGATTCCTTCCTATACTGAGTGCCAGATTGATCTATTTACATAGGTAATCATGTCATCTGTGAATAAAGAGTTTCATTTCTTCCTTTCCCATCAGTATACTTTTTATTTCCTTTTCGTGTCTTCTTGCAATAGCTAGGACTTCCAGTATGGTTGTGAAGAGGAATGGTGAGAGTGGACATCATTGTCTTGTTCCTGATCTTAGGGGAAAAATTACCGTCTTCTCACCATTAAATATGTTAGGTGCCGGTGTTTGTAGATGTTTTTTATCAAGCTGATGAAGTACCCTTCTTTTACTAGTCTGCTGAGGGTTCTTACCATGAATGGGTGTTAGAGTTTGTCAAAGGCTTTTTATGAATCAATTAATATCATATGTTTTTCTTTTTTAGCCTATTGACGTGGGTTACGTTGATGTTTTTAATACGTGGTTGGATTCTATTTGTTAATATTTTGTTGAGGATTCAGATTGATCTATTTAAGCCACAGTCATGAATAAATCACTCCCTTGTTCAAAAGCCTCAATGGTTCTCAAATGCAATCAACTAAAATTCAAAGCCCTCTGTAATCTGGCCTGCCTTTCTGTGCTTCTCTCCCACTACTTTCTTGAGGTACCCTCTGTTTCCCTAAATATGTTCTATACTTTCTCACTATCTTGTGTTTGAACATTCTGTTCCCCTCATTTGGAACTAGGCATAACATTCAACTTTTCTCCACTCCCATTTTCTGAAATCTGACTTTTTTTCTAATACCCAGCTCAAACTATAACCCTTTTTCCATACTGGGAGTTGTCTTTTTCATCTCTATCTCTTGAAACAGAGTGTCTCATATATAAGGTGCTTATGAAAGGGACTAAAATTCAACTTTGACCTCATTCCTCAGAATCTTTCAGTCTTTGTTGTTTTCTTTTTTCTTCCAGATATTGAGATCATCTAGTTCAACTTTTCATGCAGAGTAGCAATCCCCTCTATTATCTCAGACAGAAAGTTGTTTCTGTGATGAAGCATTCACTGTCTCGTGAGCTATTCTGTTGCTGGATTTTGTAACTGTTAGAAGGTTCCTGTGATATTGAGCCAAGTTTTGTCCACCTATGACTTTCATTATTGGTTCAACAGTCACTGGAAGAGCTTGTAGCTTTCATGATGTGCTTTTAGGGATGCAGCATAATGGAGTGGAAAGAACTTAGGCTTTAGCTTTGGGCAGTCTTGGGATCAAAGTCCACTCTGCCACTTACTAGCTGTACTGTCTTGGATGAGTCAATGGATTTGTCAGAGCCTCTGTTTTCCCATCTTTAAAATGGGGACAATAATATCTTTCTAGGAGAATTGATAGAATGAAGGACAAAATGTTTGCCTGAAATATATTATGTAAAGCTTCAAGTACAGCACGAATAAAGTAAGTATTCATCAAATGATAGCAATTATTGAGCTCCCACTGTGTACACAATACTCTATTAGGTATCATGGGGAATCAGAAGTGTATAAACTAATCCTTCCCACTAAAGGCTAATTTGAACTGTGTCCCAAAATTGTTGCTCCAGGTAAAGTGAGGTGAAAACTTTGTCCCTTCACTTGCCCAGGAGATGAGTCTGCAGCTTAGCAGATGAAGGTTTGATTCCTGATAGGAACAATGTCACAGGTTTTTGGCATCAGGGCTGGTCTGATATATGATCAATTCAGTTGAAGTTTCCAGTGGTGGTTTGGAAAGGCCAGACTGTCAGTGTGGTGCTGGTGTGGGAACGAAACAGTGAAACAGACTCTCAGGGTTATTGGGTGAGCTGAGTGAGTTGTGGACAGTGGGCAAGAGAGGGAAAAACAAATGAGAATTCCTTAGAACTTTCTTTTCATGTCATCAGAAGACTTTGTGGGGACAAGTATCTATTTTCAAAGACAGCAATTCATAGTGATATCCAAACCTTTTCTTTTTTTTTTTTACATTGGTATACTCCCCCCGCCCCCCGCCCCTTTCTCAAGCTAGCACTCTCATTTTGTGACTTGGAAAGATAACTGTATGTAGCTCATTTTGGTTAGGCCAATGCAGTGTTGTTTTTTTTAATCTGTGAACTGGTATTAAGATTCTAAGTGTCCTGGGCACTTTACTAAATGTTTTGTGGACTTAGTGGGCAGTTGGTAATGGCTGCTTTGAACATTTTCTAGGCTAACGTGCCAGTGGCTGATTTCTATGATGTACAGCTTGAGGGACTTTGCCGTAGGTTGGAGTAGATAGGGAACTCATTCCTGTGGGAAACTTTGCTGCTCTTCCTGGCCCCCTTCTGGGTGGAGGTTCAGTGGATTTTCATGCCGGCTCCAATCCTGATTAGGCTCTTTGGCAAAAGAGGACATTGGTCCCACCCTCCACTTGGTCTGTGGCCAAAGCATATTCAGTCTTCCTTTAATGGGAACAATAGATTCTCTAAACCTCAAACTTTTGCCTGGTAGCTTGAAACTCTGCAGCTCTATTCTTATCAGAAACTCATTTTAAAGCAATAATGTTCAAGGAGGATTACTTGAAGGAGACGCCATTCATCTGTTTCTCTATATTCTAAATATTATCCTTGGGTCAAAGGATATCGTCAGATGGCTGCAGACTTGGACTGCATTGTCTTGGTCTTTCAGATAATTCATTTTGATGAGTTGAACTTTGACCCATGCCATTAGTCTATACTGAAGAATAGCCCCTTGAAACCTGCGGTTGTATTCATTGTGGGTCATTGTTGAATGTGGAATTCATTCCAACCCACAACATCGGGGCTGGAAGAAAATACTCCCTGGTTTCAGTTCCAGTACAAGATGTGCTTCACCTGGGCACCTGTTTTCACCTTTTAGAATCCGCAAGACTTGTAACCAATATTACCCTCTGTGTATTGGCCCTGGGAAGCATACTGTCCGATGTGTGGTTCTCTTTTTGCCTAGCATTGTGTCTTACTCTTCGCTTTTATCTCTTTTGCCTGCTTTATTTTTCCTTCAATCCGGTCTTCTCACTGAAACAAAACTCTAGCTGTACTATATGGATATCTGTAACTGGCGCAAATCCCTTTATGAGTAGATCAGGGCAAGTCTAAATTTGCAAAAGCCTACTGTCCCTTGACAAGGTCAGCATGGTATGTGGGAAATTCCAGAGGAAAGAGCAAAGGGGAGGCATTCTCCTTAAAGAACAAAGGTCAGCATGTGTTTGCATCTCAGTTCCTGTAAAACTCTCCTCTGACTGTCACTGGTTGTGTGCAATACCCTCAGGCCACAAGCTTCAGTTTTCTCAGGAAATCATGGGAGATGTTCCAGAAATGAAAGTCTGGGCTCATTGACCAGAAATGGAGTCATACTAAGTAGATGATCGGGGTCACAACCAAAACCAAACACACCTTTGGTCAAGACCCCACGGCCCCAGTCCGCTTCACCTCTGGGGGGCTCAGCAGCTGTTCTGAACACCCACCCACCCCCTGCATGGCAGAGCCTCCAGAGTTCCATGCATCTCTGGGGCTCTGCTTGTATCCATAGGTCTCTAATTATCTTTATTTCACCCACCAAAGAAACAGGAGGGCCCGTGAGCTCTGTCTAATCCTGATGAAGAGGTAGGTACTTGGGATGACCCCTAGGAGAAGTCATGGACACCTCAAGCCAAGAATGTGTTCCTCAGCCACGGCCTCTCCCCGTGAGGTGTCCTCACTCCTCGTGCTCTGTGCCCTTTCCTCAGCCAATAGCGGTCTCCCGAGTGCTGTGCATCCTTCAGGGCTCAGTCGAGTCCTTGATGTTCTCTCCACACCACTAACAGTTATCCCTTCTCACCTGGAATTATGGCAGCCTTAGGTCTTGGAGCATGCTTGGCCCTTAAATTCTGTTGTCCCTGTGGTCCCATTTCATCTGTCCGTGGCTCCACTCCGACTAGATTGTAAACTTCTAGAGGGCAGCATGTATCTCCTAACCTTAGTCTTGTACCTCTCACGGACATTAACATGATTCTGAGCACCAGTAGGTACTCAAAAATTTCTTCTCCTCCCCTCGTATTCTGCATTGTCCTCTTCCTATTCCTCCTGCGGCTTCTTCTGTTTGGGGCTCTGTATTAATCGATTTTGCTGTGGTAACAGTAACCCCCAAACCTCAGTGGCTTAGAAAACATAGATTTGTTTGTGTGTCATGAGCACTCCAGGTCAGCTGTGGCTCTGCTCCCTGTGTCTTCTCATCTTGGAGCCCGGCTAAAGGGGAAGCCCTCATTTGAGATGAGCCATGGCTGAAAGGAAGAGCCAGAGAACTGGAAGAAACTCTCACTGTCCCTGAAGCTTTTTCTCTGTCATTTCCATTCACATCCCATTGACTCAAGGAAGTTACACAGCCAACCTGACGTAGGCGAGGATGTGAACCCAACCTGTAGGAAAGCTCTTAAGTCACGTGGCAATGGTATGATCGTGTTTTAAGGAAGGGAGCCAAGAGCTGGGAACAATGAAACGTTTTACCACAGATTCCTACTAGGTGCTTGGCCCCGCTTGGAGCATAAGGCAATGTATGTATATCCACAGGTATAGTGGTTTTATGGCATGGAACAATTTTAGCCCTATTTTATAACAAGGAACTGAAGCTCAGATAATTTAAGCAGGTTTTGAATGAAAGAATGCATGAATGAATGAATGCTTTTTTTTTCTTTTTGCGGTACGCTGGCCTCTCACTGTTGTGGCCTCTCCCGTTGTGGAGCACAGGCTCCAGACACGCAGCCCCAGCAGCCATGGCTCACGGGCCCAGCCGCTCCGCGGCATGTGGGATCCTCCCGGACCGGGGCACGAACCTGCGTCCCCTGCATTGGCAGGCAAACTCCCAACCACTGCGCCACCAGGGAAGCCCGAATGAATGCATTATTTTCAGCTTTTCTTGCAGACTGCTAACGCCCAGGCCCCATCAGCATTTTCCATCTCCAGATAGTGCTACTGGTACCACTTTTAAAGTTTTCCATGTGAGCCAATAGAAGAGCATTCACTAGGTCTTAAAGATTACTTATAATCTCTCCAGATTAAAATATTTAAATTTTAAAGAGAACTTCTGGAGATGCCTCTGTTCCTAATGGTGAGTCTAATGGTGGAAAATTCAAGCACCACCCCCATGTAGGACTAAGGGAGCCTTGTTAATAATACGTGTTCAGCCTCTCTTAACAAATGTTCCAAACTGCTGTTCTTAACCCATTAGTGGGTCTTGACTTGAAATCAACTTAATGGGTCATTAAAATATATTTTTAAAAATTAAATAAAATAGAATGGAGTAAAATGTATTAAACACTGTCATGTGTAGTAAGGATAAGTTTTATTTCATCAAACTTATGTCTCAGTTATGTGTGTGTATGTGTTATGTAACAGATACAGATATGCAGAGTTATATTGTAAAATGTGTTTTTTATTGAGTTGCCATCCAAAAAGTTTTAAAAGCCATTGCTTCAAATAATACCTCCTTCAGTTCACTCACTGGGTCCATTCTTAGATCCAGTTCATGTATAGCTTTGAAGGTCAAAGTCCATCTTTATGTCCCATCCTGCCATGGAAGGCTGACCTGGATGACAAGGATGGGCCCTCCCTTTCTTCCAGATATCCAGGGCCTAGCCTAGGACTAGACATGCTGTAGGCTTCCAAAAAAGATGTGTTTTTTATGTTACCTTTTGTCTACAAAAACAAGATGGTTGTCAGAAGAACATGAAAACAGTAATTCAAAAAGATATATGCACCCCTATGTTCTTTACAGCATTATTTAAAATAACCAAGATATGGGGCTTCCCTGGTGGCTCAGTGGTTGAGAGTCCGCCTGCCGATGCAGGGGACATGGGTTCGTGCCCCGGCCCGGGAAGATCCCACATGCCGCGGAGCGGCTGGGCCCGTGAGCCATGGCCGCTGAGCCTGCGTGTCCGGAGCCTGTGCTCCGCACGGGAGAGGCCACAACAGTGAGAGGCCCGTGTACCACAAAAAAAAAAAAAAAAAAAAAAAAAA